>NC_133975.1:70628570-70950843 GCF_047716275.1 Strix uralensis | reverse complement strand
AGGCCTCCCTGATGCCTAGAGAGAATTATTATTTTTGTGTTTTTTATGCATCCCAGTTCTGAAGTAGTGAAGTAACAAAAAGGCAAAGGTGAAGTAACACTGCAAATGGTATTTATCTTCCTTTTCTTGGTCTTAAGACAGTGTTTGACAGTTATAAGTGGAAAACTAAAAGGGATGGTTTTGTAGCAAGTAGCAGACAACATCTTGTACAACCACAAATTGAAATATTTTTCAGAATATTTCAATATGAACAGAAAAGGTGTTCATAAAGTGACTCGGTTATGTTTCAATTTCCAAGGCTTCCTGTGCTTCTCTTGTTGGGAGACAGTGAAGGTTACCTTCAGAACATGGAGATTTAATTCCAGCACTTCCCACAAACTAGAATGCCGAATGGGAATTGACAGGTCAGAGGAGAGTTGAAAAGCACATGAGTACCTCAGTGAGAAATAGGCTTTATTTATGTCTGAAAAATGGGAACTTTCTGGGAGAAGTGATGAGTATAAAACTCCAGGAGCTACTGATAGTAAGGGTGACTTTTATTTTCTTACGAGCTGTCCTTGGGGGAGGTAACCACCATTTCAAGACATTACAGATGTTGAACCCCAAAACTGATAAGGATGTGTAAATAAAAATAATGGAATAAATTGATAGCTATGCTGCTGTGATTTCCTTTTGACTATTGTAGTTCCAGTTCTTCAATTAAGAATACAGCAGAAAGTTACTGGTGGCATGAGGAGATCTCACATAAATGGGAGAGGACTGAATTGAGTAAGTTTCTCTAAATATAAGAGGTGTGTTTCTTCTCACTTGCAAGGAAGACCCTGGTCTGTCAGTTTGACCACACGTCTGACTGGAATAAACTAAAAGTGGGGTGGGATGAAGCCTCCACCTGAGGTGAATTACAGCATATATGGCACAGGCATGTGGACCAGTATGGGGACAGTATGTGTGTTTCCATTTACCTTCCAGTACTGAGGTCGCTTGAGAAATATCCACCAATAGTGAGTGTGAAAGGTATAGCATAGTTGTGACAAATATCTTCAGATATTCAGTAGTTGGATACTTTTAAAGTATGTGGATTTTACTGTACTTTTTGTCTACCCTCTTTGCTAGAGCATCTTCAGTACAAGTGGATCCATAGGTCCCATTGACTTCGATAGCAGCCTTTATGGTCCTGGTAAGATAATTAGCTTTAACTAACACAGTATTGGGAGGACATAATAATTAACATAATAGATGGATGTTGGGTGTGGGAGGTGTGAAGTAAAATTCAGGAAAATGAATAAGATGCACACTGATTCCTGAGGCTTATGCTGTGAAGCATGAATGGTCATTACAGTTACATGGCAAGTCAGAGCCTGCCAGTCTGGGAGGAGTCGTTTCCTTGCTAGCTTTACTGGTTTAATTTTCCTTTTGCCTTTTATTTTGTAGTCTGAAAAAGCTTATTCTCATCCACCTTAATGCAACTTCTCTGAGTAGTGCAAACTCCAACTCTGTTAAGAAAAAGTTGATTTGACTATGTAATATATCTCTGCTGGAAAAAGTGGTGTCTCCTGAGACACTTGATGTTCAACTGTCCTTGGGTTTCTGAGCATTTCTGCTAGTTTCTGGGTCACTGAAACAACCATCTGTACTAGGTGATGTGAACTGACATGTGTATGTTTTTTACTTGTCTTTGATTTGGAACTGGTTTGTTATTTCCATGCTTGTATGTGTGTGTTTTTCTTTATCTTCTTGTCCCCTTCAGAAACCTTAAGCAGAATGGGAGAAGTGAGGGGAGAACTGAAAATGCTCTAGACTGTAGAGTTAGAACATACAAACATAAGAACACCCACAGTTTCAGAATAACTGTTACCTTTTAAGACATTATGAGATGCTATCATAAAGGACTAACTACCATTTTGGTCCTAAACTGAAGGGTGAAACATAAACGCTTTTACCCCAATGGGTTCTGGGTGTGCATAGTTTACAATAAGACTCCAAGGAGAATGTTGGTAGCTGGTGATGTAAAATAATTCAAATTGTGATGGTAAAATGGCTCCTCTAATAGACAGTGTCTGTCAGAATTCTTTAGAAACTGGAAATTTCTCCATTTCACTGCATTATACTTATCAGAACTTCTGACAGAGATGGGGAAGACTAAAAGCACTGGCAAGATTTTTTCCACAGTATATTCATTAATACATCTTAATTTCACCTACAACTTAGAAACTGCAGTGTTAAGAAACTGAATGTGTGCCTCACTTTGCTGGGTGATTATGCAGCATTAACACAGACATGCTAGTACGTAGGCAGCAACCAGGAGCAGCACCATACTGACCAAAAATGGGTGAATCGGTCTCACTTTTGATTCTGTGATCTCTTTAAGAATCTGTATAGATGTGTGAGAGAGTGGGAGCTTGAGTAAGGAGTAAATTGATGCATACAGCAAAGGTAGTCTTGGTGCACACTGAAGCAGTTGAGGATTTGCTCTCGTATGGTCATAGGAAGGAGACAGCAGTAGTGGTCACACTGTCACACTGATGGCAGCGCTGTTAAAAGATAAATTCGGGCTTTTGTCTCTGAGCCAGAGTCACTTTATTTTCTGACACTGCTTAGTTAGCAGCATAACAGTGTTATCTTTACAGAACTGCCCGGAGCAACTGGAGGATTACTTTTAATGTTGTGTAATAGCCCTGGCTAAAAATAAGGGCAAAACATGAGGTTACGGTAGACCTAGCACTATGCTACACCTTTCTCATGAATTTCGCATGTTATCAGTTAGAATATGTATTCTCAGGACAGGTGTCAGAAGGTGGCTTTTCCTGTCACCTGAGGCACTACTGAACACACAGCAGCATTGCAGATGCCTTCCCATACCTTGTCTGCCCTCCAGCTGCCACTCAGGAGAGGGGTAGGTCTTCAGTGCATTGCTGTCCTGTCTGGTGGCAGTTCCCTCTTCTCTAAAGGCTTGACTGAAAACCAAGTGGCATCTTCCATTCAGTTGAGTATTTAGGGTGCTTTCTGTTCTTTACCAAACGCCTTGTAATGTAACACACTGCTTGACACAACTTTCCTGTATGACGACGCATAAACATTCCTTTCTGAGGGATTAAAACTAAACCTTAGCAATGGAAATCACTGGGCCTTTCGTGTCTGATATTCTTAGATATCTCTTAAGTTCTCCAGTGAGACATTAGAAACTTCTTTGTTCTGACTTGCTTCTGGAATGTTCTTTGATACTGAAGAGTTTCCAAATATTCTCAAGCTGCTGACATGCGATTAGGGTTAATACTACACAGTAAAGCTGGATGTGAGAGATCCAGTTACTTGAATCTCCTATTTTTAAGCTTTTTTTAACTTAACACTTTAAGTTGTCTAGACTTGCTGTAAATCAGGTCGGGTATGCAAGACCACTCTTCATTTGCCTCCCGCAGTGTGAGAGGTTGTCTTGGGATTGATCAGCTTCCATTAAGAGCAGGGTGATTTTTGTAGTTCTATCTGTATTGGTGAAATCTTGCCTTATCCTTCATTCTCTGTGCCCTGCTATTGTGTATTTGGGGTATTTGCTGATGAGTAGAGGCAGTGTATAAAGATGGTTTGGAGAGAGTGAAAGCCTCAGTAAAGGAAATAATAGGCTTAGGTTCTTTTATGTATATAGTGGCAGGGTGTTTTTCTTAAAAGCAGCAAAACAATGCTGATAAAAGGAAACTTTAATTCTACTCACCTGTTCAGCATAGGGTATTTCTTACTGCAAGTTGTGCATATCATTAATTAGTGTAAATATTAAACACAATGATGTGAAATATTTCCTGATGCATTAATTGGGCAAAGAAATCAAGCAAGTTTTAGGATGCAGATACATTGGTTAATGTGAGGTGGTGGTTATGTCCTTTTTCTTAGTAGAAATACCTGGCATTTTCTGCCTCGCATCGAGTGAATGAGAAATGTCCTGTTTTGATCCCTGCTAGTGAGTCTCTCTCTTGAGAAGAGATTTGGATCTTTAACCTGTATCACTGCCAGAAAAACCTGCCTGTCCTACTTGTTGTTTGTGCCACAATTGCAGATGGTTGCTTACTGCAGTAGTTTCGTGTTCTAGTAGCAGTGCTTTGCTGCACAGCTACCCTGCATCTTTGCATGTTTGCATTTGGTTTTACTGACTGCATTTTGAAATAAACGGCTGATCCAAGGTTGCCCGAAGACTTGTGGGGTCTGCTTCAGTGGCTTTGTAAACCCATGGGCAGAAAAGCTGCAGGTGAGCCTCGGAGAGAAGGGGAAAGGAGGGTGGACAGTGTGGGATACCTTGGTCAGCCAGCCCAAGGTGTGTGGTCCACATTTTCAATGTGCAGCACAGAGGGAATGGTGTGGACTCCATCGGTAAATAACCTACAGGCTATTTGAGGTGCATGGGCTAATTGCATGGGCTCATGCCATACCATTTTGTCTCAGCTGCTGTAGTTGACCATACACAGACTTACACTATCACAGGTCTACTGTCAAGTGCTACACTCACGCCTTTTTCTGGGCAGATGTATGTATAATGTTCTTTATCCTCTATAGGTAACATGTGAGAGACTTGTGCATTGTGGATGGTAAACTGCTAAGGATGCAAAATGCCTGTATACCCAAGAATCGATATAAAACAATGCATTGCCCACGTATGAAGGATCCTTAAGGACATAATCTGTATGATGTTGACTGACTTGCTTTCTGCCCTGAAGTTACAAAATACAAAACTTATCTTGCAACAAGTGAGCTGGAGAGAACTGGTTTACAAGCTGTGATAGAGATTTTAGTGCAGGGGCTTGGTCAACAATACTTTAACAGAGGAAGGAGCAATTTAAGTTTTATCAGAGAATGCTTTCAGTATTTTGTCTTTGTAACCCTAATAAAAGAAAACCTGATCTTTTAAATGGGTGATGAAATGGCTAAATCATAGTTACAGGCACAATATCTGATAATGAAGGCATGAAGAATTGTTAAGGGAATACCATTTATACTTGCAGCCTTCTGAATCTTTTATCATTGGAGAAAACTAATCATTATTGAATAATCTATGCAGTTTTTAACAGTGCATAAGGAATACTTTTGGGAACCTCTTAGCTTCTTGAAAAAGAGAAGTAATTAGTTATTTTCATTCTCGGCATTCCTCTGCAAATTATTTTCTTTCCCAGTTGGAAATGGCCAGTATTAAATGCTGCAGTGCTGTCTTCACTAACAATCTATTGGAAGTGTTTGCTGAAAGCCTTACCTTGTAGAATGTTAAACATTTTGATACATTTAAGATATAGGTGAATTATTATTATTACTATTATTAAAAATATTCCAAAAAGTCACATGTTTCTGTACGGGGGGCATATAAGTGGAAAATGAGCAGGCAAGAAAGGAGATACTTTTTCAACAAGTCTTTCCAAGAAAAAAAATATTTTTAAACAGCCTTTAGAAAGTCTTCGAAAAATATTAATCAGATTCTTTCTGATTTAGGCATACTAGATGCCTGAAACTACTTCATAGCTTGCAAAAGAACTGAAGAAGAATTCAGTTCTGAAAGCCACAGCCAAAAAAACCCAAAGTGAACCAGAATCTGAGAAATAGACTAAATTTTCCCAGTGCCTAGTTTTAGCACAAGAAGGCTTCAGTGCTGGGATAGTCTCTGTTCAATGTACTGGAGCTGTGTTTATCTCTGCTTTTGGGGGCATTACATAGGTGTTACATATTGTGTGCAGTATAGTGTAAACATGTCCCAGGTGTCTCAAAGACCTGGAATAAGTCTAGCTGTGTGTTTTGCATTGGGAAGCAGAAAGTAGCACCCTTTTTCCGCAAGCTCCGTCTGTCTGAGAGTTTGACTCATTTAATGTTCATTAATGACCTCGGGTAGCTGCTGTTCACACAAATTTTGGAGTCAGGCTTAGGAATTTAAACTTAAGTTTAAGTGAGGATCTAACCAGACTTTTCATATGAATCAAACTAAAACGTTGTTTTCAAGAGTAAGTCAGTTACTGCATTAATCCTGGATTTTTATCATTATGTCCTGATTCTGTTTTAGGGGCAAGGGAATGCCTTTTGTTCTAAGAGTGGCTGCTTAACTCAAGGATGCACATAAGCAGGCAATTGAAGAGAAATTTCTGTTTTGAAGTCGTTCTCGCTTTTTAATCCTGTGTGTTGTATTTATCAGGTAATCTTGTCATTGTGAAGCCTGACAGAAGAAATCTAATTTGGGTCAATTAACTGAAATACATAGGGAAGCAGAGTAATCCATGTAGACCGACTTATCTCTAGAGTGGGTGACTAGGACCAGGAGCACAAGGATGTGTTACGTGGGCTGTAGCTGCCAAATCCTGCTGGAACTATTTCTTGCCTGCTTTTCTTGCACCTCTCTTCATTGAAAGACGAGGCAAATAATGATTTTGGTTTGTTTGTAATGATTTAAAGGCTGTAGGGATTTAAGATAAAGAATTAGTAATAACAGAATAAGATTGTCAGCTTGGAAAAAAAGTGAATGATCAAGTTTCTCCTAAATTCTTTCACTTGACACTGAAGGTGGCTTTAGTAGTTAATGATTCAAGTCAGCAGCTAAGAAACATATAAATTTTATGTTGTTTGGAATGTGCTCTTCATAGCTATTTTTCTAGAAAGGGGTTGCATTTTGCCAGTTAAGGATTAAAATGTGAGGTGTCTAATTAAATACAGTTCTTTTACAAGGTAGGAGGCTACTTTTTGAGAAGTAAGAGGATATTTTAAATGTATGCATGTATTAAGTGTTTTCACTTAGGGAAACTTAATCACTATTTTCTGATGTAATTTATTATATGGTTGTCATTTACTATCGTGAAGTTGTTGGATGAAAGTTGCACTGTGACTGAAGTGCAGGAGGACAGCGTTGTTTTCAGCAGTTATCTGTAGGCAGTGAATTTACTGCTCTAATTGATGTATCAGTCAGATTTTATTTGAAGCAAGTAGATCTCATCCTTTCTTACCTCATTTTTCTTCATAGGTTTGAAGAAGAGTGCATAGTTCTCTGCTTAATTCTGTTTCTCACCTTTGAAAGACAAATATATAATTGCTTGCTTCCATATCACAGGCTACTCGATGCTTCTAACCCGATTATTACAATTTGGGGGTTGTTTTCTTGACAGCAGCTGCAGGTTTGTGTTGATGATTGGTCTGTCTCGACAGAACTTTTAAACGTTGTATCTAAAAATTTATCTTAAACCCTCTTTGCTTTTTCAGGATTATTTCAATGTGTATAGAGCCAGGAAATGCTTCACATTCCCTTCCTTCTTCCATTAAAATGAAGTGACTTCTTCGTTAGGCAAATGCTTCCTTCACCCAAATGCTGATTAGCTTAATGACTCAGAAACACTATAAGGAGTGATTCAAACTCACTGAATTGTGCTTTTGTTCTTCACTTTTGTATGTTACTCTTTCACTAATTGTCCTCTTTAGATAGGATCTCAAATGTGTTTTGAGGAATATGTTGTTTAAACAGAAATAAACAATAAAGTATAGCCATTCAAGTGCCTTTGTATCATGAAGATAAAAAGCAAATCCATTCTTATTTTCAGATTGGTTGGGAGATACAGAACTTCATTGTATTCTTAATCCAATGTCGATTTATTACAGGTGAGTGTATCATGACAAGGACATAGTACCTGATACAAATAACTAAAATATCTAGCAGCCATGTTAATGAATGGAAAGATGACTTGAATAATACTAGCTGTTAAACTATTTCCAAACCATGTTCTAAACAGCTACATTTTTATCAACTTGATTAGAAAAAAGGTGTAAACTAGTATATTCCTTTAAAATCTTCTGTTACTCTGTGATAATTCTGAACAGAAACATGTGAAAACTAGCTTGACATGTTTTTAATGTATCAGTGTTTCACACAGCTGTTTTTTGCTTGTCTTGATCTTATTTTAGTTTCACTGTCTAAACTGTGATGTAGTAGCATAATTTATGGTTGATTTCCCCCCCCCCCCCCCCCAAAACTTAACATGTCTTGCTTATAGTAAAAATTGGCTTTTTTTCTCAATTTTTCCAGAAGGGACTTTCAACTAAGAGGCACTTCAGAAATGGGTTGCATTGGTTTCTTCTTGCTGCAGGTGAAGCTTGTTTTACACAAATGGGTTAAATATTAAGTGAAATGTGTACGTGTGATTGGATCAGGGACTAGACCTCAGTACCTGTTTCCCTAATAGTGAGTATGCAAGTTTGAAGGTATTGTGGTTTCTTTTTCTGGCTGTGACAATCCGTAAGTATTCTTGTGAGATGGTTCATTTCAGAGGGAGGTCCTGAAGGTGGGGCCCTGATGGTAAGGCTTTCTCCTTGAGTTGGAGATCCGGGATTTGAGGCCTCCTTTTCCACACTTCCCTTTTTCAGTGATTGTAGCATTCAGTTGATTTAAAGGAAGGAAGAAGAGATGCATCACCTGTGTTTTGGGAAGGCTTAAATCTAGTAAAACCTACCTTGCCTATTAAATTGAGTCTCACAAGCAAGGTTGTATTTAGTGTCCAGAATACTGTGGCCAGTTTTGGACTCTCAGTACAAGAAAGATACTGATAAACTGGTGTGAGTTCAGCAGAGGGCCACCAGACGTCAGGGGTGGGAGCAGCTGCCCTATATGTGTGGAAAAGCTGAGGGAATGGAGCTTGTTCAGTCTGGAGAGGTGACGTTTTGGGGCAACCTAGCAGCATTTTGCAGTGCATACAAGGAGGTTATTGAGAAGATCGACCCAGGCTCTACACGGTGCATGGCAGGAGGATGAGAGGCAAAAGGCTTCAACTGAAACAAGAAGGTCAGTACTGGGACCGATGCTGTTTACATCTTTGTTGGCAACATGGACAGTGGGATTGAGTGCACCCTCAGAAAGTTTGCCAGCGTCACCAAGCTGTGAGGTGCGGTCGACAGGCTGGAGGGAAGGGATGTCATCCAGAGGGACCTGGATGGGCTGGAGAGGTGGGTCTGTGTGAACCTCATGAAGTTCAACAAGGCCAAGTGCAAGGTCCTGCACGTGGGTCAGGGCAATCCCAAGCACAAATACAGGCTGGGCCATGAGTGGATTGAGAGCAGCCCTGTGGAGAAGGACTTCAGGGTATTAGTGGATGGAAAAGTGACTATGAGCCAGCAGTGTGCGCTCGCAGCCCAGAAAGCCAACCACATCCTGGGCTGCATCAAGAGAAGTGTGGCCAGCAGGTCAAGGGAGGGGATTCTCCCCCTCTATGCCACTCTCTTGAGACCCCGCCTGCAGTGCTGTATCCAGCTCTGGGGCCCCCAACAGAAGAAGGACATGGACCTGCTCGAGCAGGTCCAGAGGAGGCCACGAAGATGATCAGGGGCTGGAGCACCTCCCTTATGAGGACAGGCTGAGAGAGTTGGGGTTGTTCAGCCTGGAGAAGAGAAGGCTCCAGGGGCACCTTATAGCGGCCTTCCAGTACTTAAAGGGGGCTACAGGAAAGCTGGGGAGGGACTCTTTATCAGGGGGTGTAGGGAAAGGATGAGGGGTAATGGTTTTAAACTGAAAGGGGGCAGATTTAGATTAGCTATAAGGAAGAAATTCTTTCCTGTGAGGGTGGTGAGACACTGGCACAGGTTTCCCAGAGAAGCTGTGGCTGCCCCCTCCCTGGCAGTGTTCCAGGCCAGGTTGGACGGGGCTTTGAGCAACCTGGTCTAGTGGAAGGTGTCCCTGCCCATGGCAGGGGGGTTGGAACTAGATGGTCTTTAAGATCCCTTCCTTTTAAGGGAAGGCTGTGCTGTCTTCAGCCTTGGAGATTTTCAGGATCTGGATCCTCTGGCCTGTATCTGGCTTGGTCTAGCTTGATTGCCAGTCCTGCTGTGAGCCATGAGGTCAGATTAGAGAACTCCTGAGTTTGTTTCCAGCCAGCATTATTCCATGGCTTTCTAATCTGTGCTCAAGACTGACTGAGATAACTCTGCAAGTCCGTGCTGGAAACATGTAGCCTGGAAGTGCTTGAAGGAACAGGGCAATAGACTCAACACTTTAGACATTAGGCAGTTAAATCCTAAAGAACAAAACGATGGTTGTACTTCCATGAAGGACTTCTGAAGTCCTTTCTGTAATCTTATTCCAGCTCCACAGCTGATCCCTGCTAGCTGATGCCTGCAAGCAGTTGGTACTAATTGCTGTAAGGGGCCTCAGACAAGAATGTGCCCAAGGACATAATTTTTGCAACTGTGATGGGTACATCCTGGACAGGGCAGATAAACCAGCAGACACCTGTGGAAGCTCCTCAGGGACTCTTCCCCAAACAATGTGTTAACATATGCCTTAGATTCTCTGGAAATAGGTGTGTACTTCTTGGAAATTACATGAATATTCATTTCTTTTATTGTATGTAATGTGTGCCCTTGTCTTTCCGTATGCACCTTAGGTGGAATGATCCCCCCTAGGTGGAATAATCCCCTGTGCATCCAGCTCTGCAATAAAGAATGTCTGACCTCTAAAACTTCAAACTACATCTTAGAGGATTCTTTTGAGACCGAATTTACAGTAACACAACAACAATCTTTCTGTTAGGAAGGAATGTGTTCTAGGGCTTGTGGACTCGCAGTCAGTATTTTGAAATGGTTTACTGAAGAGTTAATCTCCATATAGATGTTCTGTTTCAGAATATCCCTGGAATAACTGGCGTGATCACTCTGAGCTTTTTAGTATTCTGGAATAATAGTTTCAGGTTGTCTTGTTCCTTTTTCTCTACACTGCCCCCACCCAAATGCCACCATTGTGAAACAGTTATCTTATTTAACAATAAATGTTTCTCATTTTCCATGTGTACAAAAGCTGATAGTATCTGTAGTTTGAAGACATAGGCTATATAGTATTAAAAGACTGGGAGAAAGTCTTTAGTAATTATCACAGAAGTTTGGAATGGCTGGTATATATTTGTAAATAAAATAATGAAAGTTTTGAAAACTAGGAACAGGCTTTATGTGGAAAATATTCCCTATTCTGCCAAGTACAATGACCCCTGGTATCTCAGGATTGAATCCCATTCAAACACATGAAGGATGGTGGAGCTGGATCTCAAATGTCAGTTTTCCATTGAAGCTGATGATTTTTCATTTGTCCATGACATCCTAAACACTGTATTTCTTTCTTTTTTTCACCCAAACATGTCTGTTTCAAACACATACAAAGGAGAGTTGATTTTCTTGCTAAACAGTCACTTAACTTTGGTGAAGTTTTGCATTTGAAATGCTAGATTGTCTCATTATTTCTGAAGACAGGAAGCATTTGTATAGTGAGTGACAATTCAGGGCAAGCAAAAGAGCCCTGAAGTGGTACGCTAATGCTAATACAAGTTGATAGTCGGAGACCCTGGGCTTGGTGGCATGAGAAGCTTCAGGGAAGTTGAAATACTGTTCTATTTTTACTAATATATAGAGGCTTTTTGAGTAGCTTTCAGGTATTGTCCTTTAAAAAATTTCATGTTATTTCTCGGTTATAAAAATATATGTGGCTGTTTTGCTTTGGACACCGACTCTACCAAGGAGTGGTGTGCCTCAGAGCAGGTGTTTAGTTCGGCCAAGTGTGTCTAATGGAAAACATCCTTTTGTTTCACATTTCTGAAAGTGTTAATGTCACTCCTTCAGCTGGTAGGATCAATCTGTAGGTATGTAGACTCTTACTACCTTTTTAACAGTTACTTTTATATAGCTTAGGTGATTACTTTTTGTGCATTTGTCTTCAAAGAGGTTAAATAAGGAGCTTCTGAAACCTTTTCTTCTGGGAGTTCAGCTAAAGGCATAGTTGTAGTCTTTCACAGTGTAGTTATTGGGAAGCAAATGAAAAGATACCAGTAAAAGGCAATGAAAATCTGGGAGCTCGGGAGTTACTACTCGATGAACTCGGGTATTCTATTTGCTCTTTGAATAGTTGGGCACAAGCTGGAAATTCTACCAGGCTCATATAACTTCAGTGAAAGTTGCTGTCTCATTTTGTTACTTGAGTAATAGAATGCTATGTCTCTGCTCCCTAAGAATACCCTGGAATGCTGGGACTTCAGTGAAGGAATAGTGCATTACAGGAGAACTAGAATGGAGTACGGTTCTAGTGGACTTAACTTTATTTAACTCTGACTTTTTTTCAAACTGTAAGAAACAGCATATGGTCAAAGTCTTTTTTGCCACAGCCCCAGCACTCAAACTTGAACTCATTTCTTTTGTGAAACAGGAACTTAAACATTTCTTTCATGTACAAATTTTGCTTTTCTGTTCATGTTATTTGTATCAGGAGTCACTTCTAACTTACTCCATCAGCGAAGAAAAAACTTGAAACCAATAGTGGAACCTCTCCTTTTGATTCAAAGGAGTAGGATTTGGATTTGGCTGAAGATCATTTTAACTCTGCTTTACTCCTGGCAGTAAGCTGATTTTCAGAAGTGGCAAGAGATTGTGTGTCTCTTCTTTGGTTGTATTCACCAGTTGCCATGTGCAAAAAAGGTAATGATTTGAGCTTGCTTTTTGTTACCTCACTACAGAAGTTTCCACACACTGATTGAAGGACTATAAATTTGGGTGGGTCTGGTGCTTCTATGTATAGCATATGCTGTACTGGGTGTGGTGAGAAACTGATGAGATGCTGAGTTAATAAGATATTGGCCATGTTTCATAAGGGTTTTACTTCCTGTTTCCTGAAGCCAAGGAAGAAGCGGGGGGAATTTAATTGTATAAATTGTGTCAACTGCAAGATGTCTTATCTGGCGGTTGCTGACACTCTGGAAAAATACATACATGCAGATCAGTGCATCTTCTTCCATGTGGTTCCTGTTGACCATGCTAAAATTTCATTCAAGTAGCTTGAAATTGGGCTGCATGGTATATTTTTATTCTGTTTTAAACCAGATCTGTGTGCACAGTCATGGTGTTGCTGGTGTTGAATATGTACTTGAAAGGTACTTGACTTCCATCCTTTGCCCCTTGCCCTCTCCTTCCCTTTTTGGAGTCACAGAAAAAGTGATTTTTTTTTTTTTTTTTTTTTTTGGGCAGCTAGAATTTATAACACCAGTAGCAAACCAGTTCCTTCTTGTAAGCTACAGTAGCTTTTAGCCTGGCCTAGCAGACAGAAGTTTCCCTGTTCCTTGTTCCCTATGTGGAGGGCAGGATTAAGTTCTGATAGTTTCCTGTTTTTGTCTCTCTTTTCTATGCTTTTAGTGCTTAAGGTGTCTATAGCATCTTAGACTTACAATTGGATTAGATATTCCTTTGGCTATCTTGAGTTTTATGGATTGTATCTGGGTAAGGTGTAATTAATGATTAAGGGAATTAACCCTAGCTATTACTGAAATGAATAGCTGATACTGAACTGTAAGGATGTGAGGAAACTCTGAGAATGTGGACATACGAAATTATCTCATGGTCAGAAAACAAGTAAATGAGAAGCAGGTTGGGAAGGGCGTTAACGTAAGATTTTTTTGAGAGAATAATTTACACCACACTTTCTAAGATGGTTGGGACCTGAGGATGAGTAATGACTACTGCGGTAGGAGTTGAGTATGTACTTTTGTGAAGCTATAACAGCAATGAAATCTGAGTATCTGTGTTGGCTGTGCATAAATACAATGGGAACCTATACAACTGTGAAAATGCAGGCAGGAAATTGCATTTAATTTGAACAGTGTCATTAACATAATGTGTTAATCAGGAAAGAGGGAGACTTGGAGAATGGAAAGATGATGAAGAGGTTGAATTTTTCCTCTTTTATGTTATGCCTCTTAGAGGACTCGTGTGTGTGTATATATATATAAATAAATATAAAACTTGGCAGAATGATGCAGTAAGTGCCAAAGTGTACAAATAGAGTGGTATTTAAATGAGCAGAAGGAATGTATTTACAACAGCAGGGAAGGTAAACTTTTAAACGGGTAACAAAGACCTTCATAAAACTGGAAAGTAATCTGCCAAGATAAAAAGATAATAAATATCTCTGTAACTTGGCGTAGTTGAAAACAAGTGATGGAAGAATCAGTCAAAAGCAGAATAGGAATAAGTGTTAGACTGATACAGAGCAAGCGAATATGTTGTTAGAAGTCTTGGTTTTGCAGATGTAGTGTGTATGACAGAAGAATGACTGTTGAAAGCTGAATTTGATGAATAGTGTAAGTAGGTGACTTAACAGTTTAGCTGTTAAAATAAATCTAAGAATATTAGTCTGTTCTTTTTGCACAATAGCACTTTAGTAATGAAGTCTAGTATTAATAGCTTTTTTGTGAATTGCAACAGTTGCATACTTTACTTTCTGACTATTGCAGGTGCCTTCGCTTGCAAGATGGTACCGTTTGTTCAATCCACTGCTATTGTAACTGAGATTCTTACAATGACCTGCATTGCTGTGGAAAGACACCAGGGGATTGTGCATCCACTAAAAATGAAGTGGCAGTACACCAATAAAAGAGCTTTCACGATGCTTGGTAAGATTTTTAGGCACCTCCAGTAATGGTGTGTATAGAGAAACAATCTTCAGTGTAGCTGGTGTAGATGGCATGACAGAAGAGAATGCACTGGTGTGACCAGTGATTGAGAGGTAGAGTTAATGATAAATGATAAACATTATAAAATAGCTCAAGGATAATGCCTGTATGTGTAGCAATTACTAGCCGAAACCCTGACAATTGACTTAGAATCTGAAGTCAAAGATTTACTTGACTAAGATTCCGAGAAACCTTTGGCAGCCTTTTCTTTCTTAAAGAAAGGTTCAAAATGTACAAGCACTGCTAAAGCAATGTCACAGCTGTAAGTGTTCCTTCAACTGTAACACGAAGAGAACATACATAATACTACTCCTGCAAATTAAGTTGCCTTTACACTTGAATACCAATAAATTAAGGTAGTTTTAAAGAAAACTGGTAACAAAAGAGCATGCTGTTACTGATGTGAACGTTGACTGATATGTGCCTCATATAGAAAACTTTGTTCTTTATTTAAATTGTCTCCTTTGACTTTTTAACGATGAAGCTGCTAAACTGTTCATACCAAAGCTTAATCTGCTTGTTGTACAAAATATTAAAAAAAAAAAATGTATTTGTTTACAGGCATAGTCTGGTTGCTGGCACTTATTGTTGGGTCACCTATGTGGCATGTGCAACGGCTTGAGGTATGTTAGGTGAAATGGAAATTTACTTTTTAAACTCAGTCCTTGCTGGATCTTTTTTGTACCTTTAGCAATGAAATTGAATCAACTCCTAAGAAATGAGAATGGGGTAGGAGAAGAGGAACTTTAGTTCTGTGTGCCAGCATGAGAAAGGCTAAGGAATAGGACTCCCCAATTATGTCAAAGAGCAGTAATTACATCTTTTACTTCCACTGTGGCTTCCTTTTGGTTTGTTAGGTGCACTGGCACACAGCAGTGTAGGGCTTAGATTACTATTTCAGGATGACATAGTGTTCCCTGAGATTTGGAAGAAGTGTGCCTAGTTTAAAATGTAATTAGCTGCCCATTATAGTTTAAGGAGTTACCATACAGTTTGGGAGGATTAAAAAAGGGCTTGTCAGAGTCTGCTGCTTGCGATTCTGAATGCTAACAAATCTTTTTGTTTAAAGTGACTGATAGGTGAGGATTCTATACATCCATCTTTACTTACAAAATGCGTAGCAAACATCTCCTTCGAAAATCCTTGTTTAAAAAAAAAGTTTTGAGGAGGAGTGCAAATCAGAGCATCTCCTGACCTCGGTTTGTCAACTTGGATCAACCCAACACTTGATGTGGAAAAGCACTTGGAAGAATTTTGTCACTTTGAAAAGTCTCTCTGTTGAATTTTGGTGGCTGTATTAAGAGCAAGGAATATTTGAATGTGCTTGTTTTTCCACACGTGGGGTAAACACTGTAGTGACTCATTTCCTTTACACTTGTTACAGGTTAAATATGACTTTCTGTATGAAAAAGTGTATGTTTGTTGCTTGGAAGAATGGGCCAGTCCAATTTATCAGAAGATCTATACGACCTTTATTCTTGTTATACTCTTCCTTCTTCCACTGATGTTGATGCTTTTTTTGTACACTAAAATTGGCTATGAGCTCTGGATTAAGAAACGAGTGGGAGATGCTTCAGTTCTTCAAACCATTCATGGGAGTGAAATGTCTAAAATATCAAGGTTTGTAAAATACAGTTGAAACCTTGACTTCTAGAAAGCTTTTTTTCCCCTGACAGTCCTTGAAAACCAATGCAAAAAGAAATACCTTTCTTTCCTTATTTCTTGGGAAGTCTACAAGCATAGACCAGATTTTTAAAGCTAGCTAGTTATTTAACACTTAGATACCTTGATTTAAAGCAACTTAAACAGATTGTTTTCTTCAAAGTATAGTGTAGCCACGCCTTGGAAGTCAACCCCTTTCAATAAATCTCATATTATAAATTGTGAAATGCTTGTTTTTAAAACATGTAGGCCATGAGTTAGAAGATGACTTGGGAAGATGCTGCTACATTATTTCAGTATGTTCTATGGAAAGCTATTTATATAATTCTGAGAGTGTGAACACTACTTTATGATCCCTTTATATAAGTTAAATTGGCATATGGGGAAAAAATCAGAATTCATTTAAAAACTACTTTGGTACAGTTTAACTTGATATAGGTTCCAAAGAGTTTTGAGTGTTCTCAGATATGTTTGTGTGAGACTATCCAGATGGTGATGCTCTATCTGAAAAATTACGAAAATCAGTAATTACCAACTTTGCTAAACTGCTTTCGCTAAATGTGGCTACCCTTGATGTTGCCTCATGTTTTTTCCTTTCATTTGGCAAATTGATCTGTTGCCTGATGTGCTAGACACCTCTAACAGTTCTGTTCATTAAGGAGAATATCACCGTAAGTATCGACTCGGAGAATACTGACAAGCAACTTAAAGATATTCCTTAGATATTTGTCTAACAAAGTGCCTAAGGAAGCAGACCCTTCTAAGTCAAAACTGAAAGGGTGCAATCTTGCAGGAGTCAAGGTGACATGTAATCTTCAGACTACTCTTCAGTTTATTGTTACACAGTGAGGAGAAGGTCCTGTAACTGGTACCAGTGAAGTGCTGTTCCTTTAGCTCAAGTGAGAGATCCATCTTGGGATCTGTAAATGTAGTTATATGAATTATATATCAATTTGGGGATGACGATAAATTCATGTATACCTTGAGTTTGTGAGATGTTACAGTGGAGACAGGGAGTGTGTTTCTTGTTCTTATTCTAGCACTTCACCTACCAGCAAAGGTTGAATGTAGCAGGTGTAGTTTCACTTACTCCCTGTCAAATTCTCTGTGTAATCAGGTGCTACAGGAACGGTCAGTGCTCCCAGATTTAAGAAGGGACTCTTGGGTTTTTTGAGCTATTAAAGGAATTCCATGTGGCTTCTGTGTCACATTCCCCCGCCCCCCCATCTCTTACTATTGAAATTGCATCTGCTTGAATAGAATAAAAATACCTTGCAAGATATGCTAATGTCATTGCTTGCTGCAGCTGCAAAGTGCATTGCTTTCCTAAAAGAGAGAAATAAAAGGTGTTAATTGATGTGCTAGATTTCTAGATGCTCCATTTTTTGTTTCAAAGGGAATTGTGTACTTCTGAGCATTCTTCCAGGGTTTTATTTGCATCTGCAACCATCAGAACACATTTACAGATCTAATTTGAAGAGACACATCTAACTATCAGTCAATTCTTAGTGATTCAGTATGGAATGTCTTGGTGCAATTTCAGGAAGAAGAAACGAGCAATTGTTATGATGGTGACAGTGGTGTTTCTCTTTGCAGTCTGTTGGGCCCCTTTCCATGTGATTCACATGATGATAGAATACAGTGAGTATCTGCTATGTGTCATTCAATAAAGCCTTTCTTAGTTTTTTTTTTTTTAATAATGGAACTACAGGTTGTGAAAAGCTAGTGTTGCTGCAGTGTTCAGCTGTAGAATACCTTCTGCTTAGCAAAGGTTATTTTTGTCCTAAATCCTGGATCACTGTCTTGTAAGAGAGATACCTAGCCAACAGCAGAAGAATTACTCTCAAGGCTATGAGTGACAGATGGATCTGCAGTGATCATGGAAAATGAGTACTTTTCAAAAAAACCTCTTATAGAATCATTTAGGACCTTTAGGAAAGGACCTTTAATGTAGTGTTTGGGAGATATATCTGAGATAAACTTGTGTGTCAGCCATGTCTCTTCTTCCCTGCTGTGTGAATTAAAGAGGGTAATCTTTGTGTCTTGCTGTAAACCCTACTGAACTTTGTTGCAGGGTGGGTAGGAGGGAACCCAAGCTCTTTACCAGCTTTTTTAGAATGTAAGCTCTTTAGAAAGGAGATTGTCAGTGCTTCTGAGTTTGTACAGCACATAATCCAGTCCTGAAAAGGAGCTTTCCTAGGCCTTACAAGACCAAGAAAAAGCAAGACTTGACTGTTAGGATGGTAAGCATATCTCTGTAGATTTTTTTTTTCTTTCTGTCTGTCATGCTACCATTTGCAGAAGTTCAGAAGTACGTGTCTGGAAGGTAAAAGTTATTTCGAAGTATAAAATCTCTTGAACAAGTAACTTTTAAATTGAAATTTAATTTTAATTTAATGTCTGAAGACTTCTATTTGCATCCACTTAAGTTGTCATACTACTTTGAGTTAAAACTGTTACGAAACATATATCTCTTCACTTGCCCTGGTTGTAATGAGGTAGGCATATTGGAAGTATAAATACTGGGCTTCATAGTGATAATACCCAATGAATCCAGTTGAACTTTTTCAGTGGTCTTGCTGGATACTAGCTTGGAAATGCCCTCAGTGCTCGTTATCTTTGCTTTTTGCTATTTTCTCTATTGTCCGGGGTTTTGCGCTGTTCATCTCCCATCTCCTGCAAGGGTACTGGGATAGCACGTGGGACTATGCAGCAGGCTATGTGTGGGAACAAGAGGAAGTTTTCAGTAGTTGGTGTACTCTACTTGCCAAAGGTAGCAGCTGTATCTTTGTCTTCTATCACAAATAAGGTTGTAGCAGATAAATCAGTAGTCCTGCAGTCCAGTCAGCTGAACAAAATTACGCCTGAGCAGAATCAGAAGTGCAGAAGCTGTAACTGTTAAAATTGTCTGGATTGTCCCATGTTAAGGTTCCCCATAACACTCCATGAACTGTTTACTCTCTTTTCATTGCTAATTTCAGGAATTATTTCAGGTGCTGCAAGGCCTTTATTTTACTTGCCATACAAACCTTTGCAGTATTTAACCAGAGTTGGGTCGCTGAGTATTTGAATTCAAGGAATTCAGGGTCCTCTGTGATCTCATTGATTAAAAACTGAGAGACGTGACCAAGAAGATGCATTTTTACCTCCATGAGCTGATCTGCGTCAGTACAGGGAAGCAAGCCGTGTGTGGTCAGTGACAAGACAGGGATTGGTGTTAAAGTACTTACACATTTGATATAGACATGAAACTCAGAGCCAGAACAACCTGAATAAAGAAGGCCTGTACTTAGCAGACTGGAAGCTTTCTGTTGCTTGGCCTTTGGGCAAGCTTTTTGGCTCATAAATTGCCTCTTTCTAATGACACTGTCCTTATTTACATATACACAAAGCAGGGCTGTGTGGTAGATCTTGATCTTTCTTTGCTGATGAAACGCTGTTGCTAATACTAAGAACCTCCAGCAAGGTCTTTTGTTTAAACAAAAGCTTCTAATGCCAGACTGGATAGTAGGGATTTATGCCATTCTGTGCTTACAGCATATTTCTTACTTCCTTTCCAGGTAATTTTGAAAAGGAGTATGATGATGTGACGGTCAAAATGATCTTTGCAATCGTCCAGATTATAGGATTCTTCAATTCTATTTGCAACCCGATTGTGTATGCCTTCATGAATGAAAACTTCAAGAAAAATTTTTTGTCTGCCATATGCTTTTGCATTGTCAAAGAAAATGCATCACCGACCAGGCAACTTGGGAACTCGGGGATTACTATGAGGCAGCAAAAGGCAAGTGTTTCTCAAAGAGATCCCACTGACTCAGATGAAGCCAGGAGGGAGGCATTCAGCGATGGCAACATTGAAGTCAAGTTCTGCGATCAGCCAGCTTCAAAAAGGAACTTGAAAAGGCACCTTGGCTTATTCAGCTCTGAGCTTACTGTGCATTCTGCATTAGGAAGTGGACAGTAGCATCACAAAGGCTTTGAGAATGGAAAAAGCATTCTCTTTATATTATAACTTTCAATAAGCCATTTAAAATAGTTTTCTACTTTGCATGCTGAAATGAGGTGAAAAATATTTTGTGGATTATGATGATGTTGGGATAATGCTTGAGAAAATGTCATATATTTTATAAGGATGAGGAGTAAAAGTTTGGAAAACAATGTTATTGTATGACTCCAAGAAAAAAAAATAAATTTCTTCCTAGGGTAATGTAGGGCTTGTTTGCCCTCTGTTTAGGTAAACCAGACAAGTATTGTTTGCTCTGCTTATTCTGTGGCTGGATGCTGGCACACCGCTGGACTGTACACAGGTGAATACCAGAAGACAGGAGCTATGGAGAGACTGCACGCTTTTCTTGGACAACTTTGAAATCTGACATGGGTCTAACATTGTAAGATCTGCTCTCTGCAGCTCTGAGGACAGAGGAGCTTCAGATCTGAGTTCAGGAAAAATACAGGCTGAGATGCAATTCTATTTTGGGGAAAAAAATGTATATGAAAGAGCCAGCCAGAATTTGATTCTGAAGAGATTAAGATTTAAACGTTGCATGCATGTTCAGATTTTGTTAACAGGAAGCATATTAGAAATTAATAATGCATGCATAATTAATGTGCTGTTTTTACAGGTTAATTCTTGGGTACAAATTTAAATGCCCTGTAAACTGCATTCTTCTGCTGAAAAATGTAGAGTCTGAAGTTCTGTACAAGAGTGTGCAGATGCTAGAGGTGTAGTCTATAGAGCAAACACGGAATTTAACTTAGTCATGCTTGGATACATGACTTACAGATTGAAATTGTGGTGGTGCCGTTTTCTGAAGGAATATAACGGCCAGATCCAGAGCCTTTTGGGACTCTACAGAAGACTTTCAATAGAATGTTACGGTCTTTTGACCAGACACTTCTCTGAAGACATGCACAAATTTTCCTGTTGCTCCGTCTTCAAAGTGGATTAATTACTGTCTAAGAACAGGGCCGGTTTTGTGTTATTTTTAGGCTTCACAGTAAATTACTGGGTTGAAATCCATACAAATCCTAAACATTTTTGCTCTCAGTGGGTCAAACTGAAAAACTGTAAAAGGATGCATACAAGTGTGGGACTGGGGGAAAAGCGTGGTCTAGAATGGTACACTGTGATCTGACTCCGTAAATGAGGCTTTGAAATACATAATTTGCAACTCCAGCTGAGGCTAGGTTGGATCCTTTAATAGCCTGTTAAATGTCAGTGCTCTCTTCTGTCATTCCTTGCCTCACCAAAGGGACCTTGGTGTTCCTTCAGCAGTAAATTTTAAGATTCTTTTACATTGCTACTTTACACTTCATTGTAAATGAAGTCTAAATTATCATTGTATAAATTGGAAGTAATCTGATCTTTCTGTAATGTTTACAAATTTCCACTGGATAGGGCATTCTGATGCTGGTTTGTGTGTGAAATACTCTTTGTTTACATGTGTATTATTTATATTGTATATGATATACTCCCATGCAATGACGGGAAGATTCGTGACTTATCCTGACAGCCAGGAATTAAGAGCACTCCTATGTACATAATCATATGTATTAGATAAAATAACAATTTTGGAGAGCTCTGTTTGGGTAAAACAGTATCAGTGAGGTCAGGTTCTGCTTCAGACAGTCATGCAGGCATGGCCCTGTGAATAATGGACCTTTGAATAATGCTGTAAGCAACAGCAACAATTTTTGCCTGCAGTTACAACTGTGACTTTCTTTGAAGACTGTTTCTATCTTGGCTTGTCTTTCATCTTTCTAGACAGGGGTGTTTCAGGGAAAGTTTTCTGCCTTGGAGAATAGGGGCTAACAGTGGTTTATTGTCATAGTTTTCCTCAGCTGGTATAGAGTTTATCTGGCTGCTGCTAATGAGAACTATGTGTTTTGACATATTCTGTAACTGAAAACCAATTTATTTTAAGCCTTATCTGCACTGCTAATTTCATTGACAGATTTTAACAAGTATTTAATAAAAATTACCAAGTATTGTATGTTTTTGTTTTACCTTATCTGTTTCTTCTATTGTCTCATAAAATGTATGTCAATGAGTAACTTGTAGTATTGTATTAATTTCTTCATTAAAATTCCTTTTTGGCATTGCTGGTGCTGTTTTGCACTGAGAGCATCTGCTATAAACTTCATTCTTTGAGTCTCTCTTTGTTTAAAGATTCATATAAGCTTATATGTGATTGTTTTTTTTTTTTTTTAGTGATTAAATTCCAGTCCTGTTGCAGGTGCCAGCTGTTACTGTAATCCTGAGAGATGTGATTTAAAAGACTTTATAGAATAAGGTGAGAGAGGGGGAAAAAACCTTTCAGTCTCTTGGTAGGAGAGAAGTGGTAAATGTTATAGCACAGATATATGTGGCTACGGTTAGATTAAATATAAACCAAACTACTAAAGACAGTTCTCATACTGTCCTTAATAGTAACTATGTTATTTGTGCATTTTTGACACAATAGTTTTCTCAGAGCTGGATGATCTTGTGAGAAGTCCTATCTGCAGGGAATAGAAAAACCTTTATTGACTTAAGCAGAACCAAGATTTTGCCTAGGGTTTTTTTTTAATCTGTCAGAGCTTCAGCTTTGATTTAACTAACAAAACAAATTGTTTTATTGAATCGGGTCAATTGTCAGTCCAGGCTAGTAGCCTGTCTCTTGCAATGGTTCATATTGTGTGTTTCTGAGTGTGTGGCTGTAACTGAGTACTTCAGACCAGTAGAAAGCCAGCAATGCTGTGGAAACAACAGCCCTGTTGTCCTCCCAGCTTTCCTGCTTATTCCCATTTTACATTAACAGAGTTGCATGGTGAATCTGAGCAGAATTCTGGCTAGTGATTTTACTGGAGAACAGAAGAGATAACCATGCTTGTTTCCCTAAACTGAGAATGTTTATCAAAGTTGTTGTGTTCTTTGAGGAAAAATGCTTCCTCAGAAAAGTTTTTTCTAATATCTTTCTTACGAATTGCTTATTTCTTTGGCTTTGATTGAATTAAAGAGAAACTTATTTTGTTCTCAGCTGTAAGGGGCTAAGCTTTAAAGTTGCAATGAAGTGATGGCAGGAACTGGCATGTGGATGAAGACAGGACACATTCAACTGAACAGAGACTCTGGAAATTTGAATGGACCAGGAAAATGTGTCCGATGTGTGGTCTTGCTCAACTGAAGTCAGAGAGTATAAACAAGGAAAACAGTGAGTAGAAGGGAGCAAACCCTCTCAGTAACTGTAACAGTGCATCTGTTACAGAATTCCCATTCTTTGGGGGTGGTGGTGGGGGGAATTAAATGAGATTTCTTCCTGGCAGAATTCTTTTATTGTTTTGGAGGGGGGATTAGTTTCAGAGGACATCAGATGGATTCATTTGTGGGTATGGTTTTAAGCTTTAGAAATAGGTACTACTTTGTGATAAATAGACAGGGAACTATTATTGAGGAGACATGATGCTGTTACAGGCTAACACAATGCTATGCAAGCATTAAATAATCTGAAGATGATTAACAAATAAACAGGGAACTTGCAGTTCCCCTGTAGTGTTGACGGTTTTCTTAAGACATTTGTGGTATTGAGTGAGGAGGACATTTAGGTGCAGACCAGGAGATGTCCATGTGAGGTTTCATAGTTTCATTCTGTTTTCAAGTAGGCTTTGATTGTTCCCTAAGCAAGGATAACAAATAGTAGCAGAGAAGATGGTGTGTCTCAATCTGGCAGTGTGTGCTTCAAACATCCTCAGCCAAATTCTTAATAAAAAACAAGTTCCAAACATGATCAGTTAGCTGTTTCAGACCTTGGCTTATGGTTAGCATTTTGAGGAGTACTGCCTAGTCTTTGCAAAATGAGTTATATAAAAATGTTTGTAGATCAACTGTAAATCTGCAAGTTGCTCAGTCAAGAAGAAAAAACCTGTCTCTTGCTGAAGCTAGTTTGCTCTGGTAGAATACCCACGAGAAGGGATCTGTTTGGAGGGAATGGTAGTGGTGATAAGGATTTAGAATCAAGCATGCCTTAAAGGTAAGGGAGGTGTTTGAGGGAAAGGTGTGCAAATGCTTGAAGGCTGATGACATGAACAAAGCAGAGGTGGGCAGTTGAAAAGTGCATGTAGGTAGGTGTAAACCCTAGTCCAGGGTTCAGCTGTCCAAGGCTTGGTTATGAAGCACAGATGCAAGTCCTTTGCTTAGATTTGTTGAAGAAGTTGTTGAGCTGAGAGTACGTCTCATAAAGCCATGTAACAATTCAAATGTTTTTGTTTTTTCGAAGATAGTAATGACAACTCACAGAGATGAGAAGTTCAAATTGAGGCATGAGGGGGAAAGATTTTTTTGGAGAGTTAGAAGATAGCAATTAGAAAAAATACTGAATATCAGTCTGTTCCAAGGAATAATGGGAGGCAGCCTTGCTCCATGTGTCTCGTGACTGTCAAGCCAGCAGAGATGTGTGACATCAAGGCAGGTAAGTATATAAATTCTCAGCTTGGCAATGCGTTAGTTCTGTCTATATGCTGGTCACATGATTAGCTAATAGGTAATGGTTGTATATGGTACTTGCAGAGTGACTATGGTAGAAGCTATTAAAACAAAGGATCTGGTAGAGAGGAAGGGAGACCAGAGAGGTGAGAGAAATATGCAAAGAGTATTGAAGCTGAGGACTAGATTATTATTACCCAGGAAAAAAGAGGAGTAAGTAGATGAAAGGATTTAGTAGAGCTGGTGACTTAGAGAGGTGGCATAGGAAGATAATCATAGCAAGCTGTATTTTTATAGAGATTAGGGATGCTCTGAATGTTACAAAAGTTAGGAAAGTTTAGAAACTTTAGAGAGCAATTTTGGGAATGGGACAGCATCTAAATGCACAGAGCAAAAAGCTGGGAAGAGTGAAAGCTGCCGTTTTGGAGCTCCTCCGAGTGGATGAAAGTGGTGGAATGAGCAGGAGTGCTGACAGGGTGAGGAGGAGACAGCATTGGGAGCACTGTCTGTTGCATCAGACTTACCTGGTGAGAACAGGAGGATGTTTTCCTGAAACAGCAGAAAAAGGAAGATGAGAATAATGTCTGTCTTCATCCTTGTTAACAGACTACGTTTCATGTTTGTTTAAAGGTTTTCAAAGGAGAACCTGCTTTGAAAACCTGTAGCTTTATGTTGTAGATGAATTCTGATTAACAGCAGTGTTCTAAAATTTATATCTTTCTGAGACAAAGGGATTTAATGCAAAAACACAACAGGGGGTTAGATTGTATATGTTTCTTCAGAAACATTCACATAACAATTTTATTTCTGTCTATACTGAAAATCCTGCTTTGACACCTCAAAACTGGTTTCCAGGAGTCTTGCTGGAAATTGAAGCCATTGGTAGCTTCCTCTGTGGAAGCTCCAGTGAAGTTGATGGATTATGAAGTTATTTTAAACATTTGTGGTGCTTTGAGATGAGAAAGAATCCATGCTATTAATATTTAGTTAATAATTTATTGCAAGCGGCTCTGGTTCCTCAACACTGTGAAAATGTGAAGTCCTGCTCAAATGTTATGGAGATTTTCTCTAATACTGTAATAGATTCTGATTTCGATTACTATCTCCAGTGCTGCTATTAGGATGTGATACTGTCTTTACCAGCTTCTGATTTCTGCTGCTTGCACGGATATTGTTTCCTGTTTCTGTGTTTTGTTCTGTCTTGCCAAAAGCAACGATTCTTTTCTTACTGACTTGTCTGTAAGCAGCTGCAGTGATTAGAGCTGCTTCATCCAGATTTCATTTTATAGAAGCACGAATATGTCTGTTTTAAAAATGATGCTTAAGTATTTATGATGCTTGCATTTAAAAAAAAAAAATCACACTGGAGTAAATTAGTGTTTAAGGCACTCCTTGACCTGATGCAACTGCAGGTGAAGTTTAGTGCGTTTCCTCAGATTGAGCAGAACTAATGGTGAAATAGGTGCTTACCTTGAATTCAGCAACCGATCTGTAACCCTGTAATAGGAACATCTGGAGGAATAAATAAAGAGTGTAGTAGTCTGCTCTCCTCCAGAGTCACATACTGTCTTATTATGAGAGTTTAACCCCCCAAAACTTTTCAGCTGCATCAGTGCAACAAAACACGGTCAATCAAAAGCAGTAAAACCTGGTTCCTTTCATTCCTAGAAGTACAGACTAGCAGTCCTGCAAGTCAAGCGGAGATGCCATCTGGTTTGCTGCAAAAGTGCTGTCCTACAAGACAGGATTGGTTTTGTGAAGGTTTAAGGATATTTGCACATAACATATACATTCATAAAAGGCTTCTAGAAATTTAGTGGAGATAGAAACAAACTTCTAGAAATTGCATCTGTAGATGCAAACAAACATCTAGAAACAAACTTCTAGAAACTGCACCCCTGTAGGGTGCTTAAAGCTCAACCAAGACTTGAAAGATGTCTGCTGCCTGAAAAATGTTACCTGAATTTTGTTGACAGATCAGCTTCCTATGGAATACAGATGTCCTTTGATTAAGCATCTGGATAGAAACATGTAATTAAGATCAACTGCTGGAGACTAAGTCTGTCTTGTTTTCAAAAATCTTGTTCACTTTCCCCTTCTCATCCAAAATAAATCCCTGCAGCTACATATCACACTGGCCTATAACCTTTTTGGTCCCATTGCACAGTGGCCTTACCATGTTTTCTTTGATTTTTTTTTTTTTTTTTTTTGTTGCTGTCTGATATAATCCAAGTTAGCCTCCTATAGTTTAGGTGTTTGTACTGTCACTGTTCAAGCAGTTCTTTTGGGAGAGATGTTTTTTTCCTAGTTGTTACTAGGAAATTAGTACATGACTGAAAATGTCATATTTTGGAATTTTTTACTGTTGTGAATTTATGTATATTTCTCTTTGTATGATGGTAACAGTGAAAATTAAAGTTAAACACAAAGTTAGCGTGAAGCAATCATATTTAAAATATTGTATCACCATCTTCTGATACAATCTTACATGGTGCCTCTAAGGTTTGCTTGGGAATATGTGTAAGCAGCATAGTTCAGTTGCTGTTTGTGGAATATGGTCAGTTGATGAAAAGGACTCGAACCTAAAATGAGATAATATTTTGCTTATATTGAAAGACTTTTTTAGATTAGCACTCCTTTCTTAGACAAAAAATAATTTTTTTAAGTTTCTGGTTGAAATCTCTTTATAACTTTCTAGTTTTTGTTTGCTCTTTCCAATGGCAGCACTCATTTTTTCTAAATTATTCACACCAAGGTTTCTTGGGAGTCTCTCTTGTCAGGTAAGTTTACTGTTCCATTGGTTATGGTCCTTCTCTATCTCTAATCTTTTCCAAACATGCATGATTATATTGTATGCAATGTTTCAGCTGAGGCTTTAACAGTGCCTCAGGGAATAAGTATTAGTCTTTCCCAGTAGCTCTATCTTTGTTTGCTCCGTTTGCCAGAAGGCAAGTGCCTTTGGATGCTTAACTTTCTCCTTGTACAGAATTCACAGTGTGTGAGTGTAAACATGCACTTTCATGCCTCTTTATAAACTGAAAATTCTGGTTTTCAGACTTAAGATAATTTTTCCTGTATCTTAAACTTACAGCTTTAATCACATTCAATTTCTTATTTAGACCATCTTTTCCCCCCTGTCCCAGAACAAAGCCTTAATTAAGTAATTTAAAATTTGAGGCGAGGTGTCCATAATTCTCTTATTATGTCTTGGAAATATGTGAGAACGATTTTGGGCTTTTTCAGTGCACTTGTAGCTGATTTGTAAATCCATTTCACTTTCCCATCTGAAATAGGTGTCCTTGCTACTTGTATTTATGCCACCTTGATAAGCGTTCTAATGTATGTACATATAACTGTTGCAGGATCAGACATAGTTTTCCAGTAGTATCACAAGTGCACTGTTTTAATTTAACTTTCTGCTTCAACAGTTTGTTCAAGCAAAAATTCTACAAGATTGAACTGTATTTTCCAGCTCTGAAGAATGAATTCTTGACGGAATAAATAAAGCAGAAGTATATTGACTTACACATGCACCCCACTCGAGGGGGAAAAGAGTTTCAATTGCTGCTGGTTTTTTTTAATGTTGTGCAAGCCAGTCTTTTTGCAAGCAGGTATTTGCTGATGAAGTTACAACAGTAATAATTTGTGAATAGTATTCAATGTTCACAAACAGTCAGTAGTTACAATACAAAATAAAAATAAATAAATAGTTACAGTACAAAATAAAAATAAATCTATTTGCAAAAGAAAAAGGTCAATAGATTTTTTTAAAAATTTTTTTTTTAACATAACCTTGCTTCTTAATTACCTTTTTAGGCTGTACTCATTTGGGACTCTTCCTGATTGACTCCCTGAAGCTGTGAGTCCAGCTGGCAAGTTGGTCTTGGTCATACTGTGGTGAACCTCTTTATATTGTGAATACTGAAGGTATTTTGTGCTTTGCTCATACCTCCAAGAACTTACTGATTTAAATCCTCATTGCAGTGATTATCATAAATAAGAAGTGTTTGCCTCAGAGGTCAAGTTTGAGAGAGTGAGAAAGGGGCCTGAAGCCTTCTTAGATTTTTACGACAATTTGCAAACTTATGCCTCTGCTTACCAATACCCAGACAACTAAGCCCCTGGTGGTGGACAAAGTCAGGACCAAAATTCCTGCTGATTTCAGCGCAAGAAGTAGAGTTTATGAATAACAGAAACTCCAGTATAAAACAAACCTGAATGACTACTATTTGCAGCACAGTCTGAAGTAAAGCGTTCAACAGAGGTGCAATGAAAGGCTAGCAGTAGGAATACTGGGAAGGTTATTGGTTGGGTTGGAGCTTATATGCTTTCTGCTGTGGAGCAGATCAGATTTCAAGATAGGTGGAGGAGGGGATACAACTGTGGTAAGATAATTGTCGTAATGAGTATATACTGAGTTGGGATCTAGATGGAGCATTGTCTTTGCGTGGAAACGTGTACCCATAATGAAATATCTGAGTAGATAACAGAATTGGGTAATGAATTAAAAAACAAAATGCAAACAAAATAAACTACCGTGAAAGATCTGCTCTACAAATCAGCTCTAACAAGCTTGTGAATTGCCTGCTCTTCATTTTAGATGTCTTTCCCTATGTCCACATTCTGCTGCGAAGGGTGAGAAAGCTGCTAACTGGACTGTGTTGGGTTCACTCAGTGAAGAGGCTGAATTATAGTTCTCAATTTGCATGAGGGTTCTTTCTGTACTCTGCTTTTTGATATTCCAGTGACATCCCTGGGAACCTTCTGCTTTCATAGAGTCACTGAAATCTGTAGTTGTCTTATTGCTTAAGATCAGTCTTTCCCAACAATTAAACCTTCTTTTAGTGGGAAGTCGAGATTTGACTTCTGCGTTTTGCCTTGCTCCTTTTCTTTTTCTCACCTCATGAGTTTCGTTTTACTTTTTCACTTAGTTTCTGTCCTTTTTTTTTTTTCCCCTGTTGCTTTCCCTGAAGCAATTCCTTGAGTTCCCTGTGACCCCCTAATCTCTTTTATACAGATTAGAATAACCGAGCAATGAATTTTGATGATGAAGTAAAGCAGTCCTGTGTTTTAGAACTTGTATTCCATCAAGGCTGACTATCAGATGTATGAACTGCATTTCCAGTCCTTATTTCAGGCTGTCTGCACTCTTGGGAAGACCTTGCCCACCGTACTGGTTACATTTGGCTTGCATGTGGTAATAAAACTTGCAATTATTGAGACACCTGCACTTATCTAACAAAAGGTCTGCATGTCTTCGGGGAGCTGGAGATCCACTAAGAGGAGTGCACGCAGCTGTCAGGCAGACACTTGGCATCAGGCCTGGGTGCGCTGTAATGACAGTGAAGGTGGTGAGATGGGGCAGCATGGGGAGGTGTGCAGGGATGCGTGATGTGGGCTGAGCCAGGCAGCACTGGTAGAGTTGTGAAGGCCCCTGTGGGGAAATAGATCAGCTCTACTTGACATTGTTGGCATAAACAAGAGATGTTTTCTGCCTTTCCATCTGGCCCACTGAATGCATGAAGAAAATGTGACTTGCATCAGCTCAAGCTTCCAGGTGCTTATTGATGCTCTCTTCCTGGTAGCTTGTGTATAGTATATATCGTTACTTCTGAATTTGACTTTATACATTGACATTCTATTTCTAATGCTACATATTGACATATATCTATTTACTTATTCTATTTCTTTGACTTTGCATATTTCTAATTCCTAGGGAGTAAGACTTCTCCATGATGTGCCACCTGCACTGGGAAAGTTGATTTTTCTTGCTTCAAATAACAAGCATGGTTGTCAGTCTTGATTGTACTGATGACAGCTGGACTATGGCTTATAAAAAGGTCCAGTAACTTTCTTCTGGGAGTCTGTAAAATATGCTCTGTGTAGTGTCTTGTGTGTGTGTGTGTGACAACAGAAGTGTAATGTTCTTCTGCTTCTTGCCTCTAACATATGGTTTCCATAGACACATCTGTTAAGCACTCAATTTAGCTATTATTGGGTTTGGTCCATAGCTGAAGAGTCTTTTAAGACCATGCAATCTGAGAACAAATAGCTAGAAAATATATAGCATCTCCACGGGTAAAGTATAAAAGTATATCCTACTAAATATCATATTAAAGCTGCATTCTCAGTCAGACTTGAATTTTGAAGAGCAAATTTGTAGCAAAAATGTCTGAAAAATCTCTGCCTCCTGTAACTCCGTATGGTTGTGTCATGGCCTCGCTCAGGCTGTAGATGGCACCGTTGCTGCACACGAAAAGCCGTGTTGGGCTTGCTCTTCCAGTCGCCTAACTCCTAAGAGAACTGTGATCCTGCAGGCTTTTGAAAGCATGTATTGATGATAGGATTTGGTAAGGGTTTGATGAAGCACCCCTCTCCCTAAAATTAGTATTTGGAAAAAGCATGGAGAGAGGTGTTGAATTTTTTATTTGTTGTTCCTTTGTGCGATGGTGCCTTGAAATGCATTGGTTACACAGCTCTTTTTCTCTGATAGTACTAATAAAGACTGGGTCTCTTATTTTGGTTTCCAGTGACAGCTGCATGTGACAAGGAATTTCTTAAAGATATCTTCATCTTTCGAGTTTCTGTGATATTTTCTGTGATACTGCTAACAAGGCTACTATAGCCATGATGTATTTTGGAGGATACTGAAGTTGAAAGCCCACACTTTTCTGATTTTTGTCGGCTTAAACATCTAAATCCACTCTTGGAACTTTAAAATTATTTTTTTCCCTGCAGAATGAGGATGTCACTGGCAGGAAGGGGAATGGGTCTGCTCTGATGTGGGAGAGGGTGCAGTATGAGGTCCTTCGGGCTTAGCCACAGCCTGAAACAGTGGAAGGACAAAAAACCTGAGCTAAGGACTTAGAGCTGATAAGTGACCAAGGATCAGCAGTATAAATCAAATAGAAACTGGTTTCATTGGTTTTTTTTTCAAGTCTTACCTGAGATGTTTTAAGTTTTCCTTTCTGAGAAGAACATCTGAAAGTCATCCCCTTTGCTTTGGAAAACTTCTGTTTTCCAAAACAAACAAATACCACACTTAGGTCTGTCTGTCTTGTTTTTGAAATTGAGTACTTGAAACATAAATTAGTGAATAGATCTACAAAGAAATGGAGATCAAGGCTCTCTGAAATCCTTCAGACAACTCATTTCGAAACTCCCTGGAGTGTACTAAAAGGCCCATAGCTGTAGACATCCTGCTTCCCAAATCTGGTGATATAGTGGGGGGAAGCCAAAGGGGAAATGGAGGTGGGGGGAAATAAAGAGTTATTTATTAGCAAACAGAAGAAATCTTAGTTCTGCAATGGTGAACTTACAAATGTAAAGGGTCTCAAAAAGTGATCTGTTTTTATTACAGTCTCCACAGATTTTCATTAAAACATGTTATGACCAAAAAAGGCCTCTAAAATCTCAAAGGCACTGGGGGAGCATTGCTATTAAAGTTAAAAAAGCAAAAAATACTTTTGTATAGGGAAACAAACATCAGTTTGTCAAGATCGGCTGTAAAATATGAGTCTTGCCATAGTGATGTAAGTTAAAACTCCACAAATACTAGGGCAAATGAACAAATTATTATTTGAACCTGTTAAAAGTGTAAATGGACGATAAGATTCATGGCTATCCAAGGTAATGCAAACCATGAGAAAAAGTGGGAAGTCTTTGTCATAATTTACACCATGCTCCTGAAATGATAAGAGTTGTTGATGTATGTTTATAAAGTCTGAAGTGGAATAAAACCGCTTTACTGATGAGGGGGGAGGAGCACAGAAGGACACAGCTACAGAAGTGGTTTGTTTTCTTTGTTTGCAGAGTAACCTGAAGAGGCAAAGGATCTTGCTGAGTTTACAGTAATTAGCTGTTTGGAATGGAAATAGTTGATAATCACATGAAAAACACTGGGTTTTGGGGTGTTTTTTTTAAGGAACATATTAAGAAAATGTTACTTTTCTTAGCATGAGGTATTTTCCTCTCCAAAGTAAACTTAATACAGTTTTGAGGTGAAAGAGAAAAATATCAAGAAAGCCATTAATTCTTTCATCACCTATAAAGAGGATCCAAAACAGCCAGCAGTAAAGGAAACTTTAGTCCTACTGGTTTATCTTGGGTCAGATGTTCTTGGAAAGCAATGATATCTCAGTTGCTTGTTCCAGTCAATGGTTATGGGCCATGCTGGTTTGTTTCCACTGCTTTTGCAGTAGCCATCTTACTACTTCCTGTTTCTTAATATATTTGAGATCGCAAATGCTCCTAGAGCTTTTGTTTCTAGAAGCTGTGCTGCAGTTGTTGGTATCTGGCTCATTTATGTCTGACAGATGACTGAGCTACTGAGAAACTACCTCTGCATAAAATACATGAAGCCTTATGCTAAATAGTCTTATTTTTACTCATCTCTGCAGAATAACTTAGTTGCTTATTCTAGGAAGTGTAAAATAACTGCCTCTTAGTGATTGTATTTGGACATGTTATAGGCTGTTACTACTGCTATCATGGCTGTAATGTACAAATGAATCAGATAAAACACTTTAAGTCCACCTAAGACCACAGTCACATTTTGTATTAACTGTGTACTAGGTAAATAGACTGATATATGTGCTATACTTTTTATTAAATAGCCTCTATATTATACTGATGTGTGTGTATGTATATTATATATCCTAAACTTTTTGTCCCATAAAGCCAATATTTGGCCTATAAGAAAGATGGCACACAAAGCCCTCATATTTCCCATATATAAGCTAGTTACAGCTATATTCCCAAGTTAAGTGGAGACACTTTAAATTTGGGGTTTTTTTTTCTATTGGCAGCAGAGGTCGTTTCTATGTAAAATTTCTAATGGCATTTAAAATTATTTGAATTCAAAGGCTATGCATAAATATAGATTTATTTATTTCTTTTTTTCCTTTGGCCATATGCATGGGACTTGGTGTCAGCCAGCATGGCTGTTCCTTGGAGTGGAACCGCCCATAGCGAGTGAGCAGCCTCCCTGCAGGAGTGCTCAGAAGTCTTTTTTCAGCTGGCCTGAACTCTTTCCTCGTATCTGGAAAGTCTCTTCAGTCTCAGAAATCATCATGGGAAGCTCTGGGAGTGTCTGTCCTCTTTCTAGCTTTCCTCCTAATCTTTTATTCAGCAGCACGTAAATCTTCTAGTTCTGTCATATAATTGTTAGCTTTTTGTGGGTGGCCAGCAGCTAAGCACCCACACAGCCACTTGATCACTTCCCCCCAACATGCTCCCCCCAGTCTTTATTGCTGAGATGTTTCTGGGAAGCTTTGGTAAGTTTTCTACCCAGAAACATCTAGATATGCCATGAAGACCCTTACCTTCTGCTGTTTCTTCAAGCTCTTGGCTGTTCAGAAATGACCTTTTAGAGATGTTTTCCTGGCACAATCTTTTATTTCAGGGTCTGTAAGGACAGAATACAATATTTAGTAGACTTAAGCCTGAAGCATGAATCCACAGCCCTCATTCTTATCTTAGGTGTGTGATTTAATGTGGTTTTGTGATGACAAAATGGCCAAAACTCCCCTATGTGTTTTCATGCTTAATGTCTCTTTGTCCAGGCTGGATTGTGTAGTGAGGACAAGGTTCATTAGCAGTTACATTGCCTGATATTGCTTTGCAAAGATTTGATGGATTGTCTTGGCCTTCCTGCTTCTTGTGAAAAATGAAATAAGGGGAAAGTGATCATTTAAGGGATTCTATCACACAAATAAAGAACAGTCCCTAAAAGCTAAAAATGAATCAAATGAGGTCAGTCATGTGGATCACAGCATGGGCACACAGGACTTGGCTGCTTGCATCATGTGGCATGCTCTTTGGAAGCTGACATGTAGCACAGGGGTGGGGTGAGTTGAATTCTGCAGCAATTAATTATAGTGCACTGGCTGATAGGCAGTAAGTTGTGTAAGTCATTACACCTGGTGTACTTGAGTTGTCTTGGAGCAGGTGAGTGCTAGGTCGGTGATATGCCTCTGCACTGTTCATCTGTGAGTAAATATGTCATCTACTAAGGCTGTAAATCATACTGATTTTTTCAGAGAATAGGAAAAATTAAGCACTGAAATGTAAGTTCTACTTGAGAGCTCTGTGTCTAAGATGGTTCTCAAATGTCAGTTAACCCTTATCTCAAGTGAGATGTGATTTTTTTTTTTCTTTTTTTTTTTCCAAGAAAGGGAAATATGGGGGAAGGTGGAAGGGGTGGTAATTTTTTTTTTATCCAACACAGTAGTTTTGAATTCAATTTTGTTCATAAACTGTTCAGTAGAAAGGGCCTTATGCAATAACTGTAAATGAGGATACTAGCATGCCATCATATCTGACAATAACAGATATCTGCAGAACATCTGTGTAGCTTTCAGGGATAGGTGAGATTGGTAAAAGATGGATATAAAACTGTGAATGATGAAAATGAGACAAAACATCTGTCCTGGTATTAGCATGGAACTGAGGCAGAGCTGATGATTGATTTTGTTCCTCTTTCTGTATTAGGAGTCTGAAAAGGGGGGCAGTGCATCTTCTGCTGACTCCCACTATGTAAAACATAAAATCCATAGCAAATTTTTTGAGCTAGATCATTAAATGTTGATACCTAAAGTTGACTTGCATTTCCCATTGATCTATACGTACTTGCGTCATTCACTCTTCAAATTATTGCCTAGCTGCTTAATGCGCCACAACTTGAAGTATAGGTCTGCCCAAAGCACGCTTATGCTCAGACAGTAATTCTTTTTCATATTTTCAAAGCTGTTTGTAACATGCTTCATAAGAAGAGGAAGCAAAGATAGGGCAGGGTTTGAGGAGGGTTTTGGCTGATGCATCTCTAGTGACACCTTGTGGGATGTTTCACAGAACTGTCTGTAACTTGTTTTTGAGGAAGAAATAAACTGAAAGGCTTGTTGGGCAAACAGTTACCCAAATACTCCACGTGGGATATGGTTAAACTTCTGCACTCGTCTATAGTTTTTCAGGACTGTCTTGTAACTTGTAGTTAGTAGACAGGATGAAATACACAACATCAAAGATGCTGTTTGGCAACTAAGGACAACAGAGAACTGAAAGATGATGCTTTCATTGTCAGATTGTATGGTGACTGCTGATTTTCCTTCAGTGCAGTTTCTAGAATTGCTAATTTATAAGCCAAATATTCAGGTTTTAAATTGAGATTTCAGAACTGATAAAGCAAGTTATTTGAGTAAGTAGTTAATCAAATCAGCTAAGCAGAAATCTAGCAATTCTTAGGATTTTCATTGCTATAGAAATTTATACATTATAAGCAAAAAATGTTAGACTGTTTTTCCTAATCTTAATTGATTTCATTGTTGTTAATATTCTCTACTGATGTCTCTTGGAATAATTTATGCTCTAACTCAGCAATAGAGGTAATGCATCTGAAATAAGCAGGTTCTTATAACTGACACTGAAACTTATTTTTTCCTTGAAACATTAAACACAGTGCAGACCAGCACCAAAAAAGAAAAAGAGTTGATGAAGACATATTTGACTGTTCAAAGCACTTTGGCATGCTTCTTCAACTTAGTTTCCTTGTTTTCTACTGCACCAAGGAAGAGTAACTTCCTTTTCATTTCTTCAGCTATGAAATCTAGTAACTCAGCAGCTTTAAAAATAACAACTATCATGGTTTCATCATCACTGGCTATATGCCACTAATGTTCTTCCTAGATTTTGGGGACTAGCAGTAGTCTTAAATCCATAAGAAGGCTGTAGGTTGAAAGTTGACTTTTTTACTCTGCAGGGCACTTGAGTGATATGAAAAACAACAGTTAGATGCTTGTTTCTGTTCCAGTGAGGGTAATAGTGAACTTTACCTCCCAGTTCAGTGGGTTCAGGACCATGCTGTAGCTGCAGGACAGATGCAGGATAGAAGAGGGCTGGAGAAGGCAATTCTTAAAGGTGATGAAAATCCAAATGTGCACAGATGATGAGGCAAGCCTGAGCAGTGGAGAGTGGTAAAAGGTGAGTGGTAAAACCAGTTTTTATTTCTTTTGCAGGCTAATATTTGAGAAAATGAATATTTTGCTGAGCCAAGTCTGTTGAACCCCAGAAATAGCAGTCCTGTGTGCATGTGGCATACCTACTTACAGCAAGAAAATATGTTATAAGACCTTCTTTAAAATAAAAAATAACTGTTATTAAAGAATAAGATTAATTATGGTAATAAATAATAGGAGAAATACTGTGGCTGCACTAAACATGCCTTCCAGATTTCTGCTTCATTTGCTTTTCTGTATATAGAGAGCGTTCTTCTGCTCTCTGCTGTTATTTCTGGGTAATTTGGTACTAAATTTTGTTTGTGTTTTTTTTTTTTCTTCACAATGTGTTGGCCTCTTCTTTGGCATAACAAGACTTAGCTTCGTTATGTAAAATGCACTGAGTTTTAAGTCAGCCAACTCAAATATCTGGCTCAGTTAATATCACAGAAAAGCTTAGTGATATAAGTGGTGCAAGGCCTACATGAAATGGTGTCACTGAGCTTATTTTTACATATTATCTCCTTAATAAATGCTAACATTTTCTGTGAAGGAAATATCTTTCCTAACAAATTTTATTTTCGTGTGGTGCTTTGAGGATAACTTGGATGTTGTCTTCAGTACAGCTCTGAAAACCGCTGCAAACCCTGAAAACATGAATGTCAACCTGTTAAATGGTTGATCCCTCCAGTTATTTTTTTACATGCTAAGTACATTAAAAATGTCTTTTAAATGCCTGCTGGTGATGCTAAATGAGGGTATGAGAAAAATAGCACAATAGGGGAATTGAAGAATAGCAGAATTCCTTTTTAACACTTGAATCAATATATGACATCACTGGGGTGATTAGTGTAACTAATGCAAAGGGGCAAAATTATATTGATTTTCATAGTGAATGGTATATTTTATATTTAGGTGTTAAATACACACACTCATGCTCTTTCTAGTGAATGTATATCTATCTGGTATTCAGTCAATTCAGTTTGCTGGTTTGATGATAAGCTTTTTCTGAGAGACAGCCTGATGAATGGCATGAATAGGAATTCATTGCTTCCCAGAAACATGTTAAATATAAGCTACAGATGTATACTTTCTCATGTTGAATTTGCTGTTCCTTGAGGTGCTACACATTTTACTCTGTGTATGTGTAGACATATAGTATTATTTAGAAATAAATTTTCTCTTTTTTAAAAAATACATTTAGATTCACCTTAGAGTGAAACATTCAGAAATAGAAATTATGAGAATCAGTTGCTGCTGACATGATTTAGATGGACTCAGTACATAGCTCATTGTCCTGTCCAGTAAATGTTTGCTGTTCTGAGAAAAAACTGCTAGGGGAAAAAAACCCCAAACAATTAAAAATTTTTTTTCTGTTCAAGACCAAGTATTTAAAAAACTTTAATCAACATCTCACTATCCAAGAATGCATTTTTTAGAGCCTTCTGGTGATTTCCACCTACTGATTTTAGGGACCTTTTTCCCTATTTAGTGGTACTGGAGTAACTGTTTTGGCTAGATGTGTGGAAGACCTGTTTTCTGTCTCTTGCTCTCATTTTGTGAAAAGTGTAAAGCCTGGGGATATCTGAAGTCTGTACAGCACCACTTATGAAATGGATCTATTTTCTGTCCTCGGACTTATACACTGATTGCAGCTTCACCCATCTGGCATCTCAGCCTGCTGCCTTGCCCCAGTCAGAAGAACATGAATCCCAGCTAACCCTGGGGGAACAGAGCAGGCAAGACTGAGCAGGCTAAAAGAGGCCAAAACAAGTTCTTACACTAGCAAGAACCTGGTCTCCAGCAGCTCACCTCTTTGCAAAGGGCTCTTGATGTGAATTCTCACAGTGGAGCTTTTTGCTGGCAGAAGGTCCTCACTTGGCATGAGCTTTACCATTTTGTGGGGCACCACAGAAGAATACTGCGGAACAGACCTCAGCAGCTCTGATCCCAGAACGGCTTGCAATCAACTGTGTTTTGGATGTATGGCTAGTTGGTTTCAGCTGACTTTTGAAGCCAATTACAATGGTTTTCCAGAAGTGAAGCAGTAACACTGGAGGAGAATGACCAAGCAGAGGCTATGCTGCATGAGCACTCAGAGCAGGTAGACAACTGGGGGAATGCAAAATGAGATGCTGCCTGGCAGGCAGGCATTTAAGCCGTGGATGCGATCAGAGCCCAACATAACAAAGTCTGTTCTACTTTGGCGGGGGAAGAGTGGTTGTCTTTATCTGGAGTGCATGATTTAACACAATTGTAGTAACAGTTAGGACCTTCTTCAGGGAATATTTTTGCAGAAAAATGCTGACTTGGTGAAATTGAAGCTAGTCCCACTGTCCCTTGCCATGAAGAAAGGTAACGAGATGTAACGAGGAATGAGGGATGACTGGACCACTGCTGCAGGAGGGATGGAGGTGAGGAGGATGCTGTCCCCAGGTGCTGCTCTGCAGGGATTCAGCAGCTGGTTGAGACACTAATGCAGCAAGGGCAGCAACAAATTCGGAGCGAGGCTGTTGCTTCCCAACACTTGCCTTTTGTCATGCTTGGGGTAGGGAGGTGAGAGCATCTGGCTGTGCAGGGGGCTGGAAAGGGGGCAAATGGGTGGGCAGCAGGTTCCAGTGTCTTCCTGTGCCTCACCTCACCTGAAGGCAGAAGCGCTGGTCTCGGTGTACTTCTCTGCAAGGGGCTGGGGGCTGCAGTACTTGTCCCGTGTGTGTGAAGAGTGGCAAAGGAAAGGCTAGCTGTTCTCTGAGCTAGAGTGCCCAAAGCATGCATATTGATTGGTCTGAGGCCAGTGGTTAGACGGCCTTCTCCTCCCCTTTTTCACTAGAAAATTAATTCTGCACCTAATAAAACTTCTGTTGTAATTACTATGTTTCTGCAGAAGAGTTGTGGTTTTAATGAATTATCATTTTCAAACACACCAGTCTTTAGAAAATTTTTGACCAGCTCTATTGCTGGGCCTACAGGTGAGGAGACTATACTAGGGGAGATATAGCAAGATGAATTGCTTGAAGAAGAGAAATTGGAAGAGAAGACTGAAGAGAGATTTAAAAAAGATTTACTATTTCTTTCTTGCCCAGCAGAATATTTATCTGCCTGTGTATAAGTATAATGAATGTAAATTTAGCTTGGTCCTTTACTGACTGAGAAGGAAGAATCAGAGACTTCTAGAAAATGCTGTGGATTTTCTTCCGGGATAGCTGTACTGTTTGTTGTTTGTTTTTTTTGGTTTTTTTTTTTTTTTTACTTTGTCTGAACACACAGCCTTTACTTCCCTTGCACGCCTTGTGCCTCTGGCATTCTTCCCTCCCCTTCCTTAACTACCCCAGGCCTCTTTGCTCCTATGGGGCTGTGTGAGTAGTCCTTTATTTGATGCCCTTGTTTCCATTAATAGTTTTCTTTGTTTCCATGTCTTTCTCTAGATGCAAGCACTGGGCCATCTGAGCCTGAGAAAAGTAAAAAGGGGTCTCTAATACCTAATCTAGAACTCAGTCCAGAGGATCTGTTCTATTAAAAAGCCATCCACAAAATGCTGCTATGAAAGAATAACAGTTTTACAAAAGGGTGAGTTTGACCTCTTAAAATTTATACAGTCATTAAGATTTCATAAACAAGTTGGTGGAAGTGTTGGCCAGTTCTCCTGCAGCAGCTGCTGTGGTGAAATGAAGCTGTTTGATAGCCCTCGTATTGCTTCCTTTTAATTAACATATATTCGCGCTGTCTGCTTACATCTCTCTGTCTGGCATTTGAAAGTGAGATATTTGAATTGTTGCTAAATTTCATGGTGTTTTGGTTTTGTGCTAACAGCACAGGTAGATGGCAGAGGCAGAAGACAGATTGACTTTCTGGTATTGCCTCCTGTTCCTATCTCTCTGTAGTGAAGAAGTAGAATTTCCATAGCTAAGCTCAGTGCCAAGATGACACCTAAGTACAACTATACTCAGTCAGCAGTAATATCTTTTGTTGGAGGGTCGAGTACAGCAGGAATATTAAGCTGTGCAATTTTCTTACACCTCCTGGATGGAAGGAGTCAGGAGACACATGATGTGACTTGTCGAGGCAGCACTGTGGTTCTGTGGCAGAACAACCCTCAGTTTATCCTCTGCCTGCTGATCTTCCCCCCAGTAACATGACACCACTGCAAACGTACTGATGTGCCAGCGCTCAGTGAGAACCTCATGCCCTGGGCAGTCACCCAGTTACTAAAAATCCTAATTGCTGGCATTTGTATTCAAGTCAGAAGGCGTCCCCTGTTTTGTACAGCCTACATATGAAACATCCCACGTAGTTTGTAACCATCCTCCTGCTTTCACTGTGTGTGGGAGTTTATCTTTACTAGAAACAGTAATTGCAAAAATGCCCTTCGTACTTACTGAAAGCAGTAGACTGCTCCGCTCTGACTCATGGAGCGAGCCCAGGTATTGGGTAGCGGCTTGTTGCTTGATAACATGTTTCTCTATTGTCTTGTGCAATAGAAGCCTAGCTCTGTGTCAGATACAATATTGTAGGTGGTGCGTATGACAGTTCTGTCTCTACCAGAATCTAGAATGAAGCAAAAACTACAAAACTGTTGCTGGCTGATGAAAGCAGCCTTTCATTGGCTCAGCTGGGTTTCAGAGTGAAGGCTCACATTTCAGCATGTCTTCTAGTTTCAGTTTTAGAATAACAAATCCAGTTTGGATCATGCACCTCTAGCTGAAATAAGCGCCATCATTTTTGTTCTGTAATCATATTGCTTCCCTACTGGATCCTTAGGCTCCTTCTTTGCTGTCATTTTAGCTGATTTTTGTTTTCTCTAATGTTCATTGGTGTTTTACTTCAGTAGGAAATCCCCTTTTTAAAATGCCTTGTAATGAGTCACTGCTGCTGTTTGCTTCAAACTGAAGGGGATTCCAACTATAAAATTGTATTATTGCTAAAATATAATCCTGTTCCATTGCGTAGGTTGTAGTTTAAAGCAGCAAAAGGTTTGCGAGAGTTGTAGGGTAACCAAGCAATGTGGTTGCTAGTTTTGTGTATTAAATTGGGGATTAATGGCAATTCCAGTAAGAAGTAAGCAGCTTAGAAAATTAATAGATCAAAACCAATCTCAAACTGAAAATATTATTCAGCACTTATGTATCTCTGAAGTTCTGTACAAAAACCAACCCCAAGCCATAACAGTTTATGTGTTCCCAGTAACGAATACTAAGATTTCTTCAGCAAGAAGCACAGTTTGGTTTGGTCTTTTTTTTTGGTGTGTGTGTATATGTTCATTATGGATTAAAAATTAAATAGCTTTAAAAATCTTCCTTTAGAGTATGGAAGATTGCTTTGAGTTTCCATCTTTCATTGTAAATCTGATTATCCTCATCTCTATATTACTGTTGGTTTAGCCCCTGTTGCTTTAAGCTGCAGTCTTCTGAAACCAATCGTCTGTCACTTTCTTTTATCTGGAGTAACTGCTGCAACTCTGTCATGCTGGAGTTTTGGTGACATTTCAAATCTGTGTGTGCCTGTGCATGCACAGAGGCAATGGAAACTTCAATTTGCCGTAGTCTTTGGTCCTGCCCTCCTCATGTCCGCAGAGATACGCAGGCAATCCAGGTGTATTCTCTGAATGCTTTCTTGGCCCTCCCTTTCAGCTCTGGATTTCCTTCCTTATTTTTAGAGTTCACCTGAGAGCCTCTACAGGCTATAATCTAGACTCCCCCATTCTGCTGGTGGCAGCTACCTCCACACTCAGCACTAGGTGAGACAACTTGTTGTCTGCTGCTTTTGGACTCTGAAAGTCCTCCCAGCAATTTTTTCTTTTTCCTTGTCTCTTTCTAGTTTTATCTGTCACTTAAACAGAACTCAGCAGTTCCAATTTTACTCTAGGCTGTCTAGGAATGCAAAAAAACCCCGAAACAACAACCCCACTAAAGGCACCACTTAAAAGCAAATTGTATCAATGTCTTCAATATTAAGATATAGAAGGTGGTTATATATTGAGATATGGTGTTTACTGAGCATTGAAAAGGACCATGAGGTTGCTGAAGGCCCCACAGTAACACTCGAGGAGTCTCACTACTGTTTTTACAGCATATTGCTGTAAAGGAAATAAGTTAATAAAAGCCCCAGAGATGTACAATTTCCCATAGCCTTTGACTAATGCTTTGAGAGAAAGAACATTTCAAAAAATATTCTTAACCGAAGGTGAGGGGATTTCCTTAGGAAGAATGCTTTTAAGGGGCCTGGCTCTGAACCTGTGACCTCAGGAGGCAGTTGTTTCCTAACAGCGTGAGGAGTGTCTGTACTGGTGAACGGGAGGACATAGACAGCTCCATCCCTCAAACCCCAAAATGTTTTTGGGTTTACCTGTCTTCAAAGGTATTTAAGTGCTAAAGACTCAGAATCTTATACCAATGCCCTAAATCGCCTGATTTGCTTAGCAGCCACCCTTGTTAGGGTAACAGGGCTGCCCCACTCAAGTGGGTCCCAGTGGAGACGCTCTGGGTCTGGAAGCTGGCAGGCTTGGCTGGTGCAGGTCAGGCTTCTCCTGTGAAGGTAACTGGTGTGTAAAGCTGGACTTACCCATTACCCCATGCAGGTGAGGGTGTCTCAGGGTCCGGCAGTGCAGAGTTGTCTTACATTATGCTGAGCAGAAACCGTTGAGTCCCATTAGTGCAACACCCACATGGGTCTGGGGGGCCAAAACCAGGTTTGGGCAGAGTGATTTGTCTGTGTCTCCAGGGTCCAGAGGCCTGACTGCAGAACTGAGACATTTATTTGAACTGGCAGCATGGCGGCCCAAGCTGAGTTCAGAGGAGTCCAGTTAGGAATCTGCATCTGTGGTCTGGCTCGGATTCAAGCCTGGATAAAATGTGGCTACTGGGAGCTGACTGGTTGAGTGCACTCTTGACAGTTCCATATGGTGTTTAGGTGCATAGCACAGGGTCTGGCTTGTTTGGAAAATTTGGACCTGAGTGCTTTTGTCACTTTCGAAAAGGGAAAAAATTCCATACATTTGAAAGTAGCACCCCATTTATGTAGTGAGATCTCTACATAGACAATTAAGGTCACCCTTGCACTTTGATTAGGCTATGAACTGCTAATAGTCAGATATTTTCTTTTCATTTCCATGACCATTACTATTTTTATCCTGTGATAGAATGTCTCATCTGAATAATCTTCTCGTATGTATTCAGTTGCTTTTCAATGTCCATCTTCGGTTTGCAAATGCTGAATACGCTTTTTTTAGGAAATTAGGTTGAACTAAACTTGAATGCTTGCAAACATTTGGAACATTTATGGGTAGTAATGGGATATTTATCAGATTCACTGTCTCTGTGCAGTGGTTTAAGGCTTCCTTAAAAGTAGGATGCACAGAAAGGTACTGCAAAATTTTAGAGAAAGGTTATAATTAATAGGTAGATATCTATCCCTACTCTATAAAATAATCAGTAATTAATCTTTTTCTAGGTTGTAATTGCCGGGAAAGTACATAAGGGAAGTAAAACTGTATGTTTGTTACAGCATCCTAGTGCTCCAAGCACTTGTCTTTTTTTTTTTTTTCCCTTTCTTTTTAAGGGAAAAAAGAAAAGAAATAAAAAAAGGATCTTATCTCCACTAGAGAAAATGGCTTTTCCTTACATCATTTATAAAAATTAATCATTTTAACAACATTTTTCTTTACTGTTCAAAGAATTTTTACATTTTTCTTGATTGTTCCCCAATGCCTATGCACTGCCTCTGTTTTATGAGTAAAATCTGAATAACACAAGGGTACAGTTTCCATAAAATTAAGGTCAGATGAGGTGGAAATAACAGCCTAAGATCAGGAGTTCCTTCATTTTTACAGTCCTTTCTTTTGGTAACAGGAAACGGCTCTAAGGCAGTTTTCTTGTACGACGATATGTAGGAATGTTTGCCTTTATAGGTTATTTGTGTGTGTGTGTGTCTGCATGCCTATGTGATGGAGACCTGCATTAGAAATATTTGGGTCTGGCTTCTAACAAGAGAGCTCTCTCTCTAATGTGGTTATTAGTTTTACCACACACTTGTATGTATTGCACAACCATATAGCAAAGTTGTAAGCAGATATTACTCTTGATTTCACAAAAAGGGAAAATTAGATTCATATGCTCTAGTGGGGGGGAAACTTCTGCTTCAGCGTTATGATGAATATTACTGGTTGTGACAAGGCCACCAGATTCTCTAGATAAGCTGAGAAAGAGTCCAATTCTCATCTGAAATGCAGTAGATGTATCACTTCTCATCACTTTCCCCTCCTCCAATGTGCCTTTCTTCCTGTCCACCAACCACCAGGATACCTGCTATGAGATGCCTTCACTTCCCCTGTTTGCCCTCGATCAGCTGCAAACCCAGGCAAAGGCATCTTCCTCTATTCAGCCACCTGTACTGATGGTAAACACGAGCTCTTGCTGGGTACGTCAGGTCTTACTTCCTTTTTCCTTTCATTTTTAGCCCAGACTCTTGTAGCTTCTGTTGCTCAGCTGACAATTTACAGCCTGTAATACTGGTGGTGGCTGACAAAGGCAGGCTAAGCTGATTGTTCAAGGGATCATCTTTTCTGTACAATACTGGTTTATATTATTGTGTATTACCTTATTTAGTATAATTCTAGTTATTCTTTACCATGATCATCAACTTCCAATGGTACTTTAGTTACTATGACGAAAACATCTTCTGTACTTGAATTCCACAGAGCTCTATAATGAGGGACAGGCAAAGATAGTGAAGGGAGTGGCTAGGAGGGGACACATTTTTGTACAGTCTATCTTAGAAGAACAGGTTAGCATCAAGAGTGACCACCTTACGCTTAGGATGGGCAGTTGATGGGGTTTCTGGTAATCCTTCATTCTTTTCATGATCTTGAACTCTACTTTGAACATCTTTCATTCTATCCTTGGCCCTTTCTGTAGAGGTATCCACTGTTCCAGGTGAACAGAGTAACTCACTGCACTCCCTTGCTGCTGAGAAGAAAATCAGACACCTGGAACTTTAGTTTTGTGGTAGATCATCTTGTTGAGAAAATTATCTGTACTATTTTGTAGTAGTATAAGGTACGTAAGTCCTCCAGGCTCTATGCTATTTCTTGGCTGAACCACAACAATAAGATTAAGCAAAGGCAGAAAAGTATCCGCAACTTGCAGTTTTCAGCAGTCCCTGAATCTTGGTGAAAATGCTTTGCCTCATTCAAAAAAAGACTATCTCCATGAGGTAAAGGTCACGTTTCTGTCAAACCACCGGATGTTGCTTTAAAATTTCACTGACATACAGAGTAGGTGAAGTGCTAAGGCTTGGACAACAGGCCCAAGCCAGAGTTGACCTACAGATGAATCCTGTATATTTTATAACTGATAACCATTGTGCTAGTAGGTATTGTACTAAGTTATAACAACCCACTTATGCTGATATAAAAAGTGCTAAAGCATTGAAATACTGAAGCCTGAACAACAGGCCCCAAGCCGAAGCTGCTAACTTAGTATGTAATCATTAACAAAGTATGTAAGCTCACTAGTGAAAGATGCAGCTTAGAATATAATCAGTAGTGAGGACGAAATGCTGAGAGAATGTATCCAACTTCCCTTGTTTAGCCTTGTTCAAGGCTGAGAACCCACGTATTTGGCCTTGTTAGAAACTCCCTTGGTCTCCCTCCCCGAGCCCTGGCCAGGCTTTGGGTGGAATCCAACAGGAGAATGAAACCAGAAATTTTCTGCTCAAAACAAAGGTGCCAGCTATTCTGGCTTGCCGATCTCAAGTATATAAGGCTGGACCCGCTCACGGCGACCTTGGATGCTTCACCTATGGGTGGACGCACCGCGTAGGATTTCCCACTTGCCGGGACAGGCTCTCCAAATCCTCGCTGTAACCGGGGCTGCCCAGCGTCTGTGGATCTGGATGATGGTAACGTATGCAAGTGGTGATGTATCTTTCTTAATCACTGTTCTCTCTCTCAGGTAGTAATGATTTGATGCATTACCCTGTATTTTCCTGTTTGTTGCTTTAGGTGCATTATTCTGCCTTTTTTTACTGCATGTTTTACTCTGTTACATTATTTGGTTATCACTAGTAAAATACGCCTACTCTTTTCACTCTGGTGTCCGAGTTTAACTGGTATTCTTAATCAGCAAAACATAAATTGGTGTCAGAAGTGGGATCCGACAAAAAATGCCATTATTTAAATTCAAAGGTAATTTGTCAAGTCCACCAAATACTCCTGGTTGGGAAAATCCTTCCTATAGTTCACGGGCCTAGGAGTGGGTTCAGGTCAGAGGACTGTGTGAACAATGGGAGAGCTGGTTGAAAGAAGCCAAACCATTAGATGTTCTAAATTATATGAGAAGGATACCTATTGAAAAGGAAAAGAGACTACAAATTCAAGTAAATGAGGATGGATTTTGTTAACTGCATGTAGAAAACAACACCAGAGTAAAGAGAAGCTGTTGTTAGAGCGCTCCCAGATGGAGTGACGGATATGTGATTTACGGAGTCAAATAGTGATGTTGTAATGCTAGAATAAGTTGCTTGCTGATAAGTTGGATACTTATCAGACAGTGGCAGAGAAAGCCACAGTGCGAGTAGCACAATATAGGTATAGGAAAAGGAGAGGGCTGGATTTGTTGTGTAATTTGACCATTGGCACCGATATTGACTCTGAGACTTGGAACTTGTATATTGTACGTATGGTGTTAAATTTGGATTTGTCGTTTGTCATAATTGTCCTAGTGGTACTTGTGGTTATAATTGTAATTCTGTGGTGTTTGTGTAAATGGTGTAAGGGAGCTCATTGTGTGGTAATATAAGATCGATCTGTTTAATCTAAGAGTGTGTGTGAGTGTGAGAGACACGGTACTACTGTAAAAATGATATCATGACTCTTTTGATTACTGAGATAGGAAATCTCCTTTGTGATGCAATAGAAAAATACAGCAGCTGGGTGACCTTGGGGAGTGGGACCCCCAAAAGAGTGCAGGGAATCGAGATACTCGAGACAGCCCTAAAGACAGTGAAAATAGGACTTGCGTAAGGAAATGTTTATGGCTTTGCTAAAAGACGGCATGTCTTGTGAAAAAAAATTGACAGTGTTCCAACTAATGAACTGTGGTGAATATATACACAGAGAGGGCTGAATAAACCTACAAGAGAGTGCAGAGTTCTAAAACTAAGAATCCAGGGACAACTCAGCCTACGGCACCCCTTCTCGAACCTCAACGGGACCCTCCGTCTGCCCACAGAAGGCCCCCCCCCACCCCGTAAGTGGATCACTGCTTCCGGGGGTGAAAGACGATTAGGCACCGTTTTCTGAGTTGTACCCTTTGCACGAGGCAAAGGAAGTGAATCAATATTATGATCAGTACAAATGAATTAATGGCCGAGCTCCAGGGCAGTGGGTGCAGAAGGACCGATGACCCCATGTGAAGCTTAAATTATTTATTTATTTATTTATTTATTTTTTAGAACAAGCAGTCCCCGCAAACTGTAAATACACTGATTGACACTGGAGCGGAGGCCTCCTTAATGTATTGGAATCACAAGAAATTTAAAGGACAACTTGTAATTGTTACAGTTTTAGGAGGAAAATAAATTAAAACTGTACAAACACAAATAGAAATGGAAATAAGAAACCTCCCAAAATGATTATATTCAATCATGATTGTCCCTGTTCCTGGATATATAAAAGGTATAGACATTCTAAAAAGATTGACTTTAAATCTTTCTGATGGTCAGTATCAATTTGGAGTTAAACCCTGTATTAGTGCCTGAGCTATTACAGTTGGTAAAGTAAAAATGCCTCCTGCGCAGATCCCGGCTGCAACTAAGTTAGTCATAATGAAGCAATATAGAATTCCGGGACGACATGAAGAGATACCACAGACAATTAGAGATTTGTTAGATGTAGGAGCTTTAAAGCCAACCACAGCAGCATGGAACAATCTGATATGGCCTGTCAAGAAAAGTGATGGATCCTGGAGAATGACAGTGGATTGTAGAGAACTAAACAAACGTACTCCACCGCTTGCAGCAGCTGTGCCAGACACTGTCACTTTTAATAGAAAAAGTTCAGAAACATCTGGGTACACTGTAATAGATTTGACTAATGCCTTTTTTACCATTTCAATTGCAGAAGAGCATTGGGACCAATTCACCTTGACTTGGCAGGGCTGGCAATACACTTTCACTAGATTACCACAAGGATGGTTGCATAGCCCCACTATCTGTCATAGAATTGTAGCTGAACATTTAGATGAAATACAGCTGCCTCCTCACACACAATTAAGTCACTATATAGATGATATTTTGATTCAAAGAAATGATGAGGAGGAGGTACAACACGTTCTTGAATTAGTGGTAGAGCACATGAAACAGAAGGGTTGGGAAATTAACCCTGCAAAAATCCAAGGACCGTCTCAGGTGGTGAAGTTTCTAGGAATTCAGTGGCATTGTGGGCATCGAGAAATACTGCCTAAAGCCCAACAAAATGTTTTTGATTTTGCTGTACCGCAAGACTGGGGGGGGGTGGGGGGAAGAAGCTCAAAGTTTTATTGGGCTATTCGGCTTCTGGAGGCAACATATTCCCCATTTGGGATAAATTTTAACCCCTTTGTATAAGGTGACAAGGAAAAAATATGAATTTGAATGGGGAAATGAACAGCAAGCTGCTTTTGAATTAGCTAAAGAAACCATTCAAAAGGCTTTAGATTTATGGCCTCTGCAGAGAGGAGAAGTGGAGTTAAATGTGTCACTGAATGGATGTCCAAAGATCACAGCATTCTGTCCAAAGGCTCCAACAATCATGCCAGCCCCACATGGCCCTGACCACCCCAGAAATCCATCTCCTTTTCCAGGACAACCTGTCTTAGTCAAAACTCCCCATGGTGGGAACAGTACCGTTGGTATTGGATACCCCAATAAACAAGTATACCTGGAAATCCAAAGATGCTCATGGAAAGGAGCACAAAATTAATACAAGGTAGATTATCCCATCTTTCGAATTATAACGCAATTCTGGTTCTCAAAATGAACCGAGAAGCTTTTCTTTCCTTTTTCTTGCAGGTAAAACCCCCCGGAGACAGATATCCTGAATCATGGCAGGGGATCCTTATGTAAATTTAAATTTTTGAATAGTGTTGGTGTTCATTGTCTTATTAATGTTTTTAGGATGTATTGTCTATCATTACAAAATTGCTTTGGGTGACCATTCTCCTCTCCCTTGGTTCTGGGGGAAGCTCCGGCTTCCTAAGTATTAACCAAGAATGGGAGGAAAACGAATTTGTGGTTTTAGGTCATTCTGTTGCCAGTATTATGAGCAAACAATAGACACCATATCAGGGGAAGGTCCCTTGGCTAATGGGGCCTGGACTTTAGAAGGTCATTACTGAGCCCATGAAGGTGAGATGGAAATACCAAGGCCTAAACTATACATGCACTCTGGGCTGGAGCGTGGGAATACATTTTCCTGCTGCATAGGTGTCCTGGTTTAGCCAGGATAGGGTTAAGTTTCCCCAGCAGTGGGGGGGGAGCTCTAGCCGGGTTATTCAGATACCATGTGGACGTCACATCCTGGCGCCAAAGCGAGATGGGTCGGTTAACGTGTGTTATGCCATTGCACTTCTCACTGCTGTATTGGTAGATATTTTGCTCTGTTCATTGTTATCACTGTTATTCTTATTGTTATTGTTTGTTTGTTGCTGTTGCACTGTTGTATTAAACCTCTCCTTATCTCAGCCCCGCGGCTTTGCATTTCACTCCCTTTGTGGGGGCGGGGCAGCAGCTGCATGGTCTCAGACCCCGGCAGGGACTAAACCACCACAGTAGGCAGATCCCAGCTCCAGCGAGCCAGACCACCATCTTCAGCCCTGCAATTGACAACAACAACCAGAATTTATCCCCTTTTGATACTTAATTTTGTGGCGATTGCTCTGTTAGCTCTTGCTATATTTTCTCTTGTGGTATGTATGTGTTCGTCTTGTCAGTGTCCATGTAAACTGTCTTATAATTGTACTTATTCATGTAGACAACCACCTTCTTCCCCCAATTCCCAAGGACCGGGAGCACATCCTTAGGCCCAGCCTCACACACATTTTAGTTAAAAATGTTTAGTTAAAATATTATTAATTGACATGGTTATTGTTACTGTTACCTTTATTATATGTTTGGTTAAAATGTTGTTAACCATTGTTAGTGTTAATATTGTTTTATTTGTTATTTGTAGTGTTATTACTCATTTACCTTTGTTTAAATCCGGGATAGAAGTTTCTAGGCCCAGATGACGCATGCGCTTTAGGATAAGGGGGCGTGGAAACTGATTTTCCCTCTGCGTATGCTGACCCCAACTTCAGCAAACCAGGGCAGCAGACCGCATAGACTGCCAGGGCCACAAACACTCAGTGGTACATTGCCAGAACCGTGGAAAAATAATGGATCACATGTTAGTGGTGATTCCAATTTACTATATAGCCTTAACTTTGTTAGCTATTATCTTAATTACTCTTCTAATAGTTATTTCTTGTCCTTATAAATGTCCACCATGTAAACTGCTGTTGTGTTCTACTAATTTCTCCCAACCTTAAAATCGGTTTATAGAATGTTTTGGTTTTGTAGAGTTAGTTAATTTTGAGCTTGACATATTTGTTAGAGATGTTGTTAGCTATATGCTTGTTAACTGAAGATACTCATATTTGTTAAAGATATTATTAGTTACATGTTTATTAACGGAAAATTTATATATCTGTTAAAAATGTTATTAGTTATACGTTAGCCAAAAATGTTATTAGTTATCATGTTGTGTGCTATTTCTATCCTTTCTCTCTTTATATATCTATCCTTTGGACCACCACGAGGACAGCAATGTCGAGCCACAGGGTAGTGTAAAAAAACTAATGTCACTAACCATAGAAATGGTTTGAGAGCCATGATTCACCTGTAGGTCAAAGGACCGAATGAAGTGCTAAGGCTTGGACAACAGGCCCAAACCAGAGTTGACCTACAGATGAATCCTGTATATTTTATAACTGATAACCATTGTGCTAGTAGGTATTGTACTAAGTTATAACAACCCACTTATGCTGATATAAAAAGTGCTAAAGCATTGAAATACTGAAGCCTGAACAACAGGCCCCAAGCCGAAGCTGCTAACTTAGTATGTAATCATTAACAAAGTATGTAAGCTCACTAGTGAAAGATGCAGCTTAGAATATAATCAGTAGTGAGGACGAAATGCTGAGAGAATGTATCCAACTTCCCTTGTTTAGCCTTGTTCAAGGCTGAGAACCCACGTATTTGGCCTTGTTAGAAACTCCCTTGGTCTCCCTCCCCGAGCCCTGGCCAGGCTTTGGGTGGAATCCAACAGGAGAATGAAACCAGAAATTTTCTGCTCAAAACAAAGGTGCCAGCTATTCTGGCTTGCCGATCTCAAGTATATAAGGCTGGACCCGCTCACGGCGACCTTGGATGCTTCACCTATGGGTGGACGCACCGCGTAGGATTTCCCACTTGCCGGGACAGGCTCTCCAAATCCTCGCTGTAACCGGGGCTGCCCAGCGTCTGTGGATCTGGATGATGGTAACGTATGCAAGTGGTGATGTATCTTTCTTAATCACTGTTCTCTCTCTCAGGTAGTAATGATTTGATGCATTACCCTGTATTTTCCTGTTTGTTGCTTTAGGTGCATTATTCTGCCTTTTTTTACTGCATGTTTTACTCTGTTACAGTATTTGGTTATCACTAGTAAAACACGCCTACTCTTTTCACTCTGGTGTCTGAGTTTAATTGGTATTCTTAATCAGCAAAACGGTAGGAAATTCAGTATGGCTTCAGGGTTGGCTTTTCTCTCTTGTTAATTGGCAAGCAGGTTAAACTATGTATGGATAGGAAAGAAATCTTTCTGAAGCTTATGCAGAAAGAGAAATCCCTTTCATGGAGGATTCAGGCATTGCCTAAAATTAAATTTAATTCCAGTTTGGACCAGATTTTAAACACTGCAGTGTTTCAGTAAAAAAAGTAGTGGTAGAAACCAATGGGTGGGCAACCAGCTGGAGAACAAGGTGGCCTTATTGGACAGAAAAATGGTCTGTAGTCAAATTTCCTTGACTCTAAGCTGTGTGGAATTGACAAATGTGATGGAAGTGATGTTCTGCTGGAACCTGCAGCTTTACAGGCCTGCTGTAAAGCCCGTTTTCATACTTGCTATTGTATCAACTTCATGAGCATCTTCAAGAAAATCCAGTGAAATAGCATAAGAATATATGTGAGTAATAATAAAGAATTGATTAAATTGCCATCTAAGACCTCATAAAGGAGCCGTGGCATTTCTAATTTTTCTGTAAGGAGGGGAGAATTTATTGTGGGTGGTCTTTCATTCGTGGCTAAGCAGTAAGCCACACAGGAAGCACAAAAACAATGGGTGGGAAGTGCCTTGACTTTTAGTACATCTCAGGCAAAAACTGTCTGAGTCCAAATTACAATCAAAGTGCTTCACTAAAACTTAAGGTAGAACTGGGTATCAGTATCTTCTTCCCTGGGAAAGTCACTTCTGTGAGCACAAAAATGTATTTCAGTTCTGTATGAAGTGTGGGTAAGAGGCACCCTCACCTTTAACTCTTTAGTTTAACTCAAAAACATGACAGCTGGCACTATCTCATATTGCCGCTTCTTGATCTGGGGCATCGGAACCTGTTTAAGAAACATATAAATAAAAATGAGGATAGCAGCCAACCTATTTCTGTGTGAAGCAGTAGAGAGTATTTTAGCTTGACAAAAATGTGTGTGGGAGCAGTTCTCATTCATGCACCAAAAAGAGAGGACAACAGCTGTAGACAGCCAGCGAGTAATGCTCGTGTTGAGAACAGCAGGCTGCCTTGTTTCAGCAGAATGAATTCCTAATGCCCTAAGTGTGGTATCAAAGTATAAACTTAAAACTAAATCTCAGAAACTTCCTGGACAGCAAATCTGTCTTCCTCTCCAGAATACTGGAGTCCCAAGCTGTTTTGAGCACTTTCAAAATTGCTTTTTTTCAGTCTCCTTTATTCCTTGTCATGATCTTTTCTCCCCTGAATAATACTTACACAGCAATTAAGCCCTTTACAAGTCACCTAGGATCCGGTACTTTAAGCTGCTGTCTTTGCATTTTATTAAATTTTCTCTAACTCATTTCCTTATTTTTCCCTTATGGAAAGCCCCTAAACAAACAGTTCTTCAGTGGACAATAAAATAATTTGAATGGCTGCCATCCAATCTGGACTTTCTCTAGATAAGTGGCTTGGGTATGCATAAGAAGCAATGAAATTTTTATTATTCAGTTATGTGTGGTGTAGCCAAAGGGGTTTTCCTTTTCTGAATGGAGAGAGTGGGGAGGTCAGATAAAAAGATGCATATGTGATTTCTGCTGTACCCCCACAATTTTCCACTGGAGGTTAAGAGAAAGGGTTCCCCCTTCAATTTTTCCATTGACAACTTTTCTCTGCCTCCACAAAACATTTTGTTGTGCCTGCTTTGCTGTGATGAAAATGTCATTACTTTCATATCACTAACATTTACAGGATCTAAAAATGAAACAATGTAATTGTTTGAGTCAAGGTGGCTGTTAAGCTGGTGTTAACAGGAAAGGAAGAGCCCATGTCTTCATCTCCGTTTCTCTGGAAGCAGCAAGGATGCTGTTCCCTATCAGTATCTGCAGAAGGCAGCTGTTGCTGCAGCAGACAGAAGAGTGCATCCCTTCCCATGTGTGCTTTGGACGTGGCTGATGAGAGGTGCTACAAGTAGCCCAGCACGGCAGTATATGTGTGTGGCTCAGAATAACTCCATTTAAAAGGTTTGTAAGCATTTTGTGTTTTATTTAGGGAATGTTTCCCAGAATAAATTGGCATCTTTGGTCACTTCTTATCTGAAAGGCTGCACACCATCCCATGAGTTAAGAGAAGGCACCTGACCTTAAAGGCTTAACAGTCCTGGCTTTGCCTGGACCTGGATGAGGAGAAAGCTGATTATTCCTGGCCTCCCTGGCAGAAACCAGTCATGCAGCTGAACGGGTGATGGATATTAAACCCAGGAACAGTACAGATGGAAAGTTTAATTTAGCCCCATCATTGTTGCTGAGCTGACAGATGATGACAAAATAACAACAACCCCCTGAACTATTTCCAGTCCTGTGGAAATTAAGCATGTTGGTCAGCTGAAAGTCAAAAGCTGTGTTTGAGGGCAGTGAAAGCCAAAAACGTAGACGGCTGAATTCACCATACTCTATGTGAATGCATTGGAAGAAGTAATGCTATGCCCTTTTTAGTCAGTCAACTGGTGGAAAAAGCATTTCCCCTCAGAGGTGTATCTCTTGGCTTTGATTTCTTTTGCTGCTTGGAAGGATTTGAGCACATGCCACTTGCCTCCTGAGACAGTGCTCTAAAAGTTTGCTACTGAGCTTTTGCTGGTGGGTTGCTTTCAAACCTCCCATGTGGAGGCTGTTCTGCTTTTTATGAATGCTTATATAAAACTAAACTAGAGATCAGAGTAAGAAAATGACCCATGTGGAGCTGAGTGAATAGAATGCTGTTCTGAGAAGTGGAAGATAGTGGTGCCATTGGTGTTTTTTGTTTTGTTTTGTTTTTTTCATTTTATTTATTTTAACCAAGTAGACAGTAAATCTGAACTCTGTTGGTAAGTGGGTGAACCATCAAACTAAAGTCATTAACCTTTTCTTCGACAAAGTAACAGTAAATACTTCATATGTAGTGGAAGGCTATTATTGCAAAAGACTGGAGAAATCACCTTGCAACTCCAGCAGTTAAAACATTTATCCAGGAGGTGCAAACACAGTTAAATTCCCTTCAGGGAAAGATGGGGAAAGAGTTGAACCTTGATCTCCCACATCCTGACCCTGGCCTGTTTCCTCTGCTATAGTTGCAAATGCCTCCAGAATAGGATTTTTTCAACAAAACTGCAGTGAGTTGAACATGAATTTGCAAATGATTACTGTCTGTGTGCATGTGAGAAGCAGAGTGTAAATGATTTGACAGAAGAAGATCCACCCTGCTCTACTGAGCAGCTGTGATATTTCTGCTAGGAGGATGAAAATGCTCTCAGGGCTGTTAGATCACTAGTATTTCCAACCCAGAAGACAACAGGAGTCTCCTAAAAATGTCAGAATGGTTTTTACTCCTTGGTGCAAAACTGCACAGGTTTTGTTGTCATCAAAACCAAAACTAATACAAGAATCAGGCTTAAAGATGAAGCTTTTTCTGAACATACTGATCATGAATCTTTCACTTCTAGGTAACAGTGTGACAATGTTAATTTTTATCATCTGTGAAACTTGATTATCAACTCCTGTGTGCAGTGGACTGTAGCCTGAAATGAATAGTATACTCTTGAAAATGCTGCATCACTTCTTGTTCGGGTGAAGGGAAGACGTTTCTGCAGTCTCCACCTCTATACGCCCTCTTCCTCAGACAGAAAATCAGATATGATAATCTAGTGTTTCTGTTTGGGGCAGAGCTGAATGTCACTTCTGATGAGGAGACTGTAGCTGGTTGAACTGAGCTCCGATTCTGTAGGGAAACCTTTAGAATAAATTCTAATTAAAAAGCATTCCTAGAAATGGGTCCCTGACCTATCTGCCCCTTACAGTAAGTTATTCTACTAGATTAATACTTGTGTTCTATACCTTTTGAGTTGATGCAACTTTTCCACCATGCTAGACCGCCGCTTTTCCCACAGAGCAGCTTTTGCTGGTGTGTGGGTGTACCATTGTGTCACTGTTCCATGGTAATCTGAAGAACGAGAGGGAATCCTCTGTGGTCTCTTACAAGCAGTGCTTTCAAGTAGATCTGTGTGGGCTGTGTTTGTTTGAGAGATATGAATATGCTCTCAACGTTAGAATGACTTTAAGAAAGGGGTTTCCCTAAGCCTGGGGTGTAGGTTAAACCTTGAGAGAGAGAGATAGATATATATTTGCCTCCAAACCGCTTAGTTCTCATTTGATTCAGAGAGCCGTTATTGAGACTAGTACATCCTAACCTAGCAGCACGGACACGAACACCTTCCCTAAATATGGTGAGTAACTTCTGCATCAATTTGAAGCGCCTATCAGTGAGTCTCTGCCTAGCCTCAAAGTGAAGTCATGCCTCTTTTCCCTTGTCATCTACCAAAGATGCCTCAAATCCAAAACCTGATATTTTTTTTTTTTCTAAATGACTTTTTAATTTCTTCATCATTGTTATATGGAATAGTTATAGCAGAGTTCTTTTGCTTTCTTTTCTTGCACAAAGCTGCACAATGAAAGGTACAGGAATAGTAGAGAATTATTGCCATATAGAGCATTTAAGGCTATGTCAAACAATTATTTTGCAGTAAATCTAGTGATACAAAGATTCAGTGAACCTGCAGTGGGTTTGACCCACATTCTTTCCTTGGATAATGCTTCTTCTGAGACCTTTGGAAGTTTTACCTGTTCTGTAGAGTTTGGGATGTTCCCTGTGCTATCGACTCTAACTGGAGCAGGCACAGGATTCCCTTAACTGGATCTGTCATTAGGAGATGGGCCCTTTATGCACATCTGCTACAAATTGTTTTCTCTAATCCATACAGCATTTGAGGGTGGGCTAGGACTCTGAGGTAGGTTTTTTGCTTGGCTTGTTGCTGTAAATCGGCATTAATGCTGTGTCTCAGAAAAAGTTTTGATGCGTTCCAACCCTGAGTAAGGAATACTTGGAACCACAGTATTATAAATTTCAGGTAGTATGTTTCAGATTAGTAAGTACAAATGAGGTGAGCTATGAGGACTAGTGAGATGAGGTTTGTGTAGAGGGAGAAGAAAACAAACATGCGTCTGTGTTTTCCCCTCCTTGTTTTAATTGCTTTGATAAAAACCTAAAACTTCAGTACTTCTATCCATTGTAGTGAGAACCAACCTTTCTTTTTTTCAGGACCATCAGTGTTTGCTGCCAGAGGGCATGTATACCTGTTGTGCTAGGGCAGCTGTAGGAACTTCAGACCACTTTACCTCCCCCCTTTCAAAAAGAAGCAAAAGTCAGTACACCTGTGAAGATTACAAAATGCTCACAGTAAACCATTTAGAAGCCTGAAGAAAGAGAGCTTTGTAAAAGGTTATCTTCCCTTGACTTGCTTCTGGATCCTTAGTATGCTGCCAGCAGAGTCCGAATTTCTAGCAGCAGTGGTACTGCATTTCCAGAAGTGTGGGTACACTAGAACTCATGGAAAGCAACATGCGTTTCTGAGTTGCTTAGGACCGGTGTTCCTGCCAGCCAAGCAATGCCAAGGGTTTTTTTGCAATTGGCTTGTTAGATTGTTCCTACCTTTCTATGGGATCTTCTTTCTCTTTTTTGTCCTGGGATTTTGAAGCTTGTCTGGAGAGCATGAAATTTAAATAAAATAGAGCTGCATTCCTCATCTAAATCAGCTCCTTCTTACCTTCTCACTGTTAAACTCCTGTTCTTGTAGTTGCACAACTTTTTGTAGGTAGGTCTGCCTATATCTTGAATTGTTTTCTCACAACCTTGCTTCCTTCCCAGCCACGTGGGGCCTGTAATTGGAGCTATCTCCTTTCTCTTACTGTGCTACTTCTTTATACTGCAGAGACTTGATGCCAAAGTCATTGGAGTTGATAGATCCTAAATATTTCCTCTCTTGGCTTGGATTGCACAAGAGAGACCCATCTTTCCTATGGCAACATCACAGTTTCACTGTAGTGGGATCTCCATTTAAAATTGTTCAAATACTGCCCGTCTTGGGCATTATCAATGAATATCATAGATCTTAATCTTGCTTTTATCCTGCAGCATTTTTCCTTTTTAGTTCTGTATTTTATCTCTCAGCAAGTTTCCTGTCTATACTTTAGCAGTGAATAATAATAATAATAGTAAAGAACCATTTTTTTTACTGCATAATTTAAATCTGACATTTAACAAATGCCAAAATACTTCCTTCCTATCTTGCCCACCTCCAAATAATTTGTCGTGCTAATTAAAGTTGGGTACAGATCATGAGAAAATACTGTTGGAAAGGCTCATGCAGTGCTGTTCCATGAAATATGCCTAGTTTGCAAGTGTTTTTCTGAAGGTCTGTATACTTGGCAGATTTCTGTATATTTGACAGATCTGTGATTGCTTGATAAATTAATTTTAAACAAATCAAAGATATTTATTGTTGAGGGGTTTATGTTATCAACATATTTTATACTTTTTTTGAACTGATTTGTATTCTGTTAACAACGACTTGCTTTCACAGAAAATGCATAAAATACGTATGCTGAAAGTATCATTGACTTGGCCCCCAGACCTACGTACAATAATTGGCTTCGGTTGATCCTAAAATTTTCCAATGGAGAAAAGATCTCTTCTAAACCTATTAAAAATAAGAAGTATAGATGCAGTATCAGTGACAGGCTGCATTTAAATATCAGATGGACTCAAATAACTTGAAAGTTAAAATTTGTTTCAAAACACAGGAAAATGTTGGGAATTTCTTTAGGTGACATCTTTGGTTGTCATCATACATCTAGCAATTTCTTAAGATGTTGTAAACCTCCCCAAAACAGAAAAGTTTAAATTCTCCCAACTCCCAAACTCATAACCTTATAATAATTAGAGGTTAGTATTTTCATTTTTTTATGGCCTTTAATGATGGGAGAGAGAGGGTGACTACAGGAATCCAGAGAAGTATTGAGGGTGTTTTGAGGTATGCTGTGTGTGACTTTGATGGCTTGATGACATTTATGACTTTCTCTGGTCACTTCTTATGCAACTCTTTTGCATGTTGGAAGTGTAGTCATGATATTCTTGGCACTGAACTTAAGCCTTTCAAATTAGCTGTATGCTTTACACTCACCTGTGCAGATGCCCATGTGGAGGGACTGACATGGTAAGCTCTAGAAGTCTGCCACCTGAGCCCTGGGCATGACTGTTCTTGCTTTTTGATAACATTTGTACTGCTGATTTCTACTTGGAAGAAGGGATTTATACTCATTGGGGAATAATTTTCTCAGTTTTAGATGTAGTTGTTCATTCCAAAGATCTTTAAGAAATTGCTAAATGGATTGTTTTCCAAAGAGAAAAATATGCCTGAAAAGTGTTTTCTCTCTCTTTAGATTTAAGAAAAAAAGAGGTATATTGATTTTTAACAAGCTGATCTAGTGTAAAACGGTGTTTTGTACCCACTGCTTAAACTAGTTTGTGTGTGTCAATGGAAGCATTTTCACACAGATGGTGGTGGCAGACCAGCACTTGTAGGACTGAAGAGCTATACAGCAAGCACTGTCTCTGTGCGAAGTCACCCTGCTACATCCAGTACGACAAAGCAAATGCAGAGATTACGCTGCACATTTTCCTTCCCTGGACCAGAGCCAAAGAAGCTGCAGTGCAGAGCCTCTCTGGAGTCCCATCTGCTCTGTGTCGAAAGCCAGGTGTTCAACTCTGAGTAGAAATAGTGTGTTCAGCCTTTAATTGGCTCATTCCTTGGTCTGGTCCACTTCAAGGGGTTTCTGCTGGTTTGGGTTTTAATTTGCTTCAGTTGCTGCATAGTTTGAGACTATCTCAAGAAGCTTAAATAGACTGCTTATCAAGCTGTGGATATCACAGTTCTGTGGGAGGGCATCTGTGAATTAAGTCCTTTGTGGTGATTGTTGTTCTGAATCTACTGTTACCCTAACCAAGGAGAATTGTACTTAATGGTGAGATCAGTTTTAAGTGTTCAACATTAAATCTTCCTGCATCACACAGGGCAGGTACCAGTTTCATTTTATCTGAACCAAGTCAGGCAAGACATAATGGAGGAACCAAACTACTCTTTATTTTTGGCAAAAGTCAAGCTTCAGACTTTAAATTTTGGTTAAAAACTATCTAATATTGAAGTTTCAGCACTTTATCAGGAAATAACAGCAGGAGAGATCTGGCAGATCTCGCTGGGTTTGTGGCTTTTTCTCATAGTGCGTTTACATGACTGAAGCTGTGTTTTCAGCAAAGAATGCTGGATGCAGAAGCAGAAAGACATGTAATGCAATGGCTGGTTCAAGGCTGGCTGCACTGCACGCTAGCACTATTATGAGTACCAAAGTTGGGAATATCTAGGTGAGAGGAGATCCCAGAAATGTTCTATGTTTGACTTGTTCATAGGAAAAAAAAATCTTGAAGGCTTTAGTCCTGTTTCAGATAACTTTCAGTGAGTGTTGCTTAGGATCTCTTTCATCAAATGCTTTTTTACTTCTTCAGTTGTTCTTCCATTTTGATCACATTTACGGTAAGAATCTGTCTCTCCCTCCCACTCCTCCTACACAACAGCCACACACAGATAACGTGTAACCTGCTGGCTTGTTTATCAACAGCATTTATGATCACGTCTGTTCCACTTTGTTTCGGAGCTATTTTGCAATATGGGTAATACTTAAATGAGGTAAGTTTACTTGGCATGGCTGTGACGGGCTCTGGATCTTTCGCAATGCAAAAATGGGTATCACTGAAAGGATAACTTGTTAATGGCTTTATTCCTCATATATAATTTGCTAGTATGTATTTCTATTTATTTGGCTTACTATCTGTTTTCTGCTTCCTCCACTGTGACAATATGTCTGTTTATGGTGGTGGTCTGTAAAACTGAATCGTTGAGCTGATTTAGACAGGAAAAACAAAACAAAGCAAAGATCTCCTTTCCCTTCTCTGTCTCTTCTAGGCTGGCTCATTTCTAACATTGGTTTTACATAGCATTCCCACAAAATATTGCTTTGGTACAACTCAAGAACAAGTGAATTACAGAGTGGGTTTGGGGAAAATGAGCAAATGTTTGGGAAAATAGGGTGCTCTTAAGCTAGAACTAGACTTGGAGAAAGAAAAAGAGAATGTGACAGAGCAGTGCAGGATTTAACATTTACAATACAGATGTTTATGAAATGCATTTAGGATAACATTTTGTAACTCCAGTGTGAGTGCCTTGTCTGGCTGTGATTGTTTTTATAATTAAGATTTCATTAGAATTGGTGAGTCTTGTCATCCTTGAGCAATGATGGGTTTTTTCTCTCCAAATGTGTTTTTGCATGTGAAGAACTTATTTGTTTTTAATGCAAATTAATACTCGAACCAAAAAGTGCTTTTTGGGCCTGTTTGGGTATATCTAGGAAGTACTTAGGGCTTGGATCACTGATAAATTTGGTGGGCAAGCACGAGGGAATTTTGCCCACTTTTTACCAAACATTTTCAATTATTGCAAAAACCCATAAATGTGTGAGCAAAACTGATCCTGTTTTACTTCAGGGTGTTCCTGCTCTTAAAAGCCTTAACAGAAAGCAGAAAATTTATGTAATTCTGAGCAATCCTTTACATGACCATTATAACCCCCTATTTTCTACAGAGCCTTAATTCTTTGAAGGAGCTGAATTTTATCCATCTTGGCTTCAGTTTGTCTGATCTAATAAAAACCTACAGCATTAAATTGCATATTATAGTTGTAAAAACTTATGGTTGTTTTAATAACAAACACTTGCACATGGTACAATAACCTAGTTGCATCTCTTTAGTTCAGATTCATAACTGTAGATTTAGATTTAGCACAATGTTCTGCCAATGCATTGCAGTAAATTTTTTGTTGTGAAGAATAAAAAATTATTTTAAAAAATAAATAAGAAAAAAAGCCTTTCAGAACTGACACGCTTTACCAAAAAATCCATAAGAAATGAAAGTCAAAGCCATTACTCTGTATCAACAGTTCCTTGCACATCAGTAGTTTGGGAAGCAGTGGAGGCAAATCAAAATGGGTGGCAATACTGCTTAGCTGGCACTAGCCTGACTGTGCTTGGCTGGGTGGATCATGCCAGCTATCACTGCAGATAACTTTTTATTACTTTTTCACGTATCTTGGACTGGATAGAAGAAGGTGGATGTACTCCCATGCTACCATAACAAAATGGCTTCTGATAGCTGGGCTGTCATGTGTAGACATGCGTTAAATGAAGGTGCCCAGCACTCAGGGACATGCTGCAAAATCTGCATATGACTAAGAGTCAGGAGATCTGTACAATGGACCTTGTCGAGCCCCTCCCACCCCAGCAGATGTTAGCAGCAGGACTTCTGGAGAACTGCTTGTTTATGCTGTCTGGGTGTGTAGCTGAGCCATGCAGTGATTTAGGAACTGTCGGCTTTAGCAGCAACTTTCCTGGCTTGGCAGAGCATGCCATGGAAGACCTGGAGCACCCACTGTGCTGACCTGGAGCACCCACTATGCTGTCCCAGAGCAATCCCCAGCAGGGAGTGTGCAGCACCCCTTCTCTGCATGCCCCTGAATCTGGCTTGCATCCTGTCACTGCAGAACCAGGAAGTGACGTGTCTAATACATAAATGCCACCTCTGATGTTCTTCACTGTTTGTTTTTTTTTCCAGTTTTTCAGAACTTTCTTTGCTTCTTTCATGAACTTTGCAAACATAGGTATCTTCTTTTCAGTAATATCTAACCTTTTAACCTGGCCTATTTTTCAGCACACGGACTGCAGTACTGTGTGTAACTTGGCAAATGCATCTGAGCGTGCTGAAAAGTCTAAGCCTAGTGGGATGAATTAGAGATGGAGTAGCAGTCTGAATTCTGTGTTGGTTTTTTGTTGTGGGTTTTTTTTTTTTTTTCCTTCAGACAAATATGGTCAGATTTTGTTTAGTCATTTTATTTTTTGTTGTTTCAGTGGAAGTAAGGAACGTTCATTCTAGGTCAACATTTTTCACCTAAAAGCCAAGTTTCGGCACTCCAAAATAAGGCTTAATTCTCATTAGTACCCAGTGTCTGCAGCTCCCATTGAAATCAAACAAATACAGCTTTCCATACGTGTTTTTGTTATGATTAAACAGACACTCATAAAACTCAGACAAGCTGGAATCAAGTTTCACATGAAACTGAATTGACATTTTTTCTTAATAGGATCCTTGTAATTAGTGATTACCAGATGCATTTAAAATGTGTGAAATGCCTGCAGGAATGGGAATTAAGAAGGGGGAGGGATGCCAAACACCTCAGATCTTCTCCTGGCAACCTTTCATTTTAAATTTCTGCTCTGCACATAGATGAAGCAGCATGGTTTCTATAAAATGTTCAGCTGTGGTTTCACATTAAGTTGATGTTACCAATAAAGAGAGTGACTTGTAATTGAAAACTTACTTGGTTATAAATAGCAGGTTTCACTCTTGATGGCTTCCCACTTTATTTCAGTGGTCACGTTGCTATCCTTATGATAGGTGTTATGAAATCACTTTGGTCAAGATAAGCTCTAACCTGCCCGTGTTCTAATTCCAGCAACTATTGTAATGCTATTGTTTCTCATTTTGATCTAAGGAGAACAATATGACTTCTGGGCTCCTTTTCTGATGAACTAGAAATGTTCCACATAGCCTGAAAAAACATACCCAAGGCTGTTACCAGCCTGCAGCACAGGAGCAGAATGACTTCTCTGGATGAGGTGGTGTTGACTCACTCTTTGTACCATCTGTTTTCCTGCTTGTGATGGAGAGGTTGTGGTAACTCATAAAATTCAGAAAGCTTGCCTGCTTCCTGTTTGAAGTTTTCATCCTAAAGAAAATATGTAAATGGGGACTGCTTACTGTTACCCTGATGCATGTCCTTTTCTCTGGGAAGGGTGTGGGTTTTTTTCCCCTCTCCTTTCTCTTTGGAAATACAGTGCTGGGCGGTAGCTGGTCCTGACCAGAGGGAAGCTTGTTAGGAGTGTGTATAGTTCTTAAACAATGTAGTTGTGCACAATAACTCACACATGGCTCCTTTTCTTTTCTCTTCAAGTGATCTAGATCAGACTCATTACTCAGATTCTCAAATCTGGAGCAGTATTATTACTGGACCCTTTCATGAAGCATATGAATTTTCTGGTCAATGTGAGAACATGCTTTAACTCTAGAGTATTTAAGATAATTGATTCTTTAGGATGAAGAATAAAACCCCTTTTTGCAACACTTCCAGTGTTCCTGTGACTGCTGATAGCTTTGATCCTTGGGGAGATTCTTCCCACCATAGCCAGGGACTGTTATGGTTTCTACCCTTGCAAAACTGTCCCTGACAGAGTGGTGGACTTAAGAGAGGATGATGCTGGGAAGGAGGAAGTAGATTCTTGGCTTACTTGTCAGCCATTTATGGTATATGAAGAGGAAAACAGAAATACAGGCAAGACATGGTTATTTCTTCTCACTGTAATAATATATTTAAATTTTTCTTCCTAGATTGTTAATCTTTTTATTTCCCCTTTAAGTCTGTTTTGGTTTTTTTTTCTCCCTGTTTCTAATAGATTCACTGTGAGCGGCTCAAAAGGGAGAATAAAGATGCAGAGGATCATCTAGAATTGTGCCCCCATCAGTGTGTTGAGATGGAAAGGTATTAACTATCTTAATTTTATGTGGAGAAACATATTTTGTTTTTATTTTTTAAAAAGTAATTTACATTACATTATTGGAAATACATAGTTGAGTGTTTCCTGCATATGTCGATCAATTTATCTTCCAGAGACCCAGGTTAATACTTTTTTCTGCTTTAATCTGTCCTGTGGAGATCTGTATCAGTTCTGTTTAAATAAGTGAAACATGGAAATTTTCTGTACTGAGAAGAGCAAAATCATAAAGAATAGTGTAGATTGGAAGGGACCTCTGGAAGTCATCTCGACCAACCTCCTGCTCAAAGGAGGGCTGGTTAGGTCAGGTTACTCAGGGCCTGTCTAGGTGAGTTTTAGTTATCTCCAAGTATGGAGATTTCACAACCTCTTTGGGCACCTGCTTCTTCACAAACTAGTATTAGTTTTACTGATAATGGCAGTAAAAGAGGTTGTACTGCAGGATGTAGAGATAAAGAGGTCACATTATGGCTACAGCCTCTAATGAGGCTGTGGTTATGGCTACCCCTTTCTAAGACTGTTAGTGAGTAATAAGGAGCTTTAAGAAAATTAATAGTGATGAGTATTTCAGTGAATACTGCTGTATTCAGCAAGATAAAAAAAAATCGAAGTAGCTGAGAATGATTAACAGATAGCTTTAACAAGTATTACGTATAATGTGTGGATTTGAGAGAGAGATAAAAAAAATAGTTTTAAGGTAACTGTAGACTCTTTGGGGAATCTGAAGAAATAATACCCTATCCTCATTTCTTCCTCTAAGAAGCATTTTTTCCCAGGTTAGTTTATTGTGAAATAACTGGATTTGAAATCCCTTGAAGACTAGGATTTCCCATTTATTCAAGACATTGTAAGATGCTGCCAGTGTAGTTTGACTCCAGACTGCCTGTGTGAAGGGAGGGAAGCACCAGGTTCCCGTCTGGTGATGGCATCCCTGGTGAAGCTGGCTGCCAGTCACTGGCAGTTCAAGCCCTGGACCTGTGACTCAGTCATGCAGCAAGCTTCCCCTGCCTCTCAGCTTGGCTGCCTAACAGCTACCACAGGCAAGAAGTTGGCTTGATGTAACAGAGCTGGTTGTCCTCTGTCAGCTTCTGTATGTTAAATTACTTGACTGCATTTCCAAATGGTGTTCATCTATTTATTCTACTTGCACTGTTAGTAGATCACTGGAAATATCTCAGGTCTGTGTGGGAGACACTGACCCAAATGAATCATGGACTTGTTTTCCTCCAAGGGTGCAGCCCAACTGTGAGACCAGGTCAGTAAGGCGTTGGTGACGCATCCACATCCTGGCCAAGGCTGAACTAGGAGGCAACATGGGCTGTGCATAGGTCTTGCTCTACTTGTGGTGATGCTTGATTCAGGAAAAGAATGAATAGTGCTGTAATGTACCAGTTAAAAATGTCAACCATGTAATTGTATGAGAATTGCAGCTTTCCACAGAAATGAGTACATACAAGATCTGAATAGACTTGTGATGCTCATGCTGTATTTGTGGAGCAAGCAGCCAGTTAAGCTGTATCTGTGGGGCAAGCAGCCAGTCCAAAAAAAAGTGCCTACTGAGGCTAGTACAGTGTCCTAAAAGGGTTGCAAGCTTTTCTAGTTATTGCTCTTCATAGAAAAATAGCAGACACTTGAAAACACCTAGATTTGTCTCCCTTCTTGTTTTTTAACTCTGTTTTCATTTCTTTCAACACTTTCCTGCCATCTCCTACCAGCTTTCTGCACGTGTGCACTTCAGTGGGTGAACTCATATGCTCAGAAAGCACGTGGTACTTGGTGGCTTTGCTTGACCAAGCTTTCCATTTGATTTGTTTTCATGGCAAAACTTCAATTTGCTTGCCACTCGTGATCCACAGGCAGCTACATGAGTCTTGGGTGATGAGTTTGGGTGACTGTGCTCTATTTACTGCTTCTCCAACGAGACAGTCATCTGTAACTTGCTCATGGCTCATTTGAAGCCCAAGAAAGTTGGTGAAAATCATTTAATTGGCTTTCCTGAAGCTTGAGTTCAGCCCAAATGCTGTCCGTCAGGAAGAAATTAAATTATGGTCTTGGATCTTCTGCTTAATTATACTACCAAGTGAAAGGGGAATGATGTTATTTTCCTGACATACAGGCTGTATAGGGTACAGAAGTGAGGCGGCAGCATTGAAACCCAGTCCCAAGGGACAGGAACCTCCAGGCATGGAGGGGAGCACCGTGTGATCAGTAACGTGTCATTTAATGTGAACTAGATAGTTGTTATTGTCTTGCATGTTGCATATTTGTTGAGGGGAATAGTCAAGGACTGGGAGACACTAAGTGCCTGTAGATCAGTAGCTCTACTTCTCTGTTCGCTGAGATGGGACAGATTATAGGTGCAGCTTCACTTAATCACTGGGCCCTTTTTTCTGTTGGCTTATTTTCAGAGAAACCAGATGTGTTTCCATTAAGAACATGCACCTCTTTTGTTGTTGTGATTTGTGTAATTCTTAAAATTAAGCAAAACTATTAAAGAATAATTGTTTCTGTTCACATTAACAGCACACAGCTTCTCCAGATGTGGCATTTGACAGCCAAACAGCTGCTGGCTATTAAACGTGCCTTAAAAGCTCCATTCCTTTGTCGTAAAGGGAACAGAAGTGTAGGGACGTTTATGGGGTGATAGGCAGATGTTTTGGCAACATCAGATTTGAGCGAAAGTTTAAGTGGTTTCTCTGCTGTAGTCGCAGTACGTACATGTTTTAACCCCTGTCATACACCTTGCCTTATGGAGCTCTTTTCTTAGGACTGGAGTGAGATTATTTCTAATCTCACACTTACCTCCCAAGCAACACTGCCAGCACTTTTTTTTGCAACATCTGGGACGTCTCACTCCAAAGACAATGCAGTTCTTCTGCTAGGTGGATCTCAGCTTCTGCTGGTGGCTGCCTTTCCCAGCTACACTTCTGAAATTCTGGGTGCATTTTTTTTGGTGAAACTTGAGTTAAAAAATTAAGTTGGAAATAATTTGAAATAATGTGTTTCTTTTTTGAAAATTTTCTTTTTAAGTATATCCTCATAATCATCAAAGGCAGGTGTTCTTTTTGTGTTTGTGCCAGTGCAGTATGCTTTATGCCCAATAAACTGTTTTTTATAGTGGTACATGTGAGGTGGAACGTAGAACTAGTGGAGCTCAATTTCAAGAGATCTGGCTCAAATTCCCAAACCTAAACTCTGAGCGGAGATCCACTTGCTGGGTGTTGAGTACTGGAATAACACCACTGATCCTTAGGGAGCTGGACCACATTGTAACTATTCTCTGTCAGCTCAGAATCTACTAAACTTGTAAGAGCTCATGAGGCTGCAAAATTTTTTTTTCTGTAACAAAAGTCTTTTTGTTTTCTTGGCAAAATTTTGTTCTTCCCATTGCTTGTTGGACCGGAAATTCTTTGTCATTTAGTCTTAACTGGATAAGATTTTAATATAAAAATCTCAATGTATTTACATGAAAAAAATCTAATATTCTACAAAACTGAAAGAGAGCAAAAATCCTGTAAAATCATATGCAACATAATAGGCTAGTTCTACAGATAAACTGTCATTTTAAAGAATTATATGCCTAATTTTATTCCTATTTTAAATCTATTTCTAGTACAAATTAAATATTCTGTAATCCAGGTCTCATTCTCTCCCATATTCTAAAGGCCTTTTTCTGAATTGAAGTGCGTTATAATAAATAGGGGAGATGTTAGCTGAAATGGTTTGCCTTGAAATCTGCCACCAGCTCATCCTCCATAATTCAAATGCAGAAATTTATTTCTTTCTATGAATCTGCTCCTTAGGCTTAGCAAGCAAGAATTCTACATCCCAAATGCCCACCCAAAGGGATGTAGCATGTGTTTAACCTCTAGACTCTGGAATTCATTTCCCGTCAAAATATGACTCCGTGGTGTTGGCGTCTGGCTGTAAATCCTGGCTTAAAACCTTTTTTCACAATTGTTTATGGTGTGTATTTGTGCTTTCACCAATAACAGGAGAATGACCCCAGCACACCAGCCTTGAAATGATTATTTCAAATAGAGTTATATGCCTTTGGTACTAATATTTTGCAATAAATGCCTTGGGACATGTTGTAGGTATGTCCATAGTTGCCACATAACTGCTATTAGTAAGTAATAATGCCAGTTTCCAGTGAAAGCCAAGGAGAGCCAAGAGCTCACAAATGGTACCAGCTGCAGAGCTGGGACTCTGCATGGGGCTTGTACGTGGCTATTTGATAAACATGTATTTCTTGGTCATCAATCTATGCTGCTACAAGCCCAAAGTGTGTGGCTCGTCAAAAGAACATGGGGCAGGCCATCAGGAGCTGAACTGGTTGCTGCACCATTATGAAAGTGTGTATTAGCGGGAGTTGTTCTGTCTTCTGCTGCTTCTCCTGACCAGGAAAAGATGGACTGTAAGGAGGAGCCCCTGATGCTATTAGAAGCCACTGGTGTCCACACCTCACACTTCCTTTCTGGTGCCATCATATTCTGGCTTTAGTGATAGTTTTGGGCCAAATACAGGTTTTGCTCTGGTTCAGTTACATGCAATTCTCTGTGCATGTACAACTGGCACTTCATTGCCTAACCCTGTGAGGACAGACAGACCAGCATGGTTTATTTAGCTGGGTGGCATTGATCTGCGTGGGAATTTCAGTCCCATTCACGTACAAAGCATGTGCTGGGCACAATTTTTGTTCTGGCTCCCAGCTGAAAAACTGAATTGCTGTAAAAAGCATGCAACCATTTATAAATAATTAACTATAAAAAGCCCATAGAGCCTAGAAATTGAAATGGTGCAAGATGTACCATGGAGCAAAAAGTGAAAACCATTTTAAAGGCAGCTAGGTGAATATATGGGAGAAATGAAAATCTCTTTAATGAGGTGCACAGTTAGTCTCTAGCAGTGAAACTTGCATGGATATGGCAGTTTGCAAACCAAACCAAACCAACCTAATTTCTTATTCTTGGAGGACATGGCTACAAGGATATTAGCTGCTACTTTTCAGATATGACATAGAAATTGCATAAGGTTGGGATCTCTCCTTTATCTGAAAGCTGATAAAATTTATGCTGGGAGACCAGCTTCCCTCTTTATGTCTGTAGGTTCTGCTTCCAAGTGAAGTATCCTAATTTTCCCAAAAAAAGGAAATTTAGCAACTAAATCAAAGTTTACAAAGACGAGTTAATATTCTAATCTTTTACTGGCTTCTGCATTAATCATAGCATGCTATGTAAGTAGGATGAGTTGTGTGGGTTTTATACCTTCATATACTTTAGAAAGCTTTTTCACATAGAACAGATATACTTCGTCCCACATGACCACATGAAAATGTTTTTGATATTCTCTGATTAATCTTACAAAACATAAAAAACTATATCTCCCAAATTTGAATGGATTTAATTTTTCTGATTTTTTTCTCTGCAGGGCTTGCCTATTTGCATAATTTAATTATTAAAACCCAAAATACCTAATTTTAGAAAATGTTGGCAACAGTGTAGAACAGTAAGGATATTAATGGTGCAGAAACGTACCCGTGAACTTCACAAAACCAAAAGTAGTTGTGAAAAAAATTGCTTTCTGCAGAAGCTAAATGCTGTGTGCCCTCTAGAGCTCACCAGGGGAAGCTCAGGTAATCATCAAGAACTGTCTTGTTCTGGGGTAGCTCCTAATCACCAGTATCTTGAAGACATACTCAAGCACTCGGATCATCTGTGTGCTCTGAAAGTCTGGACTGTAAAATGGATCTATGTACCGGGTATGATTAAAGTTTTATGTCACAATAAATATATCCTTCCAGTTATCAAAGTGGCTAATATTAAAATACAGATAAACAGAGTAATAGTTTCTGGTCGAAGACCTGAGTCTTAAAAACTGAGGGGGAACAGAAATGCACTGAGAAATCCAGTCAATGAAGTAATTTTCTGACTTTCATGATGATGTCAAAACACAGATATTATGGAGCAGCAATTAATTTATAGGGATTTGAGTCTTTTGCAGTTCCCTTTCTTTTACCCGAGTACAGCTGGTTCCTGCTCTTGCCCAGATACTCCTAAGCCCAGAAAGGAGAATGGAGAGAGACAGAGTGGAAGCAACCAGAGGTGAACATCATTTACACAGCATCAGACAAACTGTGGAGAGCAGAGGAATGAACACTTCCTGGCTGAAAAGAAATATTTAAAGCCAAAGCACCATCTTTATGGCGCATTTTCCAGCTTGATTCACGCTCTGATTTCAGGAGGCTGTGGTCACACATCTCCTCTCGCTGTGGCTGAACCAGCAGCAGATATGAATGCAGGCTGCCTAAATACTTGCTGCTGCACTCCTGCCAGAGATTGCTGCCCCTATTTTACTGCCCTCAGGACTGCACCTAGACATTGCTCCTTTATTTTGAACAGTTGTTTTAGTCTAAGATGCTTTATTTGACTTAAAAGAGTTTAAAAACCCCTGACTACTTTGACCAAGTCAGGTGAGTGAGTTGTGCTGGCAGCTCGGGATAGTAATTTGCGGTAGAGAGGTAGTGAAGATGGAAAGTGGCTGGGGCTGTAGAGGGGTTAATCTCTTGCTGGCTTTGCTGCAGCTGGAGCAGGATGTGTGACTGCTAGCCTGAGCAATGAGCAGAATACCCTTTACCAGAAGTCGCTTGTAGGCCAGAGTGTTTTTTTCTCAGCTAAGCAGTAAGCTGGCTGCTCTACTGATCTCACACAGGAGGTGTGTGGAGCAAGAAAAGAGGAGAGCAACTAGCCTACCCAAGCACAGATAAAAAAACCTGAAGTTTTGAAAACTCAGGCTGAAAGTATTGGCTTGTGGTTTTAGCAGCTCTGTCCGAAATCCCTCAATATGGCTCAGTAATGTTTCACCTCGCTTTACTTAACCCCTCCCTTCCTTTCGTTGCATTTCTGGGGGCTCTAAGGAGGCTGCAGCAATAATTTCTCCCTTACTGAGCAAATATAATTGCATGCACTTTACCTAAAACTGCACCATGAGTGACTGTTTATGTGCTGTGGTTTTTCAGTTCTTCCAAGCATCCTCAAAAGCATCGAGTGCTCTGCAGAGTGTATATCCAGTTCTGTTATACAAAGCAATCTCAGGCTGGGTTGGGTGTAGGAGTCCAAGTGAGCTGAAGATGCTGTTTTCCAGGGAAGTGCACTTGGGAGAAAAGGGGTGTTGCTACTTATCATGCACAGTTTGCATTACGTAGCTGATTAAAAATGAAGGCTGTAAGCAGAGTGCTTGGTCATACTGCTGCCTGAGAATTTATTTTCTGGGAACCTTAACACAGAATTGCTTAAAAAAGTGCTGCTTGCACTGGTCTATCCAGGATTTTGCAATATCTAATGAGACAGAAAAGGGCTGAATTTCTTTCGCAAGCTGTTTTCCTTCTGTAGATTTCCTCTCAAGCTGTCATGCGGTGCCTGTGCTGCTGGGCTCACCTGCCACCCACACGCAGCTGAGGCTTCAAAAACTGCCATGAGTGTTCAGAGTAGCTGCAGCCTGCTGCACCGCCTTGAGGTTCATGAAGATGTACATCAAGAAGGTCTTCCTCTTCATCGTCATAGCTTTGAAAGGGAGTTATGGCCAGTTAAAGTGGTCTAACAAAAGATCACTCTCTTCCGTTGGGTACTCTGTTTCTTTGAACTTGCACTAGTTGCTATATTGGTTTTAAAAAAAAAAAAAAAAAGCAAAAGGTTAGTACAAAGCAGTATCTTTCTGCAGAGAAGAAAATCATGTGATGTATTCTAGTGCTTCAGGACCTTCCAGTGCTAAAAACCCTTGGTCTTGATTCCTTGTGTAAAAGACCTATTTCCCTATGCCATAGGTCTAGCTCAAAACACATCCAAATATCTTGTTTCTGCCATGAAACTTTGTTTTTGGTGCAGGCAGGCTTCATGGCAGCTCTGAAACTTCCATGAAATTCCAGTTTGTCCAACTACCAGGTGGCAAGTCAAAAAAAAGCTCTTAAGTTTTGGTTGTTCTTATTTGCTATCGTTGGTATTTTATTGTAGAACCTCTGCAAGTGATTTTGCATTCATGCTTAATGAAAATACATTTCTGTTATAGTCTCTGTGTTGTAAATAATGAGAATAAAATGAATCATTTTATGTTATTAGCACAAAATTCACCACACTTATTTACTCTTATGATTAGGATAGATGGGTTTGTTTATTGGATAATTTTATCAATTGCCCTTCAAGAGTTTCCTCAGAACCTGCAGTGCAGTCGCTGTGGATTGTCTGTCTAAATGGCAATAACTGATAAATTCTTACTGCTTTCAGTTTTTCTGGTAGTTAAAATGAAGAATTTAGTATTTTCTGACTAAATCAAGAAGTAATCTTGCTATAACAGGTTGGTAATACTTTTGAGCCTTGCAGTTTACTTTCTGGGCATGTATTACATTTCAAGTTTGTTTAAGCTGACTAGGCAATGAAGGTCTGAGTTAGCAAAAGACATGAGTATTTGTCAAAAACTTGGGTTGGGTCTAGGGCTTTTGGGGTTTGTTTTAATTATGCCTCAGTCTATTCTCTGAATGTCACATTCCACCGTTACAGTGTATCAAGTGAACAGCCCTAATTGATAGTTCTGTGAATTTGGAGCAGGTTCCTAAGTGCATGTAAGTCCTGTGTGTCCTTAGCAGAGAGACTGAAAGAGAAGAATTTTCCCACCAAACAAATATCATTTTAGTGTTCACAACAGCAATTTTTACAAGAGATGAATATCTTTAAAAGGAACTTTCAGGAAAAAAAAAAATGAAAATACATTGCAGGTATCTATTACGAAGTGTTACAGAAAACAAAACGTGCCATCAAAAAACTTTGTGACCTGAGCACCTGGTTTTGGGGTTTTGGAGTTCGAAACCAATTTAACCGTTTTGATTGCATTTTTGTTAAAGTTGAATATAAAATTCTTGAAACTGCAGGTGGGTGGGTGGGGTTGAGAGCACATGACAATCTTCATATAATCCCACAAAAGGTTGACTTGGATTTTGTAGACACAAGGTAGTAAAATTCATAAAGACTGCTTTTTTAAATATTTTAAATGAATTTCTGCCACAGAACACTTGGACATTGCCTGTGTGACACTGCTCTAGTGCTCTCTGCATACCAGGAAGGAAGGTAGCAGGAGCTCAGTGCAGGACGAGCTCTGCTGTCTGTGTTGTCACATTCAGAAGACAGCTGACAAAATTTACCTTCTCTATGCTTCAAGTTTTGATGTAAAGCTTAACATTGCTATTTCTTTCTAAACAGGTGTGAAAGCAAAGAGCTTGATGTTGAAATAAGGAACCTGATAGAGAAGAATAACACTTACCAGTCATGCAAGGACCCCGAACCTATTGCCCAAGAGAGTCCAAACCTTCAGAGAACTTCATGTTCCCTTAAGGTAAATGTAGTCTGCTTTTGCAAGTTTATCTGCCAGGAAGGAACATTCAGGCAATGTTCCCTGGGTGACTGGATTATGCATGAAACTTTTTGATTTCTGAAATGATGCAATGAACATGCTACACCTTTTTTTTCCCAATACAGCTATTTTCTCTTATGAGGAAGACTGAGTGAGAAGACATGTTTTATAGTGCTTTAAAAGGTCAGCTAAACCCACTGATTATCCGAAGTGCCACCCTCTGTAGCCAGCTATGTGTTTTGGATAACACAGAGCCACAAAACTGTATACCCCAAGAGCACTGACATTTCTTTAGGTTGTTGTGTTTGGTAGTTCTGATTTAACTGAGCATGAGCAGAGGTGGGGGGGACAAAGATCTTTGGGAGTGTCAGAAAGGCTTTTAGATAAATAGGAAGAAAGAAAAAAAAAATGATGATTCAAACCCACACTTCTGCGGTATTACAAACAGAAAATTGTAAGCCACCTGCCACAATGGTCATCTTTGCTTGCAGTGAAGCAGCGGTTAACAAGCATGACAGAAACTTGTTCTAGGTTTCCCTCTGTTTTCCTCCTCTCCCCTGAAATAGCAAGCTGCTTTTTCCCATGCAGTAGGAGGACGAAAGGGAATTCCTGTTTTCTGCAAACTGGGAAAGGGAAGAGAGACGTGCGGAGGAGAGAAGTGATTAAGCCATGAATGCCATCCAACTGCAAGGGATGACACACTTACCTGACTGTGAGACTCTACTATGGGGCGGGGGAAAGAAACCTCTGAAGGCTGCACCCCAGGCATGATGCAGGAAATTGAAGAGGAGGTAAACGAGAGATGACTCTTCTATGAAATCTGAAATTACACATAGCTCCTTTCACATGTAAACCGCCACCTCCAAAATGACTCATGACCTTGGGGCATGAAGCTGAACTGAGCCTGAGGAGATGTCCCAGAGTGAGACTAGTAGGATTAGAAACAGTGAGAGAGAAGCCACAGGAAGGAACGGGGATTCCCAGCCCCAGGGGAGGGATAAGCATGGTGAAACAGAAGTCAGTGCAGAACCAAGTAGCATTGAGCCCTGAAATTACAGGGCAGAACAACAGTTGCAGTAGAAGATGCTAGAAGTACGTGTATCGGATTGTGTGTTTTGGAAAAGGAGGTAATATTTTTAAAAAACCTAGTATACTCTCAGTTATGAATGTTATAAAATATTAAAAAAACCCAGAAAATGTCAGTTTGTGAAATGAAAAGCTGACTTATACTTAACATGAGGGGGAAATTCTATATTTAGGAATTAGGAAAAAGTTAATAATGCAGCAAAAGTGTACCTTTCCCTATAGTGTTGGTTGTTCATCAGGAGGTTATTTGGCAGACCCAGCAAGTCATTTTTATTCTGTAACTTTTATTTTCTGAAGAGTATAAATTGCATGCTGCAAAATGGCATTTCCTTCTGAGCTTAAATCACTTTTGAGACTGGCATCTGGAAACATCTGGAAACAAATTCCCTTTTTCACCAGGATTTTTTTCCATAAAAACGTATAACATAATTGTAGTTTTAAAGGCTAATATTTGAGAGGGTGAAAATGTAGGTCTGAAGAATGAACTAATTCTCAACACATCCTGCAGCCTATGATTACTTTATCCGTAGTACTTTAATTGCAGTTCATGACGATGCTATGTCCCCTGCTCTGGGAGAGGGAAAAGAGGGAGGAGATTACAGAGAAACATCCTTACAGGGAGGTCACAGCAGTTAGACCCTGTTGATGTACTCAGGTCCCTGACACGCACGTGTGGTTCACTGGTCTAATATAAGGGACTTCAGTGTCTGTGCCCTGCATGTAGTTTGTCTAGGTGAGCAAACTGTCTGTGGTTTTTTAAGTGTTAAGCTGAAACGAGAGGTGAGACATTAGTGTGCCATCATTATTTTACACAGATTTAAGCTCTTTAATTTAACTTACACATTTAATGTAATGTGTTTATTTATGCTAGCGACATTGACCAAAAAAGGGAAATTTACAATGAAAACTTTTACTGATTAGAACAATTGATAATTTCTAATTCACATCTACTTATCTATTCTGCTGTCTCCTGTAACATCACTTATTGCTGCGATGTGCAGCAGGAGTGTATATGAACAAGAAGCATTGCAAGCTCCAGTCCTGCAGAGGCCATAGTCTGTGAAAATGCCTGTCCTCAAAACGTGCCTCAGGAAGGAAAGGGTTCCTTGTTCTGTCTTCTACAGAGGGGGAAACTGAAGGCCAAAAGGATCAAGCAATTTGCTATTTTAATATAAGAAATCAAAGAAACATACTTCTTACCACAAAAAAGCAGCTTCCTTTTTCAAATGTAAGAATAAAGCTGATTACATTCAACTGGGACAAGCTAGACTAAATATTATATGTCAAAATACAAATATTACTAAAAAGTACTCATGAAGAGTGTTTTCAGTATGTTTAGGGCTTCATTAAGATTTTACACTCAAGAAGGATGTTTTCTGGGGGAGGTGAGGATGGATAAAAGCATCAAATAGGAAGGGAAGAATGGTAACTAAAATAATTAATGGTGTGTCAACATAAAATAAAGTTGACAGATAATATATTTTATGAGATCAATTGGTAAAAAAACCACAATAAACATTCAAGCACCTAAACTGGTTTGGGTATGAAGTGAGAAAGAGAAAATTTTCATTTAAGGGCTATCTGTACTTCCAACAACTATGTTGTAAAACTCAAAATAGTCTATTTGTTACAGTTACAAATTATCATCCAATTATTGTTCCATGAACCTGGGATTTTCATCATCAGGCCCGAGTTTGCAAACGTACTTAGGTACTTGAATAGCCACGCCCTTGCGATTAGTCTCATTGGCGATGATGGAAAACAGTGGATAAAGGAAATCCTGAAACAGAAGCCTGTGCTATATTTTACTTCCTCTGAAACCACATCTTGTTCTAATTTTATCTGTTTCCCACATATTAATGCACACATTTGCATCTGCACATATTTTTCTGTCAGAGTGAGTACCTAACTGAGCAGCACAAAAGGTTGAGGCTGACATACTTACTTAAGGGAAAATCCCTTTCTAGCACACTTCTTGCGGTGAAGCACATGGACCAGGTTTAGACAGGAAGAGGTAGATTCTTCTGGTTTAAGAGCTGATTTTATTCTTTGACTAAAATATCTCATTTTTTACCATTTCACTATGTGCACCAGAACTAGAAAAGGGATTGCAATGGATATTGTAGCAAGCACTGCTGGCATAAGAACAGCTTCAGGAATAAAGCCAAAAGTAAAGCTCAACCAAACTGTAAGCAAACAGAAGGCTCCCTAGAAAGCCACCAAATTTTAACACAAGTAATCTCAGAATAAATGTAGCTTCTACAATTCTGCAACTGAACAGTACAACCAACCAACCCACCCCCTACCCGCCCCCCCCGCCCCAACCTCACAACAGATACCTAATTGGCTAGGAAGAAAAAAAAAAAAAATATATATTTTAGGATTTTGTCATCATCAAGGAAAGATTCACTTTTACTTGAATCAAGCATTTTAATGGTTCTTGGTTTCACTGCAGTCACTGAACAGACGGAATTTTCAGAGGTGACAAGTGGCTTTCATTATCTTAATTTGTGAGTGCCTATTTTGTAATACTGTAACAGAAGCCTTTTCCAGAATAAAGATCCAGCACTCTGAAAATGAAAACTTTTATCTTCTTGTGGTGCTGATGCTTGTGAGAGGATTCAGTGTGGGCTGCAGCTCCAAGGCTTTAATTTTTCTCCCGTTGCAAGCTTCCAGAGATGACTAAAAAGCTTTTACACTCAGAATGGTCAGGTCTTCCTAGAATACAAAGTAAAATAATTCTTATTTTAAAACAGGGTAAAAAAACCCCCAACCTCAAAGCTGCTACTCATAGAAATGGCAGAGTATCATAGAAATAGAATAGACATTAATAAAAGGCTTCTAAGCGGTTTAGCCCACTTTTGCCCTTGCAGGCAGGGTTGTATGCTGCCACTTGTGAGTTAATTCAGTGAGTTCTGAGGGGCAGCAAATACTGCCTGGTCCTGTTTACTTCCTGGGAAGGTTTTTGCATGTCTGGTGGATGACTGGCTGGAGCAATAATACAGCAGTCTCTATAGGAGCTCCTGCCTCCCAGCTCCCAGCCAGGAATTCCTGGCAGCCATGCTCCCAACTATCTGAAACTTTCTTTCCTGAGTGTGCTCAAACTGATTGCCATGGAAGATGATGTTTCCCCCTTCACCCCCTTCACCCCCTTTAAAGTAGTACAAGAGAGCTGTGAACAAAAGTGAAAGATAAAACAGGTTGACATTTGTCATAATCATCAGAACTGCGTGATGAATTTTGAAAAATATGTGGCCGATTCTCTTTTGTCACCATTGCCATAGCATGGGCAAAGATGATAAATGCCAGGGATAATGCTTCACAGGCTAAGTATATGAGCATGAATGGGGAGAAAAAAGGAGTGTGAAGAGTGAGAGAAAGTTGGGTAAAAGTCTTACTAAGAATTCATGCTGATTAAGAGAATTTAAATGTTTTAAATTATGATTCACAGACATTACTGAACTTTTCAGACTAGTAGTCAAACTTGGAAGTGCAGGTTTGCTCACTGTAATATTTTCTTAATGCATCTTATCATGTTTTGATCAATCACTGTAATAAAGATGGAGCAGTGGAAGCCAATGAACAGAAGGGCTCATGTAGACAGTAAGGAAGTATTTTTATGATACACATAGAAGAGAAATTGTCAACCACTCTTGTAGGAGGAGCCAGATCTGATAAGCTCTCCAAAGACAGAAAGTGTTCATTCTTGTATTAACTTCACTTTCTTAAGCTGATGAACTTCACTGGCTCTTCTGGAGAGCAGATTCTGCTTGGTTTCTCTCCTTTGTTTTCCATGTTTTCTTGAACTATGCTCAAATGTAAAGAAAAGTTTGTTTATAATCAGTGGTGGCTGATGCTACAATTACATGTCACAGCCCAGCAGCAGGAGTAATGATGTTATGTTTCCTCATTTGGGATGGATAGAAGCAACGTGCAAAGGCAGTGACTTTCTGGAGAGAGAGTGGAAGTAAGGGATGAGAAATGAATGAAAAGATACTGTGAGTTACTTACACTTTTTCTCTAAAATGTGTGATGGACCCCAGCTAGATAAAGGTCTGTATGTCTGTATATTTTAGGGAGGCTATAAAAAGCAACACGACTGTCCACTGCAGACCGTGACGTGGTTTTACATGTGTTTATGGAGAAGTCAGAAGCAGTTATACTGTAAGAGGTTACCAAGTTTCTATTTCTCCACTCAGACACTATTCCCTACAATCTGTTTTCTCATGATTTCTTTTTCTAGTGTGGCCAGTAAATACCATGACACAGACGGACTTGTAATTTAAAGAAGAGGAAGAGATGAAATAGCGAAATTAAGATTCATGCAAGCGTTAGACTGGGATTCATAAAACTTGCTGACCAGTTTGTCACATAACATTTAGCAAGTCTTGATTTTGCATGTTAGTGGCTAAAGTAAGTGTGATTTCACCACAGTAAGATCTGATGTTTAGTTGTCTGATAAGAGAACGACTAGATTTTCCCCACAAGCCCTTTAGTGCAGCATTAGAGATGATGCTAATTTGCATGGCAGTGTCCAGCATGTATATGGTCAGGAGTACTGCCACATCTGAGGTGCCATTTCAGTCCCTGGCTGCAAGAGTGGCTCAGGCAGCTCCTGGGGAGCACTTGCCTTCGTTAGCACTTGTGTTTCCTAGAGAGATATTTCCTATCAAGTTTCTTAAAAGGCATTTGATTTTAGGCACTGTGCGAAGGGGCATCAGCGTTATCCATATGAATGCTAAGTTTGCCGAGCTAGGCACTGAAGAGTACTTAATGTCATTTCTGTTCTGTCAAATTTTGTATAAAATACTTGTAGTGAAGAGCAATAGCTAAGATAGTGCAAGAAAATTTGGCACTGTTTTTAACGTATATACATAGAGTGCAAGGCCAGTAACAAAGCTAAGAGCTTCCGCACAAGCATGTCTAGCTCGGAGCTTATTGATTGTTAGCAGGGAGCAATGAAATGCATCTTGCAAACAAGATGGTAATGTTAGGTGAAAGATTTGCCCAGTAAAGGAGTCCAGTATAAATTACATTCACTGACAATACCAGACTGTATGCAAACAACAGCTATTTCAGTAAACAGCTAAACTTGACTCAAAACTCTTATACATAGCCTTAGTGTGGGGAGGGACAATAGCTGTTGCTGCTCAGTCACTCTGGTAGGTTCACAGAGAGTGAAAATGGACAAGTGTGCAGGTCATTTTAGCATGGAAGTGGGGAGACATGGAGATGCTGTTGCTGTTCTAGCCTCTACTCTTCTAGGAGCTTCACCTTTTCCCCCAGGTCTCCCCAGCTCTCTCACAGTGTCATGCTGGGGGGGGAAGGAACTGTGTGGCAGCTAGTTAAAATCCCTATAAACGTCACTTTCAAATCCTCCAGTTCAAGAGAGAATTATTCCCTTTCAGTGGTCGTTAATATGGTCATTAAGATATCAGCAACAAAGGAGTTGGTGTCCTAATGTCCACCCAGCTTTTCAGGAAACTACTCAGTTTTCCAGGAAACTGTTTGAAACTAAATAACTGTAACAACTGTGTGTACTCCAGGGTCTTAGCCTCATCCTCTCTTCAAAGTAATTTGAGCACTAATCTTTCAAGTGGGAGCTGTGATTCATGAGTAGGGCTGTGCCTTGGGTTTGCTCTTCTGTCCCTGCTGCAGGGACTGCACACTGTTGTGAGGAACCAAGAAACTGAGGCTGGTTTACCTTAGCAGGCTAGACCATAAAATGCAGCTGTTCAACCTCAGCTTTCTCCCAAAGCTTAGCTGCTGCTGGAATGGGGATGAGACTGCTGAGCATGGGAGGTGGGGTAGGGGAGGGTGCCTGTGCTTGAAGATCATTGCCCTCAAGAGCAGACATGCAGGGTGGAAGTTTTCTGATTGTATTTTTATGAATCAGATGCTCAGTGTTGGTACTTTATAGACAGAGACAGACTCTGTTCTCTGTTTGTAATCTATAGGACTGTGGCAGGCCAGCACAAGGTAGTGGGACATTGTAAGAAGGTGATAGATAATTGCTGTTCGGGTCATTTGTGGCTAGTTGCAATACACTCTCCTTCAGCAGCTGACTTTTGACTCTTCATGTGCCCTAACTTTAGTACAGTCAGAGCACAAAATTATGCAGTGACAGCCTGCTAATGGCTGCTGCAGATGCGACTGTGACACAGATGGACAGACTGTGGGTGAAAGGAGACGTCATCATTCTCTGATCTGGCGCTAACATCTGGATGACCTTTAGCGTTCAGTTGGTCTGTTTCCCTACGTATATCACAGGGTTATTGCCTACTTCTGCAAAGAGCTTCGAAGTCATTAGGTATAGGCTTTGATTTGACATAAACATTTAATAATATTATAATACTTGGTCTTATTTCTAAAATGCTTGGTACTTCCTCTTCCTTCTCCACTATGGGGATTTTACAGTTTTAACTATTACTGCAGGTAGCACAGTATGCTTATCCATTTTTGAAGTTGGCCTTCTGGCCTCCTGTTTCACTCAACCTTGCTTTGGTGGTACAGAGGCCTATTTTGTTTCATTGCCTGACAGTTACTGTCTCGTATTTCTTACAATATATTAATCACTACAGAAAGATCAAGAAATGCAATTGTGGAAATTGCTGTTGTGTTATCAGCCAGTAGTTCTTTCTTCTTTAGACTAATGCTGTACCTGGAAGGGGTATGCTCAAAGACCAGTTTTGGTACAGGTACAGACGAAATTCTTTTATTTTTTGGTGGGTAGGATGACTCTTACATAGAATCTAAAATGTCTTTATTAAAATAACATTTTTTTAAAAAAAATTTCTCTCTTTATACCCCACAAGTTTTCCAGCTGCTCCATAAACCAGGAAAAAATAAAAAGAACCTCAGGGCAGGGAGGATATATTTCATATGCAAATATAAAATGGTAGTTTTCTTCCAAATTGGGTTTTCTATCTTGCAGAAGAAGAGTTGCTTAGTCACACATTATGAAACAGAGATCTGGAATGTGGCTGTTAAATTCCAGCATTTCACAGGATTGCTTTACTTTATCTAAATCTTTTTTTTGGAAATTGAAAGAACTCCCAGAGACTTATATTTTTGTATGTCAAATACAAAGTCTAGTTTTCATTCCATTCCTTGAAAAGGAAATAAGTGACTTCTGCCCCCACTCAAAAAGCCTCAGACCCAGGGATCTTTCCACAGTAAGGAAAATTATTTTTCTTTCATGCTTCCTTCTCCATCATTATTCAGAATTCCAAGACTAAAGATGACAATACTTTGCACTTTTCTGTTTCGTCCTGACTTTGTATGTGAACTATGTGGAAACCTTTTCTTTGTTAATCTTTCCTGTGAGTTTAACTTCGTAAGGTTAACCTCTTTTTCCAAATGGGAAACTAAGACACAAGTTTGTAATGTTGGGTCCCTTGAGTACTCAAGTGAAGACTTGAGTAGCTTGAAGCTAGATCCATGCTTAGATAAGGTAAGTACTAGAACTGCAAATACAGTGTTCTTAGGAGAAGAATAACACCACCTGTCATTCTTCATCTTTGTGCAGCATTTTTTCAGGGGAAGTAAATCAGTTTTCCAACTATGGCTTCCCCTAAATAGCTTGGGGTTTGTACGGGTGTGCTCTTCCCTGTAGCTGTTAACAGGCTTTGCTATTACTCCTTTATAAGCATGACTCACTAATTTTTCTATCAGGATAGTTCACACACTGTCTTAGTGTCACTTAATACTTGTCATACTTAGGTACGTCCTTTTATACAACTGGAAGCAGGGATAGAAAACCCTGTCCTCTTATTTACTGAAAAAACATACCCTTTCTTCCCTTATACGTGCAACTTCCTCTCTTGGGGTAAACTGGCCGGTTTTTGTGATTTACATGCACCCTAAGCAGAGTACTGCCTTGCCCGACATATTAGTCATAGGCAGTGTGCTTCAACCCTTCTGGGAAGCCCCAGCCAGGAAGAAGGAAAAGGTTAAAATCAAAATTCCACCGCTTATTTCTGAACCTCAGCTGCTTCCACAGGCAGCGCTTGTGGATCTTCTGGGTCTTAATACAATTTTCCTGTTCCTTTAACCAGCATAAAATCTCTCTTTTATTGTCCTTCTTCTTCCAAAGACCCATAGTGAAACAAATGCTCAAGGCCGTCTTGGATGCACGTGGGCAGGTGTGAGTGACATGGAAGCCCCAGCAGACCCCCTGGAAGTAAGTGACTGTTTTGGCTGTCCTCTGAAGTGCTGTCTGATTAACAGGAATGGCTGGAGCTGGTGGAGGTATCATGCATTTCACTCTGTAGAGTGACAATTATGGGCTCATTTGCGTGTTCCAGTAGATGTGTCTGAATGATTTACGGTATTTAAGAGTAGACGGAAATGTTAGAAATATTTTTGGATACGGCATTCTTAGAAAGAAAACCTTCCCTAGCAGGTTTTTTTCCCCCCTGAAAGTATCTGGTCATTTTAATTTGTTGTTACACAAAGGGTAGAAAGTGGTTCATTTTAGTGACCCAACAACGTCTGTGAGCAGTATTCGGACCAGTTGGTGCCAAGTGTATGTATAGCTGTTAGATTTGTGAGTTGTCCTGTTCACATCAATAGGACTTTTAAATATGTACTTAAATACATGCCTAAGGCCCAGATTTTGAAAGCAATTCAACACACGAATGACGCCATTGACTGCCAGGTAATTGCTTCAGATACTTTAAGTTAAACATGTTGATGAACTTCTAGAGAAGAGGGATTAAGTGTTTTTTGGCATGAAAGTCAACTGCTCCACATCAGAGCTCAGCAGGACTGGCCATGTGACAAATACATGGTCAGGATTTTTGCCTGTGAAAAGATGCAACAAAACTATTCTTTGATCTTCTTCATTGGTATTTGGCTTTAAATTCTCTAGCTGAAGAAAATAAATTTATTTTAGATTTAAGACCTCAGAAGTGCTCATAGTTTTATTCTAGTTTTTCATATATTGGTTGAGAATTTAGGGAGAAAAAAAAATCCCTCACCAGGTATCTGAACACAGTATGTTTTATTTTTATGAGCATGTATCTTTTTTCCAGTACAGTTCTCTTGATATCTATCTATCTATCTATGTATAACAGATCACGTTTGTTTTCGTGACAATCCATAGAAACTTCTCGGGAATTATGATATACAACGTTGCCATTATAAGAATGAGGGTTTAGCTGCTGTTGTCCTGCATGGGCAAAACTCCACACTTTAAAAAATGGAACAGTTGCAGACTGGTTTCCTAATTTCTCCAAATGGCCTATTCATTTTCTGTATTGCTTGTTTTGAACCCATTGTGCTAAAGTTTATTGCCTTGGGCCTGCAAGCACTTACCAGGGGCGATACTACTAATTATTCTTAGTGCTTGTAAATGAAGGGAATTACTTATGCCCACTTCAACTTATGCTCAACTTCTGTGGCTTGTACTACTTGTTTGTATTACCATATGTTAGATAATTAAAATCCTATTTTGTGTTCTATGTCTCAGATGGTACAAATAGACATAATTTTATTTATTTCAGTGTCCATTTGCATAATGCTTCAATTAAAACAGACTAAGCAGGGTTAAAGCAGATGTACACTTTAGAATCTGCTGTCAGCAGGTGTAAAGGTACTGAAATATAAATACAACGTAAGAAAATGTTGCTGTTTCAGTTTCTTTACATGCACATGGCAGGGTGAATAGAAGTTTTATATGATAATCTTGACTTGAAGAGAGGATGCCGAAAGCATTCAGTTTTGAACATTTCTTTTCTCCAGTTAAGGCACATATTACTGACCAAAAAGAAGACTGTATCAGCCAGTTCTCAGGAACAACAGATCCTCTCACTGGAAAGACAGAGACGAGAGGTAATCTTAAGTTTACCCTTAACCTTTACAGATATAACCTCTAAGACAGACATTACGATATCAGTAATATGTCCAGGGCAGGAAATCACTGTGTGTGTTATCACTGTTACTTACACTGTGTTTATGCTACAGTTGGTTTTACCCTCTAGTCCACAAGGCCTATATTTTTCCTGTGGGAATCTCATCCTGCACTCTTGTAAGATGATTTCTGCTTTGCATTTCTTCAGAGCCCAAAGTGTGCAAGCACTTAAAATTATGTTTGAACTAGTTCCTATAGTTGTACTTCTCTCTACCGAGCTAGGCAGAGTTATATTTGGAGAACTGTTCCTAAAAACAAACGATGACTTATTGTAATGTGGCTATGACTCTAGAAGAGCAGAGATTTATCTGGTACAAAGGGCAAATTTTCTTAATGATCACTATTGTAAAGGTCAGGGAACCACTGTGAGTAGTACCCAGTGGTGTCTTGGTCACAGGTAGCAGCAAGCTGGAAGCTGTTCTTTTGCTGAGCATCCTAAAGAGTAACCCTATATCCTACAAAGAAAAGTGCTTCAGAGGAACCTATTTGGTGCTCTCCAACAAAAATGCATGCACGCTGACTTGACTCCTACCACTTAACATGCGTGGTGTTAGCTGATCTTCCCATCTTGCATGCCTACGCTTACTTGGTTTAGTGGTACTGAGAAAGGCAAGCAGGCTTTGCACCCAGTAGTACTTGCAGCCAATGGGAGTCTTCAGTTCGTGTTTGAAGTCAAGAGACCTTCTAATTGGAAATACGTTTATGGAACTAATGAGAAAGTCCTTGGCCATTTAGGAGTTGCAGCTCGGGATTAGTACAGCGTTGCAAATGATTCACCTGTAGCTTATTGTGTATTTGCATGTTTCTTGAATGTTACTTCCTGAACGTTCATGTGCTTTAAGTGAAATACAAAAGTGCTGGCAGATGGGCCATAAAGCTTGCCAAACCTTAAACTTGCTTTTTCTGAAATGAACTGGCCAGATGATGAGGAGGTTGTGAACACTCAAAACTAGAGGATTAGAATGCCAGTGTATTTTTTTATTTATTGGCAGTGTTGAAATAAGGGTTATTTACTGTGACTTCCTGATAATTACAGCTTCTGGAGGTGAACAAGCAATGGGATCATCAATTTAGAAGTACGAAACAGCTTTATGAAAAACAGGTAACAATGTTGACTACTTCTATTGGAATATGTATGCCACCTGCTGATAGTTAAGTCTGTGCTTAAATACCAACCAGCCATAGCTATACTAAATATCTTAGGGGGAGAAAGCATCATGTTTCCTTTGTCTTTAGCTCACAAATTTAAAAAAGCTTCATCACATAAAAGTGATGCTAACATGTGTACAGTATTCAGTGGGACAAAATAGCTGGAGAAGCAGAGCATCTCTAAAATGGTAGGGACCAGGGTGGACATGACAGCAGTGATCTTCATCCCTCCACAAGGTAATAAAAATTGCTCATACTTCAGAGCACAATTAATTGAAAATTAGCCTGCAGTTCCTGGTGTGCCCAGCCACTGATCTACATCATCACATATCTCTTGATTCTTGTTCCATCTTTTGTGGCTGGCTTGTGAAGCCTGGAAGCTCACTGGGGCTCCCTGTAATGGGGGAGCTCTCACATAAATCCTCCATGAATGCTGTCTCCTATAAGCAGAGAGACTTTTTTGGTTTTGAGAAACTGCTCTCTACAGAACCTCTTATTAAAAAAAAAAAAAAATACTTTTTATTTCCTTTTTTGTCAAGATTCCATTGGCATAACTTTCATTCCTTGCTTGTGGCTGTGTGGTATCCTTGCTGCAGACATTATAATCAGCTGCCTAGTGAAGCTGACTGCTTCACTGGTATTCCAAAAACCAAGTTGGTTCATTGACTGTACTTCTCATCTCCTGTTTCCTTCTATGAAAAGGAAGTTGCAGAATGATCTTGTGTGCTTATCAGGAAAATTTTCTGTCTAATATTTTCCAGTAAGCTTTACTGAGATCTGGATCATTTCTGGGATTTCTTTTTGATTCTTTCCCCAGAGAGAAGAATTTAAATGGCTCTTCCTCATTTAATATAGGACTGTTTTATGGCTCTGGCTAGATCACTGGGATGTGCACTACTGCAGAGGGGGTCCAAATTGCAAAAGGAAAAAAAAAATGCATTAAAATGGAAAATTCATGTGGAGGGACAGACCCATGGTAGCTGTCCTTTGACAGCAAAGCAGTGTGAGACCAAACTGGGTTAACACCAACAGAGAATTTGCCCAGGATCATGAAAAGTGTCCACTGTAGACAGAGCAGTGGAGCTTGGAGGTGGGGAGGGGAAAGTCAGTGGCTGGGGACTTTACACGCAGCCAGATCCACTCATTTACACCAATCTGCTGAGAGCTGAAAGGATTTGAAGGCACCTTCGAGGATCCCTAGTCAGCCCACCTTGGTCTGTCACTTGCTTTTCAGCTGGCAGAAATGAAAGCAAAACTGGACATGTCAGAGAGGAGAGTCAGTGAGCTGGAGGAAGAGAGACATCGACAGCATCCAGAAGATGAGAGGTTACGAGTCCTGGGCAGAGAGAGGCCATTGCAGGAAACGGTAGGAGGGTGCACTCTGTTACCCCGTTTGTGCTCGGTGTTGAACGCTGTCTTGCCTTTCCTCTTTCTCTTCTCGCGCATGGCAGGGCGTGGGTTGTCGCACAGCCATGAGATGAGATTGCGGTGTTGAGTGCTCTTGAATATTGTCCCCAAGGCAGTGCCTGATCTCCTGTCTGATCAGAGAACTATGCATATAGAGTGAGTCATTTCAATAGAAATTGTCAGAGAGCACAGCGTTAGTGTGCATGGGGGAGTAAGAGCAGATTGATATGAATACTGCAGAGATTTCCTTCCTCGCTGTTCAGTTTGGGGTGAACTCCTTTGTGAACAAAAATGCTATAGTGATTTCAAATGGAATAGGAATGTCATTGCAGACGCTATATGAAGTGTTTGACAATAAATACTTGAGGGAATGAGTTCAGCTCCAGACACCCAGATTTTGGTATTGACAGTATAGGCTTTTATACGTGTGCTAGCTATCTCGGCTCCCCCGCAAATATTAGCGATGTAGTTGGTGCAGTTATTAGGGCTGAAAGTACCTGGGCTGATCAGCTGCTCTAGAGCGGTGTTCACCTCACCCGGAGAGTGGTTGGGCACTTCTCTCAGGTCTCCTTAGGCCCTGGCTCTTGTGTAGGCATTCGCATCTAAAGTTAGATCCCAAAGCTAAAATCCCACTACAGTAAAACCACCGGCCTGAGTGACTGGCATATGTATGCCCAACGTATACACAAAACTTTGTGCCCTGTTTTCCAAGCACCAGAGTGGTGCTTCCTCTTCTCATTCTGCTTCATGGTATCACACACTTCATAAACTCTTGTAAGAGTTTCTGGATGGTGCTCTGACACCTGAAGTCAGGCTTCTCTATTCACTTGATAACGTGAAACAAAGCTGAAAACAAGTGGCAATCTCATCACTTACATCTTATCTGAGCCTGGAAGTTAGCTGCTACAGGAAAAGAAATGCAAAGCCCTTAGCTTTTATCTTCATAAGCAGAACATTCATCTTACTTGCTTATCCATTAGGTATGGTCTCAGCTAAGTACATGCTCAATTTCCAACCAATAAGACCATTTACATGTTATAAAGCAAACTATGTTGTTATGTATTTTCTGAATCACTGCCTATATTTGCTCCAAGTGTGGATTTGATGCGAGACAATCCATCTTCCTGTTCACGTTACTAAGGTTTTTACTGCCTGCTTGTTAGTATACAATAGCTGTGAAAAATAGCCCTAGCTACATTTTTGAGCAGTACACTCCCAGTTTTTTTTACTACATGCATGAATAACGAACTAAATAACAATATAATCCAAAAATCTCTTATGGGGACAGGTTAACTTACATGGAACTTCAGCCTTAAATCAGTGATTCTTTACAATTTGTAGACTCAGCCAGTAAGTACTTCTATTTACACTGAATTCCTTTACTTTTTGGATATCATGCAGGAATGCAGGAGATCTACACCTTTGCATAGGTAACTCCTGAAAGTATAGATTTTTGAATGAGCAACAAGGATTGTAATGCCTATATCGGCAGCTGTGCTAACTCAGGTTATCCTATTCTGCCCATGGGGCAGGATGAAGGAAGAGCAGTACCCAGGGATGATTCAGAAAAATGCATAAAGATATATGTTCAGCTTGAAAGCACATGAGCAGGCTTGTTGCTTTAAAGTTCAGCAGATGCGGAAGAGGCCCAAGCTGACAGATCTACCAAGATTAGATTTTTAGGGCTTTATATTTTGTTGGGTTTGTTTTTGTTGTTTTTTTTTTTTTTTTTTTTTCCCTGCAGCAACTAACATTCCTCATTACCTGCATTTGGTTTTATGTATGCATGTGTGTATATATTTCTTTTTTTTCTTTTCTTGAAAAGTAACAACTCTTTAAAATGTTTTACTTACCCTGCCCGTAGCCATGGAGCTGGAATGGGCTGTACAGAACAATTACCAGAGCAAAGTACTAAGATGTTTGTTCTCTACTTGCTTATCTAGTCCAGCAGCCTGACAATACCTTTTAAATTTGCTTACTCAGAGTGGCAGTTCTCTGGGTGCTCTGCTGAGCCATTTAGGAAAACCAGTAGCACCAAACAACCCTGAGACAGATTACATGCTGCTGCAGTCGTACAGAGCTTTTTTTTTTTTTTTTTTTAATGCATCTGGAAGTATGGCTCTCACAGAATGATAATGTTGAGAACTTTATCTGTCTCCATGTCCTCCATGGCTCACGGAGCAAAACTGACTGTTTGGGCAGTTGTTTAAATTTTTTTTTTTTTCCCCCCCTCTGGGCATGACTATATACCCATAGACAGGAGTCAAAGACCAACCCAGTCACTGGAAAGTCTAGGTGCCATAACACCTAACATTCAGTGTCAAATAAGAAGCAATAAGACATAAAAAATTCAGATGGTTCAAAAGCCTGAACAAAGTGGAAATTTTTAGTTATAAACGGTCATGTTCCTGGAGGTGTCAGCCTCCAAGAAAAAGAATGTGTGCTAGGAGCTAGGAAAAGATGATGGCAAAGGTGAGGAGAAGAGCATAGCTAAAAGCCTATTTGGATTTTAGTGTTTTGTTTTGTTTTTCTTTAATGTCTTAAAAACATACTTGCACATGCCAGCCTGAGCTAGCTTCAGAGTGAGTTCCTATACTTAATGCAGAGATACCCCGCTAGTCTTGCCCAGTTTTTGGAGAAAATGGAATGTTCCAACTAACTTAGAACAAATGAAAATAAAGCTACCTCATGTGTAAGCAACGGTTTCTCAAGAGTGTTTTTCACTGGCTCAGCACATGGGTGATGCGCTGCTTGTGAGCTTGAACCACAGATGCCTAGTAGCTGACTGCATGGAGGTATGCCTGTTGCACAGAAAAAAAAGCTTTCATATGGTGTCCTGTGCGTGTGATTGTTGGATCTCATTTTTTTAATCATATAAAGCAGCTGCAGAAGAATATTTGAAATATTTTCTATTTTTTTGTAGAATGGGCCATTTTGTTTCGTATGGTTAAACAACTTTAGACTAAGTCTGGCAAAAGCGGATTAGTGAGGAATGCATTACCATGTGAGAGAAGCTTACACAATGCCATTTGCTTCAGGGTCTGATTCACTGTAAATTGAAAATAGCCATGCTGAAAGCCATAGGAGAAGAGAATCAAACTTAAAGTTTGGCCAACCTGTCCTAATTCGTCCTATAACACGATCTTGAAAGACTACTGCATAAATCCTGTTGCAAGTAGGGACATCTTCCTGGTAGTTTGCTGGGGTGGCAATGATGTAGGCACATGCACTAGGAAGGGTCAAGCTCAAGTCAACAACAACTGTGATGGGGTCAAAGAAAGTGGATTTTCAGGCCTTGGTTTGTAGCTTGGTAATTCTTGAGCAGGCTGAGACCTGCCTCAGTCTCTTGTGTAGCAGAAAAGGCCCTCAGGCTATGTGGTACTGAGATGTGATTTTGTCTTTAATGTTGTCTGACACCAGGAATGACTGGGACCCCTCCAGCATTTAGACCCGGCCTTACACTATGAGTACATAAGAGTAATGCAGGTTTGGGATAATCATCTGTATGGTACTGACCTGCTTGGCCTGCCAGCTTTCTCATGCCTTTGTGCAACTGCAGGCTGTAGAAAGCTGCGATTTAGTCTGATATGTTGTCTCTGTCTCATCATATGGTGAGTGGTCAAAATGAATTCAGCAGACTTTATCATATCTGGGTTTTACTAACCATCCGCCTTCCTGTTGCCTCCCTTCCCAGCTGTGTTTGGGACAACAAAAATGCAGCACATCTGCCAGACAGCAGATACGCTGAAAATTGTTCTTGAAAAATGGTTCCATCTGCATTTCAGCAGCAACTCTCTGTATTTTTGCATGCCAGAAAGAAACAAAGGCCCTTAGGGAAGCTCTCCAGGAAATGAAGGAAGAGAACAAGATCCTGAAGCAGAAGAACGCCTCAATGATCAGAAAGAAAGAACACTATGAGTGTGAAATAAGCCGTCTCAATAAGGTATGAACAAGAGTGAGACACTGAGCAGGACCTCTTCCTTTAATTCTAAGGTCTCTGTTGTCAAGCAGTGACACTACCAGCGGCCCATTTTTTCAATCCTGGGTGAACAACCTGTCCATGGTAGCAAACTCATGATCACCATTCGGGAGCTGGGGAAACAAGCAAGAACTTACTTTAGCTAATACCTGTGCATGCTGCTCTTGGCAGGTAGTAGGGTTGCATTGTAAAGAGGAAAGTTAAGAGGGTCTTCGGCTTCTCCTGTGAAACCTCTCAATGTGTTAAGCTCTTTCTACATTCTCACTCCTTAGAACAAAAGGGAAATGGTACAAAGACACTTTCATATGCATCCAGTGAAACACTGTAATTAAAAAAAAATTCAGACAGTTTAAAAACTGTTGTTTTACATATATTCTGTGTTTGAGAATAATAGCTTCTCTTCACAAGACATACTCTTGTCTTACTTTTTATATACACATATAAGTTTTATGTGTATATATGTCTCATTGAGGAAATTGCCATAAAATAGCTAAATGGGATTGTGTTTTTTTTTTAACCAAGGGAAAGTAATAAATGTAACTTTGTTTAATCAAAAGATCACATAAAGCAGTGGGTGTTTTCTAACAATTTTGTATTTCATGGTGAACCACAAACACTTCCTGAGGAAATGCACTGCAGTAACCATTGCTGTGTAACTTTTAAGTGATACACAAGCTAAAGGGCCATGATGTGCTAAAGTCAAGGCAAACCAGTGATGTTGCCGTATTAAAAAATCTGACAAAACCATATGATCTCTAGTTCTTTTTGAAATGCATTGACAGAACTTGCTCAAACCCTCAGGGTAACTTTCATTCAGGGTCTTGTTTGTAAAATGACTTATTTCAATATTTTATTTTGCTGTCTTATGATGTGGTTGGAACTAATTCAGATGGGTAAATAAACCATTCTTTTAAATGAAACATCAACTTCATATAACACGCTTTCCCATGAGTAATTTACTGATCTTCTGTATATTTGTGTCCTTCAAGTCTTGTGTCATGAATGCATGTAAGACTGGAAGGGACCCTCTGTGCCTTTTTAAGTATAGTCCTCTGCTATTGCAAGTTCAGTGACTTGAAGTTCTTACAAATTCTCTGAAATCAAACAACTTTTTCTTTAAAAATACTTAAGCTCCTTCTACAGTGTTTCTGTTGGAAGGCTGTTCTGGAATGGAAATCCTTCTTTCATTAGATGCTTTCATCTGTTTCAGTTGGGCTGAATTTATTCTGGCCAGATGATAGTCATTTGTTCTTCTGGTAGTAGTGTTGAACAGATTTGCTTCACTCCTTGTGTGAAGCAGAACTGTCCTCTGGTGAAAATACAATTGCTCTCAGGGGGGCTTGCTCTTTCCCTATAGGTACAGAAGGCAATTGCATTTTCACTGGAGGACAATTTAGCGAAGTTGACCCATCTCTTTTGGTTTTTTAAGATACAACTATGCCTACTAATGTGCATGTTTTTTCATCTCGGTTATTTTAAATTGCTTAGTTCTCAGTTTACGGAAGATACTATTACTTGTTTCTAAGTACATTAACCTTTTTACTTGAAGTACATTGACCTTTTTACTTTTGGCTTCATCCAACTTTGATCTGGTCATCCAGAGTACCCAAAGCATGGAGTCTGATCTGATACTACTTTGATGTCTGCAGCATGAAAGGGATGTTGCAATGCTGTAATAGTTTGCAACACTATAACCCAAGATTATTGGCTTTCCTGTTGCTGTTTCCTTGTTCACCATATAGTTCAAGTACAAGCCAAATTTCTGATTTATTTCATAACTTTGCTGCAGTGCCATCTCAACTGTTATTTAAACATAGACTAATAAGCTCTAAAGTATTTCCTCTGAAAAGAAAATCTGTTTTTTTATGAAAGACATCGGGTTAAAGAGTGCTTTACTTAATCCCATTTCTTATGTCTATAAGGCAATTCTCTTCAAAATTTCCTCCCAAACCTAACACACTCCTGAGGTTAGATTAAGAGGTTTCTAGGTGCATGAACCACTTACCCTTTTCATAGCTTTGGAAACCAAGCTAGTTATTTTTCAGTCATACAGTTCCATTTTTGATGTTGAAAAATTCAGAAAACCTCTGTGCTCCTTGTCTTGCAATTTCAGGTTTCAGTTCTCAGTATTTCTGAATGAATGCTATTTAACACCACATTAAGTTAAGATCAGTTTAACTCAGTGAGCTGTGAGTTCTTTCTCATCGGTACATCTTCCTTGCTGTTAGCTATCCTGCTACTGCCACAGTGGTAGCTTTTGTTTGGATGAAATCCTTTCTCCAGTCCCTAAAGGCATTGTAATTTTTCTTCTTGAAATTATTCATCTAGCTGTCGCTCGAGCATTTTCCTAAACAATTTTTTCAGCTTCCTTCAGATATGATTTTCTGCGGGACAGGGGAGTGGTTTGTTTGGTTGGGGTTTTTTGTACTTTGACTTTTAATGAAGCAGAAACAGCCAAATGATCTGAAAAAATTGCATACAGGACCAATTATAGAAGGTGCCTAGAAGTTCTTTGCCATTTCTCAGATTTTCTAATTTGAAATTACAATCTTAGTTACATATTTAAAATAGCTTATTTACTTTAAATTTCAAGTGTCTCATGATCACTTTATTCGCAGTTGTTTTTTAAAACCAGTAGAACAGTAATATCTTCATTTCTTCTATAAATGACTCTAAAACAGTCCCACCTTTTGTCATTTCAGAGTGATGGGAATTTTGAAAGAAAAATACTCCAGTTATATCTTTGAGTATTAGCTTTAGTAGTGTCTAGTCTCCATTTTATACTTGGGAACCCAAATCTCCTATAATGACATAATTCTCAAAAATTTGCTATTGATCTAATAGCAACATTACAAAATTTTACTCCCCACCTCCACCCCCACCCCCCCTACCTATAGCACTTCTCAGAACGTCTCTTACAATCTTTACTCAAAGATTTTGGTCTGGGTTTAATATGACCCTAAACCAATTCAGCTTTGTTCATACTGCAGTTTCTTATTTTATTTGAAATGATAAAATGGGATCTCACAGTTTTGCTTCCAAATGCAGTTTAAAAAAATCTTCAAAAAAACAATCAAATAAAAAAAACTGAAGAATTGCCTAATATGTCTATATCATGATATGATTCTAGGAAGTGAGCTGCAAGAAAAATAGTCAATATAGTGTCATTTGTTCAAGAATTAGGAGAAGCATCAACAGCTTATGAATATACATACTTAAATTGTAAAGGTGTGTTACCATTTGGTAACATCAGGGTGACCATGATCAGTTAGATACGTCTTAGTGAAGGAGTTTTAACAGAAGACAGAGCCATATAAGAAGTGGGTCCAGCAGATGACTGGGAAAATTGTATGTTGTGAAGGAAGAAGGGCACTCAGTTATCTTTGAATTAGGGCATCTGAAACACTTTGTTTTGAGGGTGGTCAAATATTAGAAGTAGCTGTCTGGAGAGGCCATGAAATCACCCTCCTCAGAGGCGCTCAGTACTCAGTTGACAGGCCCTGAGCAACCTGATCTTCCTGGCAGGGCTCTGAGCAAGGACTTGGAGCTCCAGAGTTCCCCTGCCACCCAAATGAGTCTCGTGATTCTGTGGTTGTCAGCAAGATTGAGATGTATCCTGCATAGGCAGGGAGAAGAAGAAAAGCACGTTTCACTCATCTTTGTCCTCAGCGGTACACTTAACAAACCATGTGCCTGGGAAAGGATCTGGGTTGCAGTCAGCCAAGGAACGTATCGTACGTACCACGATATTGTCAAACTTCACTGACTCTTGCTGCTGCTGGTGATCCATGCCCAATCTAAATGCCAATGTGAAACTCTTTATTATTTGTTTTACTGTTTGTGCAGAGCACTGCAAAGTCATAACCTAAAACAGATTAGAAGTGGCTCAAAAGGGCAAAAGGAGGATTAATCGGTAAGCTATCTGTATTTTCATCCTCCCATGTTTATGTTCAACCTTACTTATGTAGTGACATGGCACATAAACTTTGTCACTATTATACCAATTTCTCTTCTGTGTAATTCTTAGGGACAGTAGTTCATCAGATTAAAAGCCTCCCTTTTTTCTCTTCTGTGCTCTTCATGGAAAGTGCTAATTTTTTTCTTATTTTTTTGTTGGCCTTTTGATAATTAATACTAATCCTTGGGTTACTTTAAATACCTGTTTTTCTGCTTGGCCACTTCCCCCTCTGCGTCTTCCCCCTCCAAATTATCTTCCCTCTTTCCCTTATGGCATGAATAGAGTGTGACCAGCAAGGGAGAGCTGAGGATCATTAGCAGGAATCAAACTTTCTAAAATGGATGAAGTTAGCTGAGTCTGTATCTTATGTGAGAGACATTTAAAAGTACTGAATGGTATTTGTTCTAGAGTAAAAAAAATGTATATATGTGTAGTGTATGATTATAGACAGAGAGGTGTAAGAGTGTTTTAAAAATTATTCCATTCCAAGGGAGAGCTGTCTAATACTGTTAAAAATGACAAAATCTGCAAAGAACTATGGCAGAAATTGAGAAATAGAGTAAGAGCGTTACCAGTCTAGTGTGTATTCATAACTCCCTCTAGCGACAAGCTATAGAGACTACATAACTTTCTCTCAACCAGAGGGTTTACTTCTGTTTCAGTTGAAGAAATTTGTACTCTTAGTGCAAAAAAAGTTTCAGTCAGACTTTACTGTAGTCACATTTTTTTAGGGCATCTTTGAATATTGCTTTTATGTTCTTGGTTTTTTTGTTTGCTTGGTTTTGGCCTCAGCTGACTTCAGACACCTGTCTTTTGTTTTCTCAAATTCTGACTTGCACAGGGAAATGGTGTTTATGAATGAGATTTGCAGCTGTGATTTCCATAAGTAAATGTTGGTCATAGTTACAAGTAAAAGCACTGTCTCAAATTCATGGATGTAGCGTGGGCTCTTTGAAATAATAGAGTTCTCTATTCTTAGAGAGGCCAGGAAAGGGCTAAGCAGGACTGACATCCTGGACTTCCAAAGGGCTGACTTTGTCTTGTTTAGGCACCTGTTTGACAGGATCCCTTGGGAGATGGTCCTGAAGGGTATAGGGGTCCAGGAAGGCTGGGCACTCTTTAAGAAGGAAGTGTTTATGGCTCAGGAGATGGCAGTCCCCAGGTGCTCTAAGAGGAGCAGGCAGCAGAGAAGACCACCCTGGCTGAACAGGGAGCTTTGGCTGCAACTCAAGGAGAAAAGGAAAGTTTACAGCCTTTGGAGGAAGGGACTAGCCACTCACAGTGATTACAAAGAGGCTGTGAGGCTATGCAGGGCAGAAATCAGGAGGTCCAAAGCCCAGCTGGAAATTAATCTGGCTTCAGCAATCAAAGATAACAAGAAATGTTTCTATAAGTATGTCAATAACAAAAGAAAGACCAGGGAGAGTCTCCATCCCCTGCTAGATGCTGAAGGAAACTTGGTAGCAAGTGATGAGGGGAAGGCTGAGGTCCTTAATGCCTTCTTTGCCTCAGTCTTTAATAACAAGACTAGTTGTATTGAGGGAATCCAGCCCCCTCAGCCAGATGATAGAGACTGGGAGAACGAGCCCCCCCGCAATCCAGGAGAGAGTCAGTGACCTACTGCATCACATAGACACACACAAGTCTATGGGACCTGATGGGATACACCCAAGGGTGCTGAAGGAGCTGGCTGGGGTGCTCACCAAGCCGCTTTCCATCATTTACCAGCAGTCTTGGCTGACCGGGGAGGTCCCGACAGATTGGAAACTGGCCAACGTGACGCCCATCTATAAGAAGGGTCGGAAGGATGATCCAGGAAATTACAGGCCTGTCAGCTTGACTTCGGTACCCGGGAAGCTGATGGAGCAGCTCATCCAGAGTATCATCACACAGCACATGCAGGACAACCAGGGGATCAGGCCCAGTCAGCATGGGTTTATGAAAGGCAGGTCCTGCTTGACAAATCTGATCTCCTTCTACGACAGAGTGACCCGCTTATTGGATGAGGGAAAGGCTGTGGATGTAGTTTACTTCGACTTCAGTAAGGCCTTTGACACCGTTTCCCACAGCATTCTCCTGGCGAAACTGGCTGCTCGAGGCTTGGATGATCGCACGCTTTGCTGGGTAAAAAACTGGCTGGCTGGCCGGGCCCAAAGAGTTGTGGTGAACGGAGTTAAATCCAGTTGGCGGCCGGTCACGAGTGGTGTCCCCCAGGGCTCGGTTTTTGGGCCACTCCTGTTTAACATCTTTATTGATGACCTAGACGAGGGGATCGAGTGCACCCTCAGTAAGTTTGCAGACAACACCAAGCTGGGTGGGAGTGTTGATCGGCTCGAGGGTAGGGAGGCTCTGCAGAGAGACCTGGACAGGCTGGAGCGATGGGCTAAGGCCAACTGTAGGAGCTTCAATAAGGCCAAATGCCGGGTGCTGCACTTGGGCCACAATAACCTCCAGCAGCGCTACAGGCTTGGGGAGGAGTGGCTGGAGAGCTGCCAGTCAGAGAGGGACCTGGGGGTGTTGATTGACAGCCGGCTGAACATGAGCCAGCAGTGTGCCCAGATGGCCAAGAAGGCCAATGGCATCCTGGCTTGTATCAGAAATAGCGTGGCCAGCAGGGACAGGGAGGTGATCTTACCCCTGTACTTGGCACTGGCGAGGCCGCACCTCGATTCCTGTGTTCAGTTTTGGGCCCCTCGCTACAAAAAGGACATTGAATTACTCGAGCGTGTCCAGAGAAGGGCAACGAAGCTGGTGAAGGGTCTGGAGCACATGTCGTACGAGGAGCGGCTGAGGGAACTGGGGTTGTTTAGTCTGGAGAAGAGGAGGCTGCGGGGAGACCTCATCGCCCTCTACAACTACCTGAAAGGAGGTTGCAGAGAGCTGGGGATGAGCCTCTTTAACCAAGTAATGAGTGATAAGACAGGAGGTAATGGCCTCAAGTTGCGCCAGGGAAGGTTTAGACTGGATATCAGGAAGTATTTCTTTACAGAACGGGTTGTTAGGCGTTGGAATGGGCTGCCCAGGGAGGTGGTGGAGTCCCCATCCCTGGAGGTGTTTAAGAGTAGGGTCGAGATAGCGCTTAGGGATATGGTGTAGTTGGGAACTGTTAATGTTGGGTTAATGGTTGGACTGGATGATCTTCAAGGTCCTTTCCAACCTAGACGATTCTGTGATTCTGTGAAAATTTGGACCTAGTCATGCATATATGTTATTCATGGGCTTTATATCCAGTGTATATAATTGAAGCATCTGCAAGTGAAAGAAAACCCCCCACAAGTTTGTGACTCACTCTAATCTGTTTATTTAGAGAGCAATCATTCTAAGAATTTTAAAGGATTTTTTTTTTTTAGGTAGTGAATCTCTGTTTAGTAATTTTGCTGTTTGACATTGCAGGCCCTTGTGGATGTGTTGAAAAAGCAGCACTCACTTGTTCTTGGGACTCCTCCAGAGAAGGGTGACAGGAACAGCCTTGAGGACATGAGAACCCAACTCGAAGTTCTCAGACAACAGGTGAGAACAGCTGGAAGTAAGCCTGGGTGGCTTTCATACAGCATAATTTTGCCCTCTGTCCCAAGAATTGTGCCTGGTAGACTGCCGATGTAGAGCTTTTGAAAGGAAGAACCAATTTAGCCACAGCCCATTCAAATGGTGTTTCCTAAGATGTTGTCATCACAACAGTGTCCATGAAGTGAAACTGAGTCCTTCCAAAGGACTGGAGCAAGGACTTGTGTAGGACTTGAAGTAGCAGAATGGCTCTTCTGACTCTTGAAGACGTCCTGTCAGCTCTCTGCTAGGGGCTGAATTTCATCCAGAGGGAATGCTAAATTTCACGAGTTACTGATTGTGTCTTCTGCTCCTTTTTTCTCAGAAGTTGAAAGTTTAGTGAATTATCTAAGAATCCTAGTCTTGGAAAACTAGTGTTGGCATTGCAGTTTTTCAAAGTGTGAGGCAAAACTTTTGCATCCGTAACCTGCATACCAATCACTATAGAGAAGTGTATTTATTTTTTTTTAATCTTTGTTGTGAGCAGTTCAAGTGTTTTGTGCACTCTTTTTCTTTCCATATGAAAGAATCTGTTTAAAAACATGATACTTTTCAGATAATTTTACATTCTAGGTCTGTCATCCTGGACAGTGTTAGGGTTAACATTATTGACACACAAATGGATGTGATCAGAATGGGAATTTTATTCAATGGGAATAAAATACTTGTTTCTGTCACGTTTGACAGCAGAGCCAGATTTTGCTCTCTAATGTAATGCTTGCCACATGCTGGAGAATAAAATCCTGCACTTGATTGTACAGTAATGAGTTATTTCATTCTACACAATAAAATAGAGTAAACCAATTTTTTTTCAGAATTCTCATGGGGTATCCATTTTATGAATGTCTTTTTCTAGTTGTATAAATCAGTACAGTGAGTCCAGACTTCCTTCTGCACGAAACGGAGCAGAAGGCTCTAACTGTACAGAGGAGGGACTCTTGGGACAAACAGCGACGTGACAGAGTCTCACCAGAGCTTGGCTGTCATCAGCCCATCCCTGGCCACGACAGAAGAGATGAAGGCATTCATTCCTTGGGAGGTGTCCCCCTCTTTCTCAGGGCAACAAGAATATATGGCAAAAGTGTGACAAAGTGGTTCCCTTGCAGCTTCAGCAGATCGTGCAGCTGGGGAGTGGGAGGGAGGTGGGACAGGAGAGAGGGAATTGGGAGAGAAGAAATGAGGAAATACTGAGAAGTGTGTAGGTGGACAGGGATACAAGTGACCTAGATTTCTGCAAGTGACAGCTTTGCCTCTACTTCAGAAGGTCAGGAGCTGAGTCTGTGGAGCTGAGTCCCACATGGCCACACAGAAAGCCTTTGCTCCTTCTACACAGTGTTATTCAGGAAGGGGGTTATGTCTAGTGTGGAGGACCGTCGGGTCTGAAAAAAACCTTGCAAAAATTAGCTGCAACAGGCAAGTTGCGAAAATAATTTATAGAGCTCTGTGTTGACCTTTTTTCTTCCCCTGAGGTATTAACATTTTTTTTAGTGCTGTGAAGTCATAGTGCTGCTGCCAGCAAAAAGAAAACTGGATCTGTACGATGGGCAAGGCTTGAGCCACAGCAAGCAAGTTCTTTGGGAAGAGACTGTCAGCGGGCTTTAGTGACTGACCAAGAGGACATGAAAGGACTTCTGAAAGTTGTGGCGGTGGTTCCCACCCCAAAGTGCTTTTGCTGATATTTGTCAGTAGAAGTGCCACCAGCTTCTTACCAGGTGGATGCCTGCCCATTAGCTGAAGAATTAAGCCAGTTGGCTTAACACCAATTAATTTACAAACTTCTGTTTTACTTCTGAATCTGTGCGCTCGCTGCCTGTGCCTGGGGTGGTCAGATATTTTTTAATGGGATGAAGCGTTATGATTCCTGGAGATGTAAAAAGAGCTAAACCACTGCATTCTTTAATATTTGAAAGGCAGCTTATCTTCTAGGAACAGGGTCAAACCTCTATATTTCCATTTTGAATTGTGTACGTAACATTCCCCTCTGCTTCTACACTGGGGCGGATAGGTTCTTTGGGCTGCAGTTTGAGAAGATGAGTTAGAAATCCTATATTGCAGACAAAAGGCATGTGGGCCAATTATTTTTTTCACATACAGTTGCTAACATCTGGGGCACAATAGCCTCCTACAGGTTGTTTTTTTTCCACAGTGCTCTAGTCAAGGTCCAAATTCCTTGACAGTCCTGACTAGTCCTAGTCTTCTGGTCATTACTATGTGTCCACAGCTCTAAATACTATCACTTATTCTGCACAGATTAGTCCTTTGGGCCACACCTTGGTTAGACAGCTAACAGAGTGGGTAAGGTAAAGCTGCAGACAACTATGACAAGGAGTAAAGCAAAGCAGGCTCAAGGCCAACAGTGTTCAGTGGGCTATAAAAAGGCAGTGTGTTATTTCATGATAGTGGCTCATCTTTAGGTTGGATAAGGTGATAATGTTCTGTCAGACTGCATGCTAGAAGTCAGATTTTTGTACCGTGCCAGCACCTCCCATCTCCACCAGGATGCTAACTGCTTGCATCTGAGATACACGGGGGAGTTAAAAGTGCTCATAATTGAAGAGAAATGAGGTTAAAATGTTGGTAAAATGTTTGTCCTGCACCTGGTTATCCCTTAAAAAGGTCAATGTCTTTAGTATTTGCTCTCTTATTTCTAATACTTAAAACTGATATCCACCTTTTAAATTACAAAGATCTATGAATAATGAAGCTGTGGACAGTTTTGATTGATAGGTGCCATTGGAGAATAGCCATTGCTTGTCATTTTGTACTGGTCATAAAAAGATGAGGGAAACTTTTGGTTGCAGGATCGTGAAGAGGACAGATCCCTTTGGAAAGCACCCTGCTGCTTGGCCAGTGTTTAAAAAGCAATGAAACAACAAAGCGGATGAAAATTTCCATTGTGGTTCTACTGAAATTCACATTCTTGGTTATAATGATTGCAGGTACAAATATATGAAGAAGACTTCAGAAAGGAGAGATCTGACAGAGAAAGACTTAATGAAGAGAAAGAAGAATTGCAGAAAATTAATGAGAGATTACAGTCACAACTGAATAAACTAAACTCTCAGGTATGAATCAAAAGAAAATTACCATTGCCAGAACATGTGTATCTTATTTTTATCTTCTCACTTTCCATGCAACCCAAGGCTTTCTGGCTTCCGTTAATTGACATTGGATTTTATATAAGGTCACCACCTGGGATGAAATCATTCTGAAGTAATGCAGTAAGAAGATGAGAAGTGATTAGAGATGACTTCCAAATTAAGTAGATGAAGGGAGTATTTATTGCAAAAACTCTTTAAACATATCTTGAAATGGAGAGGGGTGAACCAAAAACAAATCCAGAGAGCTGTTGATTGTTTCACTGGCACTTGATATAAGAGTTCTAACATCAAACCAACTTTTGAAATAAAAAGCTTCTGTAATTAATCCTGACCTCTGCACTGGAATTACAGAGTAATGTTAATGTCACTGAGGGAAAAAAATTGTCTCCATCCAGATTAGCTGAACAGCCGCTGCAATAAGTTTTTGTTGCAACATCCTTTTTATCTTTTCACAGTAGTGTCAGTATTCTGTTCACAGACATTCAGGAAGCCATAGTAAAATCATGGCATGCAAAACTCTGAGCTTTCTCAATCCCCATTTAAAAATGATGAAATTTTGAGGTTTCCTGTCTTGACAGAATTGTGCAATGTTTTAGAAGAATGGCTGATTACCAAAATGTTCTGTGATGATTTATTGTCCTCCCCAACATTGTTGTGAAACGGAAACTTCAGTATTAGCTTACTCTCAACCAACCTATGCATCAATACTAGTAGGGTATTGCAATAGTACCAGAGGCAAGATGCTGTCAAGCGCCCCTCACTCCCATCAGCTTCAGTGGGAGTGAAGAGCAGGTTGGGCATCCTGGCCAATGCTGGGCCCTGCTGCAGTATGACCCCAGACTTGTCAGTGCTTTTATGGGTGCTTGGAAGCATTTCATGCAAGTGTAAAAATAGTAACGGCAGAGGGAATGCCATGATTTGCCACTCAGGGCATCCCAAGCATATAGAAATACCTGGACAAATCTGTTAGCATTGCATGCAGTAACTTTCAGGTATATTTCCCCCACCCACCAGCCCACTCCTGAGTCAGTGAGGTAAAGAAATTCTTTTGTAGGAGACAGAGTACTCAAAGACACCTTCTTCCTATATATTTTTGCATTGCCTAGAGATTGTAAAAGACTACATTTCTTGCACAACCCCAACCAGTCAATGGATGCTGTGAGAACATCTCCCAGCAGTGACAGTGAAAAGGGGGACTACAAATGGGGCTAAAAGGCCTTTCCCACTCCTCCCCAGCTGCTCTGAACCAAGAGAAATGCCAACAGCACTGCGGATGTACAACATACCCGAAGGGCTGTACAAGTGCTGTGTAATATATACAGCTTGACTGTCCCTGCATTGCACTGACAGTTTACACTAGAGATGATCTTATTTGTCTCTTCCTGCCTTGGGATTTGATTAAGCAGAGCTTGTGAAGGATTTTAAACTTGAGAGGAGCCATATAGAATATTTATTAGTTTGTTTTCTTAAGTCAAATTATTTAGTTGTGACTCATAGAATCAGAATAGGATTATAGAATGTTAATCAGCTTTTACCCCTCCTTGCTCTGTCCTTAGGCAAATTCCTGTTGACTCTGCTGGGACGCAGAGGGCCTAAGAAAAGGCATACCCAAATCTTGAGGCCATCAACTTTGGTCCTTTACAAAAATTATTTATTTTTCTTGTTATGCAAGTGCCTGTCCATGTAGTTCTGCTTCAAATTATTGAAAGCTACTGTGTGTAATGTTTTTTGAAAATAGAAAACACCCAGAAATGTGCTTGCCATATCTTGACACCAATATTTTCTCACAAAAAATGTAGACTCTGGTGTGGCACAAGTCAGTTTTCTTACATAATTTTTTAAATCATGAACAGTTTGAAGGGGCTAAACGAGCAACATTGCGACCAGTGCTGAGAGAGGAGGGTTGCTTGCCCGTTGCTTTTTACTGGTGAATTTGTACGTGAATATTCTGTTGGTCATCGTATCCCACTGCTAATGCATTTATTCTTGCTTTTCTTATTTTTGACAGACAAAAGACCTCCCAGTACAGTCTGAGAGGCCCAGCTACCCACCTCCACTCTTCCTCTCACCATGTGTTAATTATGGGAGTTGTGGCTTGGTTCTTCACTATCAAGATCCTCGAGTACATCCAGCATCTCGCAGAGCACATGAGCAACAACAGCACTCGGTAAGGTTCCCACGGTCTCCCATTTCACAAGGGCACTGATTTTCTCACAGCATGGTGACCACAGGAGAATAACCTCGTGCTATCACAGTGCCATCCTCACCAGTAACCAAATCTATTGTTTCCTAGTTCATTATTGGTTTCAGATCAAGATTTTGTACTGGTTTTAAAATTAGCTCTAGTCTGGAACAGTCTTGGTGGTCTCTGTACAGTCTCACTTCCCTTACCACCTGCCCCAAAATGCTGATTTTTCTCTTGATAGTTGTGTTTGTTTCTTCCTTGCCGTTCCAGGGTCTTTGATACTGAATTGCAGAGTGCTGCCATGTGCAAATCAAAGCATAACCAACAGAAATCTGTTCACAAAGAGGAAAAATTGCAGAAATTTAAATGTATGGCTGATGAGTTGTACTTTAATTATATACTTATATATTTTACAATTACTTTGGCAAATACTGTTTATCTACAATACCACTAAGAAGAAAAAGGAGATTATTACACATTTGTTTTCAATGATACTGGTGGTCATTCCTTAATTAAAAAAATAAGGTTGTTTGATTGGACTCTTGCTGATTTCTTAGATTAATTTACTTGCACAATACACATTCAGAGCCTTTTGTAGCTATATAGTTACCCAAATTCATAAATATGGATCTGCTCTCTGGATCCCAGTTGTGGGCCTTCAATATAAATGGTAGTGACAAAAATGAAAACATAGCTGTGGTCAGCATTATTCTGGTCTTCCTTCTATTCAGTCTAAGAAAGCTTGTTCACTAATGTGTCTCATTTCCATGTCTTACACTGGGTATTTCTTTCTCTGGCCCTGTCTTTGGAAAATGACTTTCCTTCTTCACTCACAGCTTTTGTATTCATAAGTAGTATAACTGTCCTGCCATCAGGCAATGCTGCTGTAGCCAGACTGCACTATCCCAGGTTTCCTGTACGCCTTCTGGGACAGGCAGACAAGCTATGGGCAGGATTCACAACGTTGCTATTAAACTGTAGGGGTGGAATCCCAGATGCTGTTGCTTGTACCCAGTAGTATCTTCCTTCTGGCATGCTGCTGTGAAACAGGATTACGTGAGGCATAAGGTCCTACTGAGAGTTAGGAACTTTGGCTGTGAATTCTTTAGGAATGCAATTTTCCCAAACAAGCCTGTGTATTGCAAAAAAATAAAATGAAAAAATCAGCAGAAGTGGAAGTTATATCTGAGTGTGGCTAACACAATGGGAAATTTGCCTCTTTTCCTGGCACACAACAGGGCCGTGTCTTTGTCCACCTGAAGAACAGCTTTGCTCTAGGGCAGGTTGTGTGAGGGGGAGTTATCTATTTCAAGGAAAATACCGCTTCAAAGAACGATATTTTTGAAGTGCTTTGGGTTATCTAAGTTGGCTGTGCCTATTCAAATCTAGTGAGAATACATTTAAACATGGTGAATGTCATTTTAAATACACAATATCTGTTTCTGGTTATAAAGCTGTCACATGTGGAAAGATGCTCATTATTTGAGAAATTATAGCCGAATTTTTGCAAAATGCATAGAAGTCTTTCAGACTGTAGAAATCCAGCAGGAAAGCTGTGGTCGAACAAGTCATTTCTATGCTTCAGGAGTGTGCTTATCTGCCTATTTATCAGAGTTGGAAGTATTGCAGAATGTTTTTCACTGCAATTTGGACACTGTCCCAGATTATTTTGGCTCTTCTCCCTGAACTTTCATCATCTGGGTTTCTAATTCTGCAAGGGATCACTGGGTTTACAACTTTGCCATTCCTGCTGGAGCGCCGGGGTCAGTTTGACTGGTTGCTTTGTAACTCCCAGTTTCATTCTGAGTTTTCTTTGAAATTCTTTGTGTGAGTGCAGTGTTGCTGCTCTGAGCTTTTGATACCTCCCTGAGCAATTTGTTAGCAATGAAGAAAGGTGTTAGAATTTAATGAGTGTCCTGAGTTAAAGTACGTAATCCTGTGTGTTTAGTCTGTGCTTTTGCTTTTTCGTTCTTTTAATGTCTTACACCTTTTCATTCCTTTTTACATTGTTAGTAGAAACATTTTGTTTAGTCTGACATGAAATAAACCTCTTTTCTGAAATTCGTTCAAGTTTGCATAGTGTAAGTACATATGAAAGAGTAGATCAGAGAACAGAAAAATCATTAGAATCTCAAAAAAGCAGTGCAAATAAGTGTATTTTGAGCCATCAGTGGAAAAACTACCTGTGCTTAAACCAAAAGCAGAGTCTTGCTTCGTATCAAAGCCTATTTTGTTTGCCCCCAAGCACAGAATTAGTAAATAATACCTGTGGATGTGGATAGTATAATTTAAGTGAAAATAGGCTAGCTCCTTTTTTCCTGACAGTGTATGAGAGTGATTATTGCTATGTAACTTATAAATGACATCATACATAAAAGTTAAATCTATTTTCTGAATCTACAGCTTCATCTTGCCATCGCAATTTAGGCAAAACTTCTTTAGAAGTCTACAAAATTTCTTCCCTACAACTTGAAATCTCTAAGAGTCTCCTTGGAACTACTCGGGATTTTGTCAGAGTAATTTCTGCAAAACAAGAATTATTTTCCCAGTTTAACTAATTTTAAGCAGCAATTACCTGGAATTTGACAAGCTTGCATGTAGTACTTAAACCAGATAGACAGTTTAATATAGGTTCAACTGAAATGTCTGGTCCCAAAATTGTTTTCTCTGTGGTAATTTGCTACTCATTTACCACAGTGTGTGGTATAAACTATAATACAGTATTTCTTTCTTCCAGGATTTCCCTAGACAAAACTATGTTTGCATGGACATAACCTTCCCAATACTTCCTCTTATAAGAAAGGTGGGAATTTTTCCCATCCCACAGAATTTTCAAGAAGTTATTTGATAACAGCTAATGTTATAGTAACACTAATGCTAACCTGTCGGCAAGGGAGGAAAGGAGAGAACTTTATTCAATGGGTTATTCCTGTCACACTGAAACATGTTACAGATGTTACATGTATTCAGACTGGAACAGCTTCACCTGTCAGGTCGATGTGTACCAGGTTTCTCTGAAGTTCTTTAGTACTGAGGATGTGATGCCTGCTAGTATCTTCTGGTGCACTTTTCCTTAGCCCTCTTAAAATCTGATTTGTTTCCATTAATGCTTCTTTTGATTTGTGGGATCTAGAAAGGTTTACACCAATATTTCTAATCAGGACAGCATCTAAACAACAAGTCATAAAAAAGGAAGCAAGCTGAAAGACTTGAGCAGTGGAAATATAAAGCTAAATATAAGATTTTTTTGTAAACTACTTTTGTATGACTAATAAAAAACCTTCACAGCACAATTATATTTTTATCATGTCACTATTCTTTTGTTTGAAGTGCCTATGAAGTCCATATTGCTGTAATAATGTTTTATTGTTCTGTGCAGCCAGACTATCAGTGGTATGCTCCTGACCAGTTTCCGCCAGATGTGCAGCACAAGGCAAATGGTAAGACAACAGCTGTACAGAGCATATTTTAAATGCACTTTTTTAAAGTGGGGGGCTTTGAGGGATGTAGAGTAAACTTTGTTATTTATCTGTTGAGTGCTTACGTGACAGCTTTGCCTCGGAGAGCCAAGGTTGGTGTATGTGCAACACAGGTGAGGTTTCTAATATAATACCATCTACATTACGGCTTTCAACTTTGTTGCAATTCATAAAATGTCTATATTACATATTATAGGATCACACATTTGCCTCATTAAACAACTAGTAATAGTCCTAAAGAAAAGATATTCTCAGAGTTGTCCTTAGAGCTTCTGTTGCTCCAGCTAAGACTAAATTTAATGATGTGCCGAACCTGGGGGCCAAGATGGGGCAGATTTTAGAAGCCCTTGGTAACACACTACAGGCTTTAGGGTGTTGTTTCACCTTAAAGGCAAAACGCCCTTTGCTATTCTTGATCTGCTCTGATAGTTCAAGGTGCCTGGTCTGAAAATAAAACCATGTAAACGGACGAAGTTAATTAGTTGCCCAAGTGTCAGTGTAAACGATCTTTTGGAAACCAGGAGGAGTACCTGGTTGTACCTGGATTTGAAATCATGCCAGGTTCCTGGGTGTTTTGAAGTACTTGCATCAGACCACTTCAAAAAAATGGCTGCCAGAGAGCACAAGGAAAAAGGGACATTGTTCTGGGTGGAATCCACCCCTCCAGATCTTCTTCTTCAGAAACTCCCCTAAGCCACCTCTTTTCTTTGAAAAGTGGTTGAGAATTATTGCACCTAAATTTTTGTGTTTTGCTCTGTTATCCTGAGTTGTGGCCCTTTTGTAGAGATACTATCTCAGATGAATGATAACATCATCCTGGGCTGCAGTGGGACCAGCAAAGTTTGCTGGTCAGCACTGTGGGAGTGTGAGTGCTTCATGTGTCTGCCATTTCACAGTGCGAGTGGGTACCATATGGGGTGGCAGGGACTCATCACCAAAATCTGTTTTGTAACATCTAGAAGATGATGGCTACAGAGGAATCATTCCATTATTTATTGTCATCCACATTTGCACTGAAGAGAGGGTAGGGTGGGAATGTAGCTTGCCGAAATGGAGGATGAGCTTCCCATAATTACATGGTGTCTGTTTGGAGGGTTCTGATGTGGTCGTAGGGAAAGTGGTGCTGTGACTGCAAGAGAGGACAGGAGATTAATTTTGTAGTTCCTCCCACTTAAATTCAGAGTGATTTACTGCACCAGAGAACACAGGGAGGATGTTTATAACAGTGAATGAAACGAGTCCGGCCACCAACTGCAGCTGTGGTCCAAGGCAGTGCACTTAGGGGATCTGAAGAAAAAGAGTTGTTCTTTCATCTGGCTTGATTATATGACTTGACTTCTGGCACCCTGAAAAAGCTTTTTTTAAATCCATCTATTACTGTTCCTTGTCCAGAACATCCAAATACCTTCTTCTCAATGGGATAGTGAGTAGAACACTTAGAGACTTTTCCCTTCCCTTTTTTCTTCAGTCCCCATAAAGAGGAATTCACAATGAGTCCCATCATAGCGCTGTGTAAGATGTCTGCTTTAACATCTTCGGGGTTCTTATTTTTTTTATCTTTGTTAAGACAAAGGTTATTTTATTAGCCATTAATCAGAGAGAAGTCCTATTTCTACTATCAATTAAAAGGCACTAGCCTGGGTCTATATATTATATACAGGCATCTATATTAAATCTGCATTTAAGTGTTTTGAGAAAGGTTTCAAAGATAGAAACTCCAAGAATATGTGATGAAATTATTCTGGATGTTCCAATTTCTTTGTTCTATTTTGTACAAGGGCTAATTACAATGGTGGGTTTAAATGAGCTAGTATGTGCAGCAGTTCCTGAGTCTCATTTCTCCTCTTTCATTTCCTCATTAGGTGATAAACTGACCAATAAATCTTATCTCTTCTGAGATAGGACTTCATTATAGAAAAACAAAACAGCAGTGCAGCAACTTTTAGGCATGAGGCAGTTTCCTTCAGGAATGCTATTTCAGTAGATTGATGCTTCTAGGGAAAACCCTTAAGTTTTCCTTAACTGAACAAATTTTCCTTTGACACTGGGTATTTTTTCTTAGAGAATAATTGCAAAATACAGGTCACAGGTTGTAAATTTAGAGCTGAACAGAAGTGAAATGAATCAGAAAACTGGTATTTTTTTATGATATGCCATCAAAAAAAGCCTATTTTAAAGATATCTGAAATCTATGAGAGTCTCTACGTTAACTCTAGCTACTTTGCTATAATGTCATTTGGACTGCAAATGTATATTGTCACCAAGGAGGAATTACGAATTTTTTCTGCAGCTTTGTATAGATGTACCCAGTCTGTGTTTTCCTCCCTCTCTCGCCTCCTTTGTGAGGAAGAAAGTTGTTTGCGCCCAGGTGCTTTGGCATTTGACTTAGGTTCGCCAGGTCCTTCTGTAACCAGCTGTAATCTCCTGTTTTCTGTTTCTTGTGTAACTGTATCTGTACTTCTGACTGGCACCACTTTTCTTAGCTGCTCCTGTGTTCAAAGAAGGCTGTCTTAAAGGACTGCTGCTTCTGTGAAGCCTAGTTTGTCTTTCTATTTTCTGTAAGAAACATGTCTTTGCCTTTATCTACAGAAATAGGATGACCACTGAAATATTTTTAAAATTAAAGATAAAATCTTCAGAAATTTGATCAATCCTATTTGATCCTATTTTCCAAAGTTTCTACTCCAGTCTCTTATTTTCTCCACACTTCTGTGATTCGGTAGTTGGCAGAGGATTACTTATGCACAAGTCTGAGGAGCAATGTTGCCTCCAGGACTGAACTTTCATGATAGTATGATGATTTGAATCTAGGACACTTTGGTTTGAGCCCTTTCTAATTAGCCTGGAAATAACTTCATCAGAATACAGGGAGGATGAGAGGAATAGGGGGGCAAAATGAACAAAACAACCCAAACAAACAAAACCAAAACTCTTCTATTTTCCATTAAGCCTTTCTTTCCAAAATGAGAATGAACAAGAGATGTTCCACGGTAGCAAGACAATGGTAATTATCTAAATGAAATCCTTGCAGTTTAGCTTTATAAAGAGAGTGAAGCTAAAGGGAGCTGCTAAGATTACAGCTATGAAGTATGGCTTTATGCAAAAACCTTATGTTTCTGTTCAGAGTTTGGAGTAGTGAACACCACTTGTTACTTATCAGGGCTACATCAGCTCCCTCTTTCTCAAGAAATGTGCCAGTTAATTGAGGTTCAGCCATGTGCTGAGCAGTTCTTCGACTAAAACACCTTGGAGCTACCCTATGCTTCTTGTTTAAGTAACCTGTGTGTGTCTCTTTTGTAGCTAGAGTATCTAGGGGCCATTTAAGGATTTAATCCTACTGAAAAGACCGTAAGGAGTTGGTTTTAGTGATCTACCTCTCTGTTTTACAGTTAAGTATCTACGGACCAGTTAAGAATCTGAATGAAGAGAAGGGTCTTGTAGCCCTTGTGGTGTATAAGGCTGAAGTTGCTCTGGAGAGAGACAGCTATTCCCAGAGCTGCCACAGGCTGGCTATTGTGGCTTGAGAGACCCGTCCTCAGCCATGAAATCACATCAGCATGCCCTTCAAACACAGAGTTCGGAGTGTGATGCAACAGCGTGCTCGAGTATCTTATCCCTGCCTTGGTTCATGTAGGGCATGGAAATGTGGTTGTAGGAGTCAGTGTGTAGGAATATGTGGAGGTGACCAAACATGACTAGCAAGCCTTGTAGGTGTGTTTGATTACATTTACTTAACATTTTTACTTCTCTGTTTGCCTAAATAAGTAAAAAAAAGCCTACTGGCTCTGTGTACACATCTGGCATCCAGGAAGATATTCTGTGGATAAGTCTTGACCTTTCTTTATATTTTTGATTCAGTAATCAAGATTTAAATTATTTTATCAATTCTTTTATTTGTCCACAGTTGCCCATAGTTATTGTTGAATTGCCTTCTTTAACCAGAGTTGATGATCCCCCTGGCTGCATAAAGCCCACTCAACTTGTTTTTAAAAACATATCTCTGGCCTTAGGGAGTTTACTTTAAAGTTAACAAAGAACCATTCAGGGCCCCTCTGACTTTGGGACCTTAGAACCAGTTTTAGTAGGCTTCATAGGTAAAAAACCACAGCCTCTCCACTGGTAAGCATGGAGGCAACTTTGACCTCCCAGGGGTTGCATGGGACAGTGAAGAACTGGTAACCACATAAAATATAATTTTCCAAAAAGGATGGGAAAATAAATTCTGTCCTTGATGATGTGTTTAGTGAGTCAATGTATTCCACACCCTTGCCCATGCACAGTGCAACAGGTACTAAAGGCATGCCCATGGTTTGGGGTGGCTTTCCTGCCAGGCTGCCATGGCAGGATGCAGCTGCCTGCCATCTGTATGTCTGCATGGCCACAGGAAGGTGAGGGTTTAACTCGGTTCCTCTCCTCCTGCTCTTTCATGCTGCAATCTAATCAAGAGTTCAGTTTTCCATGTCACCACTGGGATCTGAACTTAATCCAGAAATATTCAACAGGCAGTTTGCAAATACGAGGGTGTGGGCTGTATTCAGGTTTATTGGTCTGATTTTACTAGCATTTTCTTCCCATTTGTATCCAGAAAGTTTCATGTAGCACCTCTTGTTAAACTTCTTAAAAACTCAGATAACTCATACCAGAGTTCAGCTTGTCTGTGAACATAAGTATGTCTTCTCTCTATCTCCCCAAATATGGAATACTCCAGCTGAAAGCAGGCAGGGTGAAGAGATGGGCGGGAGCATTTTGTGTCCAGCCATGTCTGTAGGTGGGCTACAATGGAGAACAGTCTGTCAGGGAAAGACCGCTCAGGTAGTCCTCACAGGGCAACTGCCTGTCTGCAGAAGAGGATTAGGGGAAATCGTCAGGCTTCCAAAAAAGTAAAGGGGTTTCCTTGAAGGTCACAATAAAGAGAGAAGGGCAATGTGGAAAGTTAAGCAATGGGAGGCAGATAGAGGTTAAGGAAGAAGATGGTGAGGTGAGAGATTGTCTCACTGCACTGGCAATGTATTTCCAAGAGAATAACTCTTTCTGCCTACCTCTGGGCTGCTCCCTTCCCAGGTACTTTGCTGTGCAGAAAGCCTAGTCCGAAACTGTGCTTAAACTCTGCCAGTTTAGCCTTGTTTGACCAGCAGTGCTCCTTTGGAGGGATACTAGCTCCTAAGTCTCTCGGTGCTCTGTCACTCAGCGTTCCTGGAACTGGTTTCCAGTCTTTTCGTCCTTGGTTGTGGGGTGGTTTTTTGTTTTTGGTTTTGTTTTTTTTTTGTTGTTGTTGTTTTGGTTTTTTATTTTTATTTTTTTTAATCTTTTTCAATAGCAAAGCAGAAAGATTTCCAGCAAGTGTACTTAATGTCACTTTATTTGGCAAGCTATGTTGACTTCCTTCCTTATCCAACTGTGAAAAATTGAAAAGACAGTTGAAAAAAAGATTGATTTTGGAGATTTTCCCTGAACCCAGTTTTTTAATGAAAAATTCTCTGGAAAAGAGGTTTATTGCTCAAAGCCTACTCAGAGCAAGAACCCTTTTGCATGCCACAACTGCTGGCATGTATTACCTTTTTCACTTCCAAAATTAATCTTACTGTATTTGTTTTCTTGGCAGAAAGCTTCTCAGTACATGTATTTAAGAACCCCAGTTACTCCTTCAGAATATCAGATATAACTACCGGATTTCTTTGACCTAAACTGTATGTTTTTGTTTTGGATTCAGCTATGCCAGGCACAGGGAGAAGCCAAAACGTAGCCCTTCACATACCTCTCAGTTCAAGGGGTAGCTCTGGAGGTAGAGGTGACAGCAGCTGGTCACCACCTTGTCTTGGCATGCCTAGGGAAAGCAGAAATCAACCTGCAAAGCCCTAAGGATGCCCAGATGAACACGTGAAGAAGCATGATGTGTCCACTTTCATTATAATATCATCTCTTGTTCCCTTCCATACTCTGCTGCTTTCCAGATTTTTGCCCTCAAGGTACCTACTTTGCTGCTAATGTTGTTATAATTACAGCTAATTGAAGAAGAGGGGGGAGAAGTGTGAGGTTTTCCACTGAAAATAATGATATCTGTAGGGAGGGGGGAAAAAATGAAAAACTGAAAAAATGGATTTGTGGAGGTCTTCAATGAAAACCAGACAGGAAAAAAGTCAATTAACTGACATCTTAATTTTCCTGGAAAAAATCCCAGATCCTAAACATTTTTGGTATTAGCCATGTCCTCAGTGTATACATTACATCAGAAATTATCAGTGCTCCCAGCTAGTCAAGACAGATTTAATTAACAGCTTGCCATCCCCACTGGGAATGAAAATGTGATTATTTTCACGATTTTTACTGATACAACTTGATTTCTGCTGATGCGGTGTAACAAAAAGGCCATTAGCACACCTTTAATTTCTAACTCCAGAACATGAGAAGTTGCCTTTTTTAGAAAGGTGTTGCTTTTACAAGTCAACTTGAGCTAAAGATCACAGAATATGTTGTAGTTTTTCAGACTACCAGACAGAAAAATCTCATGTGAAGAACAGGATATGTAATTTAAACAGCTGCATGATTTGATAATTTTATTTCTATGAAACAATGTATCAAAATTTATCATTCAGTGCCTGTTAGATTTTAAATGGCTTCACGCACACTGGCATTTTTTTTTCCTTCGAGATTGAAACATAGGGAAGAATCAAAGCATTTAAGGGGATGTTGATGGTGGTCTTCTGGTGATCGGTGACATGGTGGCTGTTTTCATTAAATCATTCTCTTTCCTGGTGGCTTGATGAAGCATCTGTCTGGTATCTGGAAGTATCCTTAATTCCTCATTGATCATCTAAGGAACCGATGTAAAAATTCACTCCATGCCATTTGCTTGTTAAAGTAGCAGCGAAGTGCCACCTACCCTCGTTACATGGAGTCCACTTTCCTTTGCCTGTTGTATGTGTTTTAAGTGTAAAAGTACTCTATGCTGGGCTCTGAAGCCTGCTTATACTGCAGATTACCCAGACGGTTTTCTGAATGGTTAATGCCATCCTAGGTGAGAGGCATTCTTTGTTTTTGGGAACTACGTATTATCATGTTAGCTTTTCTCCTCTGGCAGACCGTGCCTGCAGTGCAGTGGTATCTGCTGGTTTGCACCAGCTGGGCAAGAACTTTAGGAGACAAAAGCATCTTGTCATAAGCAGGGTGACCTCAGTGTTGTCCCAGTGGGACTTGGAACTGGGAAGGAACAGAAATAATTGGAGGATATCCCCACTGTATAGCTGCTTGAGATGTCTGAATATCCAAGTCTTCTCTTTTCTTTTTCCAAATTACGTTGTTATATGAATGCCAACATTTGATGTGAAGCTTGGAAGCACATTTCTTGTTAGAAAAGTTTTTTTCCGTTGTTTTTGTTGTTATAAGGGGCTATTTGCATGAAATGAAGCAGACACACAAATATCTATATTTATCTACCGTGTACAGAGAACCAGTCTGCTAGCTGTTGCTATTCCAGGCTTTTGTGAACAAATAACATGAATTTTAGCTCTGATAGTACCTGCAAGGAAAAGGTGTCACCAAAATCGATGATTCACGGTACTGCTGCTTTCTACAAACGTGGACCTTTTGGATCAAGTTTTCTTTCATATACATTTGGATATCATCAGCACTGTGGGTTTGGAAGTGAATGATGGGGTTACTGTGTAGCAGCTGCAGAGCAATTCTCCTAGGCAAATTCAAAACCCTGCTGGAAATATTTCACTCTTAATGTTTTTCTTGTAAGCAAAATACTGTGTGCACTTGTGTGTGCTACTAGCGATGTGTTACAGCATTTCCAGAATCTTTTGAAACTTCAGGAAGGAAGTATGTGTTACACCAGCAATAGTGTATTTCCTTTCTTCAATTTTATTTTGTTTTGCTAGCTCGAGTGAGTTACTATCAAACACATCTTTGAACCACAGACACCTACTTAGCTGTAGGTACTACTACCTAATTCTTTCCTCTGTCATACTTAGCTACTCTCTTGGGTGCACCTAATGCTAATGTATACCTATGAGCACTGCTGAATGTCAGCTGTTCTTTTTAGAGGTCCTGAAAGATTTTACATGGGGGCTTTAGGTCATTAGACCCTACTGTTTGTTCTTATCGACAATCGGGACTAGATGAAAGTTGAGAGAGACTACTAGTGCACTGTATGATAACCCTACCCTCTTTTGCTGCTTCACATTTACTGCCATTTGTATTGGATTGATTACAGACTTGTAATGTTGTACAGTATTGGCTCCGGGGGTGCATGTGTATGTGTTACAAAATAGAGGGAAATTAATCATAAGCAAGTTGTATTTCTCAATGTCAAAATAATTTGTATTGATTTATTTTTGCAGATTCATCCTCGGAGAAGGGAGCCCATCACTGACAGCCTATGACCTGGAGAAGTGTAGACCAAAGGCTGCAAGCTAGTCTTGCAACTTTGTTACTCTGCTTTGTTCTGGGGTTTTTTTGCCCCTAGCTCCTTATCTCTTCAGTGCATGTTATTTATGCCTGGTGAAATCCCTGCGAGGACAATAGAAAAGCAGATCATACAGGGTAGTGATCCTCAGGATCCAGTTAAACTCTGCTGGGAAGCATTTTTGCCCTTTGTTCTGAAGATGCTGTTTGTGCTGCCTATGAGAATCTGTTAAAAAGCCTTATGAGAAAAGATGCAGCTATTGCTGGGGTTTCAGAGACAAGTCACATCTGGTTTGAATTCAAGAGCTTATAAGCCCAATAATGTTGTGATATTTTTTGTTTGAGAATCATAGTCTTTTTTTTATTTGATTCCAGGGAATGATTTGTTGATATACCATCTTGAATTCTGTACTCTTTCTTGATCGTTTAGTAAAAAGGAAATATGCTTCACTGTTTTAACACATCTGTGTAATTATAAGCAGGGTACCACTGATGCCACGCCAGGTAGAAGGTGCCTACTCCCTTTTTTGAGTCAAGGCCAGATATCCTTTTGTTTTGGCCCCAGAAATATATAAAAAATGTAATCACTTTTTTTTCTGTGTGTACTTATTTGTATCAGAAGAAATTTAGTAGAAATATTTAATGGGTTTAACTTCTCAGTGAAAATGGCTTTATATTTCCAAATTATTCTTGTAATGAATCTGAACATCATTGTGTAACCTCTAACCTGAGAATAAAACCTGGATTTTGAAATGAAATTGTATTTAGACCATGAAATATTTCCAGAAAATTGTGGTGAATGGGTGTTCAGCAAGCATTACTTGATAATCTACTTGCAAGATTGTCTGTTCCTTTCAGGCTTTTAAGGCGGCTGTTGGGAGACAGGTACCCGAACCTACAGGGATCCCACCTGAAAGAAGTAAGTGAGATTTTTGCACCATAAGGCCACATGAGATGTCCTGTGTGCTTTCCTTATAGTTCAGAAGTAGTTAATCTGAGTTCAAGTTCTCACACAAACAGCTTTTAGGGCTGTGCAAAGACAGAGTCATCAGTTATGAGATCGCCTGCCTGTGTCATTTCTGCTTTTAGAACACAGATATTTCCATTTCCATCAATATACAAAGGCCTGTGCATTAAAATAATAACCTTACAGGTTTAAACATGTTCAGCATTTGATCTTGGACACAATGGGGAACAGTCCATGGGAAAGGATTTTTCTGATTTTGACTACGCTGGTGAAAGAGACGAGACTCCTAACTAACAATATGGACTCACGAAGAACACAAGCAAAGCACCGAGCGAACCGGCCTCTGGAGAGAAATTGCTTTTTCATGAACTATTGAAAATTAGAGTTTGACTGTAGCATTAGCTACAGAATAAACTCCTGAGTCTCTGTTAGAGAGAGGAATTTTTATCTCTGCATGAATTTGAAGCTGGCTTACAGACACTATAGCAGCAGATAGTTTAACTAGAAAACAATACAACCACGCTACTCCTGATTAGTGATTTGGCTAATAAGGGTGAGATCACGGAAAATGCTAATGCGGTGCCTTCGGAAAATCCAATTATAATGTAACTTAATTCAATGCGAGCTCTCAGCAGGTGACCAGTGCTGTGGGCAGAGCACCCCGCACTCAAAGATGTTGTGAATCCTTAAAACAGATGAGCTTCTGTGTGGCTGGTAGCGGAGGCAACAAACCCCTGTTTCATTCATTGCCACTGTTTTCCCCAACTAAACCGCAAAGGTTTGTGCCTTCCATTTGTGGTGCTTAACTCATTATCTCACAACTTGTGCAAGCATTATCCGGCCCAAGCGGATGATTCAACATGAGCCATTCACAGTAAGAAAATAGAGTTTGCAGAGCTATATTTTTTTCCTCTGTTTAGTCACAGGCTTTTAATGCTTGGCTGTCTTGGGCACAAGACTGTAAACCTTGACTCACACAGATCCTCATTATGCTAAGTGTGGGGTATTCCTTGTATGATATGATAGAGAATTTGTATCTCTTAAAATGAATATAAAATGCCTGTGCTGCTGATTTTCCTCTTGATGTTCTTGTAATGATATATGTTTCCCAAATGCAGGTCCTGTCATCTATTTGAATTAGCATTGTCAGACTCAAACACCCCCAAATGATACACTTGCTGCAGTAACCCAGACAGGTTTGAGGGGGTGAGTCATGTTAGTTAAAATCAACTGCAGTACTCAGGCATTTTTCCTTCCTCAAGCTTTGCGGAAACTGGGTATCAGCACTCCCAGTTCTTCCTCTGGCCTTTTAAAGAACCTTCTGGTGTTTTCCAATCTTTCTTACATATTTTATTTTCCAAACACCTGCCAAATTTTCCATCTGATTCTTTCTATTTAGCTTTTTCCATTATTTCTGTGTATCAGTAGTGTGCGGACCAATTTCACAGTAAGGGCTAATGTGTTTGTGAAAGGCCTCTTATTTTTCCTTCCTTTTCTTGTAGGAGCTGCTCAGGGTTTGGGAATACTGGAATTACTATGCACATTGCAAGAGGAGCAATTCATATATGGAGAGTAACTTTCTTTTCATACCAGACCAGGCACTTATTTGAATACCCAAACCTGTAACAGCAGTAATGAGCTACACCCACAGTTTGTGCCCCCTGATTTCCTCTCCCACAGTGACTTGGGGAAACAAGCCAAGCATAAAGTGATTTTCTGCCAAAACTTTTCAGCAGTTTAAGGGGATGTTTTCACTTGTCTAGCAGAAAGACCAATGTGTCCTGCATCGATGCTGGCCAGCCTTGCCCACCAGGCAAGATGTATCAGGAGCGCTTGACTCATATCCCTGTGCAACTCTGTTATAAGGACTCAACTGCCATATTAAAAAAGGTGATGAACTTTTAGGTATACATTAAGGAAGTGACCCGTAATGAAGCTCAGCGTGTTAAAATGCTGAGGGGGTCCAGGCATGTGCTGTGATCAGCCCTTGGAAAGCCTCATTAGTTTTGGTGGGAGCATGCATGTTGATATAAGTTTGTACAGATTCTGAATGGCAAGTTATGACATCTAATAGACACACAAAATTTTATTAAATAACAAATTCTAGAGAACATTTTATGCATGCTTTGGCATGGGTTTCTGTAGACTTTTCTTCTAAACTGAACTTTTCCCATTGGTTGCAGTGTTATATACTAAACTTGTTGTGGAGAAATTTTGATTTCTATGAATGAGAGCAAGTCTTCATATGTCAAATTATCTGCTTACAATATTACTTTACATTATTTTCAACATGATACACTGGATTCACTAAATGATGTTTTGATTACCATGACAGTAATTATCCAATGTTAGAATAGGAGCACATTTGAACTCATGGAGTCATTAACACAAATGAGGTACTTAAAAGCTTGGAGTCTTTGGGGAATTTTTGTGCCATCTTTTTTTTTTTTTTTTTTTTGTGGAGCTAACAGATGTGACATCAGTATTTTGCTGACTTGAAGTTTTTTGTTTTGTTTCACCACTACTTTACTTCCCAGGTATTTTAAGCTCTGTGTTTTGTCAAAAATGCATGGTTTTTTAAGATTGTCTTTCTCGTTCGAAGGCCTGAAGTGCTATTGGTGACAGTCATACCAACGCTTATTCCATTCTATTTCTATAGATATTTCTTTCTACTCTTATACATAGATAATGTGTGGTATGAAGATTTAATTGGTGGTAAGTTGTCTGTCACTAAATAGCATCCCTCGTTAGTCTCAAACTGTCATTTGTTTTAGGAAGGAAAAATTGTTACTTTGAAATTGCTGGTAAAAGCTGGGAGCTATTTTAATTGCCTCAGAAACTCTGGGTACAAGAGGAAGTGGATTTATTATGATGCTGTAGGCAAAGCACATGGGATGCCCCAAATACACACTTATGCTATCCTATAATAGGAAAGCTAGATATCACAGCTGAGGATGATTTGATAGATTAGAGGCAAAATCCTGAATTACATTACTTTCCTCCTTGAATTCATTCACTAGTTTTTTTATCTTTTATTGCACCAATATTAGATTTCTTGTCCAAATAATAAACCTTCATATCTCATTCATCTCCCACATCACATTTCACACTCTTAGGCTCTTCCTCTTGCCTTCCAGAGCACTTCTTTTGTGTCCTATATAAGATGATGTTGGTATTGCAGTCTTCAGCTTCTGCCTGTCAGAAACACTTCTGTCTTCCTTCAAATCTCTCCTGTAACCCCACTTCCCAACTTCTCTGCATGATTAATTTCTAAACCTTCTTTACTTGCAATGGGCTGTCAAATTCTGGCATACCATTCTTGTTTGTCTTTTAATAATATCTAGGAGAAAGTCAGGGTTTTGTTTTCTAGATCCACTGGCAAAGAATGCCATTCCACAATCCTGTAAAAGGGATTAATTTGTTATCCACTGCAATGCAAAGTGTTATGTTGTTACATATAGTTTCATGAATTATAGTAAGAACACATCAATGGAAATATTTTCTTCTGAGATTAAACAAATTATATAAATAGTAGAGCTAGAAATGCATGGTGAATGCTGTGGATGAAAGATGCACTGTATGCTTTGGCTCTGTTTCCCCACACCAAAAGACTTACACTTCATTAGCTCTACTTTCTACTACCAGCCCCCTACCAGTCTGTGCTCTGTCAGTATTTCACTTTACATGACAACATGTTTTGGGAGAAGTAGGATTATTAGATGCCCAAAATTTCTGGTCTTCATCCCCCTTTCCCTTTCTGTAGTCTAGAATAGCATGAGAAAAAGCTGGTGGTGTATGATGATACCTTTTGGTCAAGCAAGCTCAGCTGCTCCAGCTCCTCCTACTCTTCCCCCTATAATAGACTGGGAACGCAGCCTTACCCTAATGAGCTGGAAATTCTGCCTTGCTCATACCACCCTGTGCTGAGCTTGGAGAGTATTTCTAATCAGGTTGAAGATCTCCCTCTTGTTTAAAAAAAAAATCCTCAAGTTTTAAAAATGGTTTCTGTATTTTAACTTTGTTGTGAGAATGACAGAAGAATTTCTCTGATTTTTGCAGATGCAAGTTTAAAGGTCTGCAAGACACCACATGGTGGAAAGTATTTTTTTGATTAATAAAACACTTTCTCACCAGGAGCCAGGATGTTGGCTAATGCTGTGTTTTCACTTACGGCAGCAACAGCCTCACTTCCACCTGCCCTATAAATGGGGAACCCCCAGGTGCTTCCTGTTCAAGGGCTGCTTATGCGAGAGCAAAGTGAAATGGGCTGGTGGTGGAGAGAGGAGGGCAATGAGGGCAGGCAGGTAGGGTACATGATGGGGCACAGTTCCTGATACAACCTCTTGATCACTGTAGGAGTTAAGATCTTTCAAGACTGAGACCATAGGTTGCAACTTTGTTGGTCTAACGGGAGGTATCAGACCAAGGAGGGTCTGGGGCTCTTCCCATGGCCAAGGGAAAGGATTTGGTGAAGGGAAATCCCGTGAAGCAAAAACAGGACCTGTGCTGCTAATGTTTGTATCGCATGATTAAGAGAAAAGTTACAGCTTTAATAAAGAGTAAAGCTCCTTTGTTGGAATTTTCATTATCAGGTTGGTTTCTTTCATTTAATTATTTGGTTTAGTTGAGAAGAGAGAGAGAGAGAGGTTTTAATTTTCCTGGAGGAGGTTTTCATTTTGTGCCTTCCTGTGTTTAGGCATCCTGTATCTCAGCCCTTAGTCATGTAAATCCCAAGTTAATCCATTTAAGGCAATGCCATTACCCTGTAGAGCTGGCGCATGCATAGGTCCTTTGCAAATTATTTACAAAACCAGCTATCTCTGACTAAATATAACACTCACTTAAAACTGTTACTTAAGGCTAGGCATAAAGCACCAGGCAGATTATTTCCCCATGCTAAAAATTGGCAAAGACTTGCATTTTCTGAAGATTGAACTAAGAGCTGGTCCTTTGTAATTCCTACTCTTTTCCCCCTCTTTCTCCGCAATGCCAGAGTTGCAGCCTGTCCTTTGTAGTCATGACCCAGCACGCAATCTGTAGAAATAAAGTGTCAGAAGAAACAATCCTAGTTGTGCTGAATGGAAGGACTAGCAATGATACCAGAAAAAAACATGGTCATGAACACCAAAGAGCAGGATATTTCAAACAAAATTCTTTCTGTGTTAATGACCTGTTCAGACACCAAAACAGTTTTGGAGGGGTGGTCAGTCCCCCCACATTTTCAGCCTTCTTTTAGGAAGGAACATTATGGCCGTACAAGAGAAAAAACGGTCACTTATGAAATAGTATAACAATATTCTCTTACATTGGCAGTAGCAAGGCAGGAATTACTTTATTCCCTGTTATAATTCCCCTGTGGTGAAGAGTTAGTGAGGGTGGGGATACCAAACAGGGGACTTGGAGCCTCCAGTGATGTACTTGCTCTAGAAGGGAAGGGAACTTGCTAAAATCAAGTTTGAGGCATGAATATTGCATTACAGTTAACTAAAAGCAGGCTTGAGTCTGGCTCAGTAATCCCAGCAAAACTGGTTGCTCACAGGGATTGTTCCTAATCCTTAAATGACAATTAAAATTCAAAGCATGTGTGTGATGTTGTTATCTCACTGTTCATGACTTCTGAAGAGACGTTGACTTCCCTGAGGATTTGGGTGTGGTTGGGTCAGGGCGCTGTAGCTGCTTTTCTGTTTGTCTGATAAATTAATAACTCGGGATGTTGAAACACAGCTAAGAAAAAGCTGCAAAACCAGAAAACCTCACCACCGAATCAAACCCACTGTTACAGGGTGACCTCTGTGAACCACAATTCTGCATTACAAGATACCTGTTGGGCAACTGAAAAAAAAATCCCCAGGAAAAAAAAAAAAAGGGCAATTAATCTGAATGTGCTGTTAATTTAATAGTATTCCCGTGGGGAGCCTTAGACAGTGCTACTATTCACAAGCTTACCATAACTTCCTACTGTTCCACAGATGCTTGTGACAGGCTCTACTTTTCATGCTCATTCCTCTGAAGTCCTTTACTTTGGAGTCACAGCAAACCATCTATTTGTATTTTATGAGGCAAACGAGGTTTATGGAAAGTAAAATTCCCATTGGAAGTGAATTTAGAAAGGTGGTGCTGTACTGCCAGGGAACTTTTCCAAATAATTGAATTCTTATTAATAGAAGTTTTCACTTTGATGAATGCAAACATTCAAGCTATAGCATGTTGAGAGGCTCTCTGTATCTGAAAGCACAGATAAGAGACGTGGGAAAGGCAAACAAAAAAACCTCTGCGTAGTACCAGGGAGGGGGAGGATATTAATAAGGAAGAAACATCCCTTATGAGGTTCTTGTTTGCTCTGATTCATTCGGCCTATTCCGCCCAATTTTGTTTAGCTTCTGTACGTAAACATCACTTCTGTTTACAAGCAGTATTTCATTTTGGTTTTAGAACAGCTTAATCTTATGAAGACTGTAAGCCTTTCTTCATCTGAGAAGAAAATGATGCAGACATTGCACCTTGATTTATGTAGGGCATAACACTGATGTGATGTTTCATGACTGCTAAGCAGATGCCATTCATCTTGGTCAATCATTCTCAAAGATATTACATTTCAGTTGCAGGCATCTAAACCTCCATTAAATTCTTCAGGCTACTTTAAACTTCTACAGATTAGTCCCTGAAATTCCGCAGACTTTCTGCCTCTGATGTCCCCAGAAACCCAGTGGGGCTCCACAGAGCCAGACTGATTTTGGCTTTGCTAAACTGCATGGGTTTTCCTTGCTCCATAGGAAAAATGTGTGTAGATAATTCAGGTTCTTCCAGGTGGTCTAAGGGCTGTACATGCAGGTGGTGACATTCATGCACACATGAACACATCCCAGTTTGTCCTTATGTGCATACTTATATTATACATGCAGAAAATAAGTGTTCAGCTATGAAGGTATGAGTGCAAGAGCTAAAATATAAATATTCATGCTTTTTCCTCTAGGAAAGAAATCTAGCAGGATTGCTAAAACTTTTAACCTGGCCATATAACAAGAGTCAGTATGCTGTGTCCCCAGGGGAGAGCATTGTAGTAAGAGAAAATGAAGATTTCTTTTTAACCTGGAGCTCTACTTCACCAGGCTCTAATTTTTAAGTCTTCCCAGGCTGAGAAGCTTCGCCTGTGTTAACAATGCATTGTATTCAGGGCTGGCAGAGTCTGCTCCCTGCCACCATGCTTGCTTTCTCAGCACCGGCTTTCTGTTTATACACTGGTGCGCGAAAAGTGCATTTCCATTGTTTTTTATTTACTCTTTTATATGAGTATTTTGAGTTTACTAGAACAGTTTAATTGGGCTCTGAAGCGGTCTGTCCCGCTCACAAAAGCATACTGTTGTTCCACTTCTGTTTTTTCTTTTGGGATGAGGGGCCTCCAGAGCTAAACCACAGTCTCCTCTTTGCCCGCAGGCTGTGGCACGACTTGCGGTGCACCTCTGTGAGTGTTGCTGGAGCGGCGATGGGCAGCAGACACCTTTCCACTCCTCGGCCTCCTTCACCCAGCCACACGTGGTGTTTCAGCAGGAGGGAGAAGGTCAGTGCCTCTCCAGTGGAGCTATGCTCGCAGCCAAGAGGAAGGCTGGATTTGTCTGAAATTACATAATTTTAAACAAGCCTGAAAAACCCCTCCCGGCAATTTAAACACCTTTCCCTTGTGGTGAGAAAGTACAGTATAAAAACTGGCTTCACCAAAGTCTTCCTGGGCCATTCCCTCACCTCACTAAGCTGGTTTTCATTGTGCAAGGCACAAGCTCTTCATTAAAGGGCGTGGATTATTTTTAGGAGTTTCCAAACACAGGTATGACCCTGCCTTACCCTTCCAGAGGGAGGGAGGGACCCAGGCAGAACAGGCCCATGCTCTTTGCCTGGTTTTCTACGGAGCAGTGTTTATGAAGCTGTGCTGGCTGCATGCATGTATGTGTCTGCCAGGCCTTCCCAGTCACCTTGTAATATCTATGAAACATCATATTTGCCAGCTTCAGTCAAATTTGATAGAAAGCCAGCAGGTCTCATGGGTGCTAGCTTCCTAGATGTGGGTGGGGGGAAGATAGGGGAACCTCTTGGCTTGATTAGACATCAGAGAATCCGCACAGGACCTTAGTTAGGTGATGCCTGTCCCTAGGAGGCCCAGCTTCAGTGACGCAGGGCCACGGTGCCTGTTTGATCTCCATCCCTGGTCCCACAGGTTGCAGAGCTGGTGAGATTTTTCTGAGGGAGAGATGCAGGCCATAACAAATAAATGTGGGATGTGTATGTTATGCACTGTGTATGCTCAGATAATTATGGCATTAGTATGATGTTTTTCTTGATATTATAGTCTGTGTGATCTGAATCTTGCAGAATTAGGCATGTGATGAACTTCTGCCTGAGTGGTTACACTAGAGACATACAGACGTTTTTCTGATCTATGTATTGTTTCTGTAGGAGTATTTTATTTCATACTTTTCATTTTGTATAGGAACAGCTGTCTTTCAGAAGGCTGTCTGATAAAGCCATAAAAGGCTTTATCATAAAAGGTGGGTAAGTGTGATCAATCTTTATTTCCATTGTTGTCATATAACACAAGGCAGGGTTACATAAAGTTACACTCATGTAACATGATAGGTTGGTTTTCCAGTGTTTCCCATTGACTAGTGTTTCAGTGAGAGAAAGCTCCATCTTTATTCAGCGCTCTGACGACGTATCACAAGGGGAATGCACACCAAAATAGCATAATCTCATGTATAAAATTAAGCCTGGTGCATTCCTCTATTTAGGGAACTGAGGCTTTTATATTTTATATTTTTGGTAGTCATTCATTGATGAAGTTGTATGTCAGTAGAGCAGTAAAATAACATAAAATGTCAGTAATATATGTGCACATTCATGTATGTATATATAAAAATCAGGACATGTTCAGAAGATGGAGTCCAACCTGTCTGTTTTCATCAGTGGGAACTTTGAATAAGGGTATCAAAATATAGTCACTGCCGTACAGACTCATCTCTGCTTTGGAGATCGTAAAATTCTTCAAACAACTGCATATGTGACTTTATGCTGGGAAGGAGCTTTACTGACTCTAGAGGGAATGAGCACATAAAATGTAGAACATTTGTAACCCAGTTCAAGGCCAATTTAGGTGAAATCTATAATGTCATCAACAAACAGGAGGACATTATAAAATAGAACATGATAAATGAGTTTATGGGCTGGCAGCTAATCTATTATTCAATTATTCAATAAATTGAAGCGCTTTGATGCTGGTCTTCCCTTGATTCAGCAATGGGATTTTTGTGGACATGATCATCATCAGCTTAATGGTTTCACAGAGAAACCACGCTATCTTCTCTGGAAAAGTGAGACGTAATAAGCAGTACCTGAGGACGCTGCCTTGTCTGCGTAGTGCCAGTCCTTTACTGAAGCGACACTGCGTTGCTGTGCTGAACTGTAGTTGGTGCTAATGCTGTCTCCTTCTCTAGTTCTCCATTATTCCTATTTCTTTCTTAACAGGAGTAAAATGTCATTTGAAAGCATTTGTGCTGCATCTTATCCCGCTTTCAAAGATTATGATGGTGATGGGGAAAATGAGTGGCTTCTAAGCTGTATGTTTCCTATTTGGCTTTTGCTTGGTTTTAAAATCCTTTTTCCTTTCCCTTTCTCCTTGCTGAGCCAATGCTCACAAATCTTAAAAGCAACCTTGCACCCTTGAAAGACCTGTTCTCTCAGCAATGCTGGGGATATTGCCAGGTAGGGGATGTCCTTATTTTTTGGGACTTGTCCTTGGGACAACTGGTAGCATCTATAAAAGGAACAAGCTTTAGAAAACTCTTTTCTCTTAGGATATTATTAATAGCAGGAATAATTAATAAATATTGTTTTATAGGTTTAACTAATAGAGCACAGGTGCTCTAGGAACAATACTGACAGTTTAAGCAATTTAAAAGGCTAGGTAATGAAAAGCTAAACATAGATTAAATATATGTTAAATAGGACATTTTGAGTCTTTTCTCAGAAGTCTAAAAGTGAATTAGGATGAAGATTGTTCAGGAGATAAGTAACCATGATGACCAAAGACTGCATCAGTGAGCAGTGGTGTCCAAAGAGGAATTGGAACGGAATGATAAGAACTAGTCGAAACTGTGGAATACAATAGACTTTTGAAATTGATGATGAATTGAGAGATGAAAGTTCCTGGAAAATCACCAAAGACTCTTTTTATTGTATGTTATATCATATATATAGAGGGCACTTTTTGTTAGCTGTTGCTGCTCACTGAGGTGATGGCCCAACTCTGAGTTGTTAATAAAGCAAGCCTAGAGATACCCACAGTCTGGTGAAGTCCTTTAACAGCATCAACTGTTGGTTGTATGCGAAGGCACTGCATGACTTTGCCCTCTCTGCCTATGTTAGCTGGTTAGCACTGTGCAAATAGTCTGTATACGGTGTGATGGAGCGCTTTCCTCTCTCAGGGGGTATGTTTGCCACAGGGACCTCCTTTTCTAAGTTTGGATTCTGATTATTTCCAGAAATATTAGCAAAAGAGGAAATAAAAAGGGAGAACTACCCATGGACCCCAGGAGAAAGTAGATTCCTGTAAGAAACTTGGAGCTTGTGAAATTTTTGCCTGCATGTTTCTTGTCTTCAGTGTAAGAGTTTTTTAAGCAGTGATCTTAGTAACATTCCTCAGAGCCTTCCGGCACAGCAGGTCATGGTGTTTACAGACAGTAAATGCCGATTCTGTGTGGAGAGGTGGAAGAAGAAACGGGTTGGAAAATATTTCATTGGCTTGTACAAAAAACCTTAAAGCTGGTGCTGAGAAAAATAATTATCTTTAAGCAAACAATTCCATTTGGAATAGTAATACCCCAAAAGTATTTCCAGCCACTTAGTTCAGGGGTGCTCTTTCCACTCTGACTCTGATTTAGTTGACTCCCTGTGTTCCTCCAGCTGGTGTTGTAAAAATGAGAGGAAAGATTAAATAAATGTATCCCGTCAATTCCTCCTTGGCCCTTAGAGCTTTGGTAGTAAGCTCATCTGCACAGATTTCTTAATGTCTTGAGGCAACGTCTCCCATGGGCTCTCCTGAGGACCACACACAGACATTCAGTTCTCTTCTTGCGTTTTACTGTTAATTGCCCATCTTCTAACAAGCAGTCCTTGAGCTTATCAAGAGTCACAAATAACTTCTTTTGAATAGCTCTGATGTGCTTAGCTACAAGGAAATTGTAAACAGAGAGCGTCTCTGTTGTGCCTTTTGCTCCTTGCAAAATCTGAATGCTATGAAAAAACAGACAAACTAGTCAGGCCTGTTGACTTCACACACACATCTGAGGCTATGTGCAAGCTGTTCACATGGCCATATGAATCCTGCTAGCCAATTTGTGGAGGCTCCTACCACAGACAACACAGCGAGGGCTTCTGAAGGCAAACAAGTTACGTCCATTCCCACATGCTGTATTCTCTAGTCAGATACAAATTTCTGCTGTTATATAAGATGCTGGTCTTTAAGCTTTGCATAATTGTATTCTATATCATTTCCATCTTGTGTATTTTTAAATTTTGCTTTCCTGGCCAATGCAATTTATTACAATTAACTTTTAATCTTCTGCCTTGGTCTTTATTCACTTGAGATGGGAAACAATTCTAGATCTTTGAAATAGATGTCCCACTTAGACTCAACAAAGTATCTTTAACAGGATCCAGTGTTTAATAAGAGAGGATTAAAAACTACGGTAACATCCTAAAGTGCAAACTTGGGAACTTTGTTGTTTCTGAGCTGTGCTGATTCCTGTCAATGCAGCTGGGTGCAGTAGCTGGAAAAGGTGCTGAGGGATCAGGGCTTCTGCCGCTGGTTCGCTGTGCAGCCAGAAACAAGTCCCACCTGGCTCAGTTTGTTGTTTAAAGACAGTCACCTAGTGCCATCTGAGATGCCACTGGGTATCCAAAACATCTGCAGATATGGTACTGGGCAATGGGAGGCTTATGCCCTTCAGTACGGGCAGCTACGGCCAAATAAGACCCCCAGGGATGTCTCGAAGGGTGTTAGGTGCCTCTTCAGGAAACTGTGTAGCCTTTAGTCTCCCTGTGTCTTGTTTTCACCATCGGTAAAGACCATGGTCCTGGTTGCACAGGGAATGTTGTAAGGCTTGGCATCAGAAACTGCATTTAAGACAACTCCATAGGTTATTTTCAGAGCACAGAAAGTCAGAGACTCTCTCTGACACAAATCTGGTTACACCTTTCCTCTGCAAGAGCTGAACAGCCAAACAGGGTGAGCTTTCAGTTAGCTGTCCTCTGAACACACAGTCAGGGTGGACCAAAGCAAGACCAATTCTGTGGCAAGGGGCTGATGCTGGACAGCCGGTCCTGTGTTGGAGGAGTTTGCAACTCTGGATTTGACCCTGAGGACCGAAATCAATCCCCTGGAGTAAGTCATGGCTGAAATTCCCATGTATCGTTGGGGCACCTGAATTTTGCCCCGGGAGGGCTGGCTGGATGCTTCGACGTTTTGGGAAAGCCCACCAGATGGAGCTCTTGTTTGAGGGATAAAGCTCCGGCGGGTTGCTGCAGAAGCGGAGAAAATAGGACATAAACCTCGTTTTTATTGGATTGTTTCACGTAACGGGGTTGAATTGAGCAAGCCTGGCTTTCCAGGCGCTGGCTTTTAACAGGAAACGTTCGATGCTAAAGATGCTGGAAAAGGAAGTGTATTCTTGCAGCTAGAAGTGCTTGAAGCTTTCACTGATGTTTTTACTTTCTTTTGCCAACAACTTTCTTTTGTTTTGCAGAACTGTTTTAGTACTCATTCCCTCAAATCTTTCTGTCCCTTAGTATGCTTCCCGTATTTAATTATAATAATTACACCCGTTAGCTATTAAACCCATATAAAATCAAAGTGCCGGAAAACTTGCTTAATGGTTTAGAGGAAAAAAAATGTATGACTGGGGTGTGAGAAGGAAGAGTACTCAACCTTAAACTTAGTTACCTAAACGACAGCTAATAAAACTTTGGAGTGTGGCAAAGCAGAATTAAGCATGTCTTAGTCTGTGAAGTTTTCTGAAAGACGTGATGTGTGAATTCAGAGGTCCAGCTACATGCCATTGCCGCCAGGACTGTGCTGGTTTGGTGGCTAATAAAACTTTGGAGTGTGGCAAAGAAAGCAGAATTAAGCATGTCTTAGTTTGTGAAGTTTTCTGAAAGATGTAATGTGTGAATTCAGAGGGCCAGCTACATGCCATTGCCACCAGGACCGTGCTGGTTTGGCATGCACATCACCTCTCAGATTTGTGCCTCAAAAGCTTTTAAAAACACATTTTTAGAAGCACATTTGTTATTCCTGTAATCAAACAACTACACTAATACATCAGAGTGCAATGTAAACACTCTAGCTATGAGGACATTATGCTTATCTTCAACATGGGTGGTATGAGCACTGATGAGATTTGGTCCCTGCTCCATGCAGTGTGAGGAAGTAATAAGCCACGTTCTTTGTGGAAAGACAAATGAATGGATCTCACTAATTTTACCTTCTAATGAGACAGTTAAGTCATTGCAGCCCACCTCTGTTCTCCGTAACGCAACGTAGCCATCCTGATGGCACCGGGGATGTCCTGGGGGTAACTTAAAGCTGAATTTGACTCACTTGGTATCGGATTTATATTAAGCTCCTCCAACCAACCGAAAAACGCATTCATTTTTTGGCCTCGAGTTTCAGACAATATGAAGCCGGCCTACTGCCTTGTACCACAGGATTTCTGGGTTCATGAGATGAAAAACAGTCAGATGATCTTTTATTCTAAATCATGTAGGATGAACTTCCCTTCAATAATGCCTTTAGACGAACCATTTTATAGCTCACCATCCCACTCTGTTGTTGCCTGGAGCTCTTCTCCGCTCTGTGTAAGTGAATGCCAGCACACAAAACATCGCTGCTAATTGCTGGGTGCTGTTGGAGAGACTTGGATAAGAAAAAAGGAGAATACATGAGTTAACGTAGCTGGATGTATGCTTCAAGTGCTGTGTGGCGGCTAGTTGTAGTTTACAGTAGTCAGATGTTGCACCATGCTTAATTTAACCTCTTTTTATTGTTACATCCCATAGTGCAGACTTTAAAAATGAATAAAGTTGAAACCTGGGGCTCCCCAGAGGAGAAACCTTAAGAGTTTGTTTCCTCATTGGTCCTCATCCATAATTACGGAGAATCTAATCTTAGCTCCAATATATTTCAGATTCTCCCAGCAATGGTATCATCTAGTCAATGACTGACGATTTCCCTCTTGCTCTTTCTTTCTCAGGATTTTCTGTCTATTAAGTAAATTGAATATTCCTATTTCCTAGGAATCATCAGTGTCTGCTGATTAAATACACTTAGTAACATGGGTCAATGCTTCTTCAGGGCTATTCTATCAAGAGAGCACCATGCCTACTGCACACAGCAACATTATATGCCGTAGGTGTACAAAAATGCTAAGAATTCTGAGCATCTTCATGTTACACTCAGCTTGGGATCTTCTGGGAAAGTCCAAAGGGAAAAATGTAGTCATGAGGGCGATTTGGGTTTTTCTGCTGAACAGTTTGTAATTTATTTTTTTTTCTTCTTGTCGTTGATTAACCAGAAGGGAAGAAGTCTTGGTCTTCAAATGGCAGCTGAGGATATCAAAGGTTGGTCTTCACCTTGATGGAGGAAGGAGAAGAAGAAGAAGAGGAAGTTGATGCTGTGGATTTTTCAGTGGCCTGGAAGGAATTAGGACACTACAGACTTTCCTTGTCTGTCCTGTGTGAAGGCAAATCCTTCTCAGTCAGCTGTAGTCAGATAAACCCCAAATCAGTTCTTCAAATCGGTTCTAGTTTTCTGCCATGTAAGTTGCAATCTTTTGTATTTCACAGGTAAGTACTTCAGGAGTCCTCAAATTGGCCCTAAAAATTGCAATTACTACTTTTGCACTGAGGTTTTATGAGGAGCAGACTGTATTATTTGTCACGTGTGTGTATGTATAGCTGAAGTTTAGGGCATGTGAAGCATTAAATAATAATTAAAAAAGTTAGTGTTAAGTTTTAAGTACCATTTTTGAACAGCTGATTCTTGTTGCCAAGGAAAGAATTTGTTGCTCCACTGTGTGAGTGTGTAATACTGTGGTTGAAAATAGTGTCTTGAATAAACACTTTGCGGTGACCTGTCTAAAACATTTATTCTTAGAAGACAGGAATATAACAAGAACTTAAGTCTGGGCTGTGTCTGTGGGAACACCTAGTCACTTAAGAATTAAAGGGTACGTGTTCTAGATCAAAGTAGCCTATACTTAATAATACGTCTAATTATCATACCATTCTCCTTTATTAAATTCATTTGTTTTAATTAGAGGAATAGATATTTTGCATCAGAGTTTAAGGGGTCTGTTGGGCACTTGCGATTAAATCAATGGTTTGTTAACAATTTTATCTGGAAAGTAGATTAGATTATTTAAATTCCGTGAAATAGCAGCATTTTTCTTTTCTCAGGAGAATAAAGTTATCATTAAGAAATAATGCTTGGAGCATGAGAGCTCTGCTTGTCATTATTTTTCACATGCAGATTTGGGATTTTACAGCAAAATCACTCTTCATTAATCTGCTTTTATAATACTATATCAAATGTGGCAAAATAAAACAAGTGCTAGAGTAGTGTCTAACAGCAGGTGTTTTCCAATGACGGTATGGGAAATGCCAGTGCTGGCTACTTGGACCATAGTTTAGATTTGTGTTTTATTTTTGTGCTGTTGGAGCAAAAAAATCTTGTTAATCAGTTCATAAAACAGTAGGATTAAAAAGAATGCACTGGAGGTGTAAAACAGTCAACACCAAGAGATTTTAAAGTTTAGCTTAAGAAATAAAACATAATTGGATAAAATAGGCAAGTAATGAGTTAAGGGCAACCCAAATGTGTAATTTCTTGGGGTCAGTGGCAATGCGTCAGTTTACACTGCAGCTGGGTAAAGCCTAGAGGGCATGTAACAGGGTGTCACAAAATTGTATTAACCACACTCTGCTGTTGAGGTGTCTTGTTTTATCCTTCTCCCACCAGCACTTTTAAGTGATGCAGGAGAAATATTGAGTTAAATGGCAAGCTGCACGCCAACTGCTGCACGTGCTTTTGATTTTTCTCAAGACGGGGTAAAGAAAATGTCTCTTATTAGAACAAGAAACTATAACTGAGGTGAGAAGGGAGCCGGCAGACTGCGTGCAGGATGCTTGATCTGCCGTGCTGCAGGTCGCAGTAGCTCCGTTTTTTTGGTGGAAGTGTGCTGGGCGCTGCTCCTTGCCTGCCTGCCTGCCCAGGCTGCACTTGGCGAAGCAGTAGCGCACTGGGGAAAGATGTCCTCATGGGCTTGTGCTTTGCCCAGCCCTGAAAGGCCATCACCTCTCACGCAGGTCACTCTGCTTCAAGCAGCACCCACTTGCTGCCTAATGGGCAGAAGAAAAACTGGACCTCTTCTGACTCAGATGAAATCTGTGGCTCAGCCTCAGGCAAGCAAAACCCAGTAAGCAACATCAGTGTTTCTGCTGAGAGTAGGAGCATCATCTCTGTGCTCACAGCAAATGATTTCAGGTTTATCACTTACCTGCACGCTGTTGCTGCTCGGGCTCCACCTGGGCATTCACGTGTTGCTCCGTTGGGGAAGGCAGTGGCAGCTACCGAGCCAGACGCTTCCTAGACGCCTCTCGAGGCCCCTGCTGCCCAGCCCACTGCTCTTCTGAGAGAGTGAGCACTGTGTGATGCTGCATAACTAAAACCCATCATGGCCTATGAGGCATAATTGATTGATAAGTCCAGTTTAGCATCTCCGTTTCTGAGGTTAATAAGTAATGATACCCTTTCCCTAGCAACAAATGTTAAACGATGGATTACTGATAACAGATCTTCAGATCTGCATCACAATGGGAACCACATAATTGGGTGAAAAAAAAATATATACATGCAATTAAGCACACACATGCAAGCACACACAGTGTCATCTGTCCTCCACACCAAATGCACAGCAGCACTGGGTGCTAAAATTTGCAATGAATTATTTATATGATGAATTATCCCTCTTTCTCTCCTCCTAGAATATCCAATTGCCTATTTCCATTTTTGTTTCAGAAAGATTTATTATTCAGATTTATTCACTGGATAGCTTATTAAACATTTCCTCCTCTTTTTCTCCATAATACATAACATGCATCTTGTTTTCTGGTAGCACCTATCCATCCGTTCTAATAGTCTCCCAGTATGGTGAAACTGCGAAGAGCGCAATTGTTACCCAGACAGTTTACAGTCGCCTTTGTGAACCAATTACAGATGTTCCAAATTCAGATATTAATTTGCTCACTTAAGTCAAAACAGTTTCAGCCCCTGAGTAAATGATCCACAGCTACAGACGAAGATTGTGACTGCATGCGAACGAATAATTTGGTTCGCATCAGTATTTAGTGTGCAGCTCTTGAAATTCATTCTTGCGCCCATTTTTGCTGGTTAAACTCAGTTCTTGGGAAGCCTTTGAGAGGGTGGAAGGACAAGGTGAGCGCTCAGAGCCAAGTCATTTAGAGGTTTGCTGATCATCTGCCCTTTTAGTTTCTCAGTCTTGCCGCACTGGCATAAAGAACAGCATTTTACAGTCAACGACTTCTCGCGCTGGGTGTTGTACGCTGCCATGCCTGGGACCTGTTCCTGTAAAGATTGTACAAACATGACTCATCTCTGGATTCAGGGAGTAGCATTGCAATAGCAATTTCCTACGTGCTGTGATAGTACCTGGGACAGTTAAATGGATTTAAAAGGAATCACCTACCCACAAGAATTTTCCATTTTTTGGGCTTTCTTTGTTTGGTTTCCATTTAACTGGCTCCCAGACATTCAAGTAATTTTTAACATTTGAATCCTAAATTCGCCTTCCATATCTGTGTTTAGTACCTTTTGTACCTTGTAAATTTTGAGAACTGTGAATCTTGTTCTGAAAGTGTTTTAACTGTTCCTCTGGCTGGGAGTTGCTCTGTGCTACGCTTTAAATCACGATAGAGATTTACACTTGCGATAGAGGTAGAACTGCAAGCATCCAAAAAAAAGAGTTATCTATGCGCAGAGGAGTCGGTATTCACATACCTCAGTAAATAATATCCCAGGGATGTCATCCTGCTTCCCCTGGAATCACAAACAGTAATACCCTCTAAGAACAATAGCACTAAAACTGTCCTCGGGTTAAAAATAATCGGTTTGCCTGTGTGTGAAGCGCACAGTCTCAAGAGCTCTTTGGCTGGGTAGCAATATTTTACCTCTAATGACCTCAAACCGGAGCCAGCCATTTTTGCAGGCTCTACAGAGTACTGTTGTGCCACGAATTGTACCCGAAGGTAGCTGCCTGCCTTCACCTGAGCACATCCCTCTCTCCTGGCTCCTGCATGCCCCAAAGGTGGGGAAAAAATAGGCAGAATACACTGCGTTTTCTTTACTAATTTTGGCTTTCTTATTTAGTCAGATTCTCCCATTTTGGATGATTGAATCTCTGCATCTTCTGCAGCAGAAGAGGAGCACGTGTAGTTTGCCGAGATTTTTTTTTCACTGAGGTGTTGCAGTTGGAGGCAAACGATCTTCTAGAAAGGAAGAAGTTGGGATGCTGTGTGCGAATACCAGGTATTTTTAGGTTTTCTTTAAATATGCACAAATAAATTCTAAACTTCTGTGTCTTTCCTCCTTTCCCCAAAGTCCTACCCCTGAACCTCTTTGAAAACGATAGATATAGTTGTGAAATATGTAAAAACAGGGATGTGAGAACAGAAGGATAACTGGATGGGGGGTCCCATGGGGGTCTTTTTCTTAATCCTGGGTTTCTTTGGGTGAACTTATATTTTTGAGCAGACCCTTGGGCAGAGCGCTCGCTGGCTTGCAGCGAGTGACCCGGCTACTCTGTGAGCTGACAGAGTGGGAGGTAAGTGGCAGTAACTAATGGCAAATAGCAGAGCTCTGGACGGCTACGTGTCCCTGAAGACGTGAGCTCTTTTGGGGGTTGTGTCTTCACAGAGCGAAGCTGATTGTCACCCTACAGAATATGGCAGTTTGCATCCCTTCACTGAGGCTTCGCTGTCACATTTGCTCAGCTCGCTGAAAAGGCTGTTTGGTTTTGTTTCTGCTCCCCAAATCTGTTGAAGTAGTAGGGAAGGAATGATTACCTTCAGGGAAATTACCCATCAGCTGCTATTGCTAATAAGTTGTTTAATGCTTGTGTAGCACTTGACGTTTTTATGACTGATGTGCCGAAAAAGAAACAAAAAAACCAGGGGGTTTGTTTTTAAATGGCAAAGGGTACTTTCTGCCTTTTCGTTGCAGCTCCCAGGCAATAGTGAGAAAAATGTCCCTCGCTCCCCCAACCTGAAATCTGCCTGTGATCCAAACGTAACGAGGGAGAGAAGGTGAGAGGTTCCACATGTAGCTTCGGGACCCGTTTGCTAAATTGCAGGAGGGTTTAATAAATGCCGTTTCTCACGCATCCTTGACCACCCCTCCAGCCCTCTCTCCCGCGTCCATCGCCCTTGGGATGCTCCGCAGCGTTCCCACAACCCTTCAAGCAGCGGCTGCGTGAAAAAGAAAAGCGGGAGCGCTGCCCTCCCTCCTGTCTCTCCCAGCGTACCCCGTGTGTGTGTATGTGTGTCCCCTCGCTGAGTCCCCCCGGCCCCACTTCCAGGCAGGATCCCACTTCCAAGATGGATGTTGAGCGGCTTCTCGCCGCGCAGCCACAGCGGCGGAGCCGAGCGCGGCACAAAGCGGGGCGGCGCGGCGCTGCCCCCCGCGGCTCTGCCGGGGCGGGGGGGGAAGCGGGGGGCCTCTCCCCCCCGGGGGCCCGGGGCTCCCCCGCGGGCCCGCCCCTCCGCGGAGCGGCGCGGTGGCGGGGCGGGGCGGCCGCGCCCGCGGGGCACCCCCTGCCCGCCCGCCCGCCCCGGCGGCAGCAGCGAGACGCGCCGGGCGCCGCCGCTCCGCGCCCCTCCGCGCCCCTCCGGCAAACTTTTGCCGGCGCTCAGCCGCCCCGCGGTTCCTCCGGGGAGGCGAAGTCGGGGCCGTGCCCTCGCCCCGGCCGGCAGCGGGTGCCCTGGGGAGGGGGCTCCCGGCTCCTTTTCCCTGCTTTTTATTGTTTTTCCTCCCTTTTTTTTTTTTTTTTTTTTTTTTTTCCCGCGGGGAGGGGTGGGGAAGGCAAGGGGCTATAAAGCGCGAAGGGACGTGCGTGACACAATCCCCGTTGCAGCCCGTCCCCGCCGGAGCGGGGGGGTTAGGTAAACACCCGCCCCCCTAAAATAAAAAATAGCCCCCCGCCCTCCACCCCCGGGAGGGACGGGACGGGACGGGACAGGACCGGACGCCGCAAGGTAAGGCACCGGCACCGGGCTGGGGAAGCGGGGCCGCCCGCGCAGACCCCCCGGTGGCCGTCGGGGCGGCGGGGGCGGACGGGGGGCGCGGTGCACCCCCCCATCAGCAGCGGGGACCCCTCGGTCAAAGCGGGGCGGGGGACGCGCCGCACCGAGCGGCCACCCCGGCGCGGTGTCTCCAGCCCCGCGTCCCGGCCCCGCGCCGCCGCGGCTTTTGCCGGGATGCTGCCGGTAGGAGCTCGGCTCCCCGCCGGCTCCCCCCTTCCCCTCTGAGGTTTGTTTTCCTCCCCCCCCCCCCCCGTTTTTGCTCTCTTTCGGTGCCCCGCAGCCTGCGCTGCCGCCGGGAGCCCCGGCGCCCGGAGCGGGTGTGTGCCGGGCAGGCAACGGCTCCGTCTTCGCCAGCATCATACTTGGTTTTTCGGGAGGGACGGGGGAAAAAAAAAAAAAAGGAAAGAAAACAAAAAGTGGCTACCAAAAAAAAGTAAACGGAAAACTCAACGGTGGGATGTAAGTGCTGAGATTTGCTACGTGCAGCTTGGGTCGTGTTTTTATTGCGACCGCGGAGAGACAATGGCTACAAAGCGTTGTTTAATCACTTGCAGATATAACTTTTATGCATTTAAACGTTCACAGTTAAAGGCTAGCGCAGATTTTTTGAAAAGTGGTGATTCTCTGAGCGGTTTTGTTCTGGATGTATTTATCACTCGAGCGGTGACGTGCCCTGCTTTCCTCAGACCGGTTAGCTTGGTGCCAGGGATGAGCGTGATCGTGTCCGTGCCGTGCTGCCCCGGGCAGCTCTGGAAATCCTTGCAGCGGGCACCTCCGGGAGCACGGCAGCCTCTGGGAGGCTGGTTTCAGGGCGCGGGTTGTGAAGCTCGTAGCGTCCCTTGGACTTTTGCTTCCCACCGAAGGATCTGGTTAGCATCCAGTTACAATCTTTAATTAAAACGCTTAAACAGTATCGCTGTTCTTGTGGCTTGACTGAGCTGCAGGAGGCGAGCTCAGAGGGGAGGCGAGGTCCCCAGCATAAATACACAGACCTCCCTGGACCGGCTGGCTGTTTGCGAGCAGATGCCATGCGACGTTCAGTGGCACAAGTGTGGCACTGTGTCTCCGTCGGAGCATCCTACCTTCAGGCTGCGTTGGCAGCCCCATCCAGCGCCGTCATACGATGGGCTTCCAGCCTAGGTGTACCGATTTCTTGCTTGGTCAAGCCAGCGGAGTTGTATCTGTGTAAAACTGGAAGAGACAAGAGCGATTTGAGGGTGAATTCCTCCCTGGGCGGTTGGCGGTGAGTGATTTATATGCTAGTGACCCTGGCGGGGCACTGCTGGCTTGGCCATAACCTGGTTTCCGTAAAAATAATGCTCAGGTGTTAGACATCGTCAGCACCCTTGGCCGTGCTGTAAGGGAGCAGGGAGAAAAACTTTGTGATTCTGTTCAGGCTACTTGGAAAATCGCTGATTCTTAGCTATTTTAGGAATGGCATTTCAGATTGCTTCTTTTGAGGAATGCCTCATCCTCCCAGCCTCGCTCTCCTACCTCATAGCAAAATGTGTACCTGCGAGAGGGGAGCTGCCGCTGTCAGCTTTCTAGTACCACTAAAAGTCTCCGTGAGTACTTAGAGTCATGCCTAGGATTTAAAACTTGTTAATATTTGAAGGAGGAGAAGACTTTTTAAAACACTGACGGATTTTTATGTTCTAATTCGACCATTAAAAATGTAATGAAGCAGAAGTGTGTCGTAGTGCATCACATGTGGGTACTGTATGTATTTGGGGTCCCGTGGCTGTGTTTCATCATGTTGTGAGATGAACGATCCCTGTTTCATGTGGACTTTCTGTGTCAGCAGATAATGAGCCCCTCTTAATTTGAAAGAGCTTTGTAGTATGTCTGAAAAATCCGTTCAGCTTTGTCATGTTTCTGTGATGAAGGACTGCGGGTGCATCACGCTGTCCTTGTTTCTGTGTGGCCCTGGACAGAAAACTCGGACTTTTCTGCTCTGGAGGGCGGGCACTGCAGCGTGTCATCGCAGCCCTGCCAGCGAGGGGATGCGAGAGGAGCTGGCTGTTCCCTGGCGCCAGCAGCCACACCTGGCAGGCGGTGGCACACGCGTGACGTGCTGCTGGCGTCATCGGCCAGCGGGTCACCTCACGCCCCAGCCCCGCCCCAGGGGGAGTTCGGGCTTGGGTGCTCAGATGTGCAGTTTGAGAGGGAATTTGAACACTGTGCGGGATGCTGATATCCCACAGAGATTAATACAGGCGCCTTTTTTTAATTTTGAGAAGGTTGTCATGGAGGTGAGGCAGAGCTGCGTAGGATTGCCCTGCACGCCTGTTTTGTTGTGGATGACTACTTCGGAAACACCAAGGAAAAGCATTTAGGTTTCCCCAATGTTTATAAATACAATATGGTGCAAACTGTCAAGCAAGCTGTTCAAAATCACGTAACGCCTGTGCTGCCTTCCCTGTTCAGCTCGAATGCCTTCACCACACTCATCTGACGTTTAAAGCTGCCGGCACGCAGCTCTGGCCCATCTGCCGCGGTTTTTCCAGCGCGCCTCTCCTCCTTCTGCGAGCTGGGCTGGGGACACAGCAGTACGGGCAGGGTCGGTGCTGTGGCTCCACTCGCGCCACGACCTGCTCATTGGAGCCCTGGGCCTCCTTCGGCACCGCGCTGCTCCTGGCCGGCTCGGCGAGAGCCCAGGCTGCCCCAAAGCGTCCCGGCTCCTATGCCAAAACTGTGTGTAGGAGCAGAAACAGCGTCTTCAGGTCTGCTTTGTCCTCCTTAGATTTGTCCACCTAAGGTTTGTCCACCTTGGAGGTCCCCTGAAAATGAAGGAATAAAGCCCTTCCTGGGAGGTGCCCTGAAGCTAGCGATGGGCGGGTCACTGGTGCCAGGGGAGCAGGGGCTCACCTTGGCTGCGCAATGTGGTTTTGAGCCTCCAGGAGCGCGGTGGCTGCCGTTCACCGTCTCCCGGCTTCAGAAGGCTGGATGGGGCCTTTTTGCCCACCGTTTCACTCTGAAGTGTGCCAGGGTCTTCTGCCTTAATATGTATAAAAAGATGAGAAGTTTATTAAACTCAGACCCTGCTTTTTCTTCTACAATTTACATTCCGAAAGGCTGGTAATAAACAGTTTATTAAAAAGAAATCCTGATTTATTTCTGCAAATGGTTACGTTTCAAGCTGGTACCAAACGGGTTTGTAGGAGACCACCTTTTATGCTTCCCATGGCAGTTTAAAAGATTGCTAGAAAAATAATCCAGAATCTAAGCAGGTTTGGATAAAAGCAAGCCAGGACTGTACGTCAGGGTATGTGGTGCTTTTATGCAGCGAAGCGGCGGATTTTACCACAGAACATCTGGGTACTGGCTTCAGTTACAGCACAGATTTTAGTGGGATAGCAAGTCTTGTTTGGCTTTGTGTTCATTTTGAAGTCACTAAACTTTATATGAATCATAAAACTGTAAGCCCATTACTTCACTGTTTTCAAGGGGCTATTTCAGTCCTCCGTCAGGGCCTTGCATCTTTCCAGAGATGGTTTTGTTTTACTGAGTGGGTATTTATCTTTTCGGTCACCAGCTTGCTTTCACAGGAGACAGATTTACTAATTTGTACCGATGGACACACCAGAGATGGTGGGTTTCCATTCGACCTTGCACATTCGAACGTGCACATTTTCTGCATTAAGGGCAGTCTAATGAAAACTGCACGTTTCTCATTCTGTGCATTCAAAGGGGCTGATGTTATTAACGTGGAAGACTATATAGCTGCTCTGGGCTACCAGTTCAACCACTCATGAGAGTTAAAGTAATGGGGGAGGTTTTGCTTTCTTTTTCTGTTTGATTATAAAATGCAGAGAAGAGTAGATCTGACTGAAGGAGGGGAGGGCCTCTTTCACGTAAGAAAACAAGTTTTCAAGTCCTTACAAAAGGGTGCAAATACTGGTGGGAATGCCCAGCATCGAGGAGGATAACCTCGACTAATTATAGATAAAGAAATACGTGTTTGGAATATAAGGCTTGTGTGGGAGTGTATAGGCAGCCCGTAAGACTAATGGTTACCTTGCTTACAGAGAATCCGGTGTCATATCGAATGCTGTTGAGCTCTGTATTTTGGTGTCACTGACTGTACAGGCAGGAGTGAAAGGAGAATAAATCAGAATTATGTTAAAGGAAAGAGAATATCTTAGGTAAGACCAGTGAGAAGGGACTCAAGTCCTGCTTGAGCTCTGCTAAATAGGAGCAGTGCAGTGAGTGAGCATTGCCTTGCAGAAAAGGCAGAGTACAGAAGCTGCGTTCACCACTTTGTTTTACATTATGTCTGAGAATACGCTACTTCTGTGACAAAAATCTTCATTAAATCAAACGGGGATAGCTTCTGCCTGAGAAGATGATTCAAATAAGCTAATGCTTATGGATGGATGGAAGGAGCTTTGAAGGCTGAGGAGATGTGATGTTTGAAAACTTTAACAAGATGTCATTAGGAGAGGAAGTATTTGCCCTTAGATCGGGAAATAGGTCAGGGTAATAAATCATAACTCCAGGAGAATGTGCTTAAAGCTGGAAATAAATTAAGAGGGAGAGAGAGTAAATATTAAAAAGAAGTTTGTTCTTTCAGAATTAATTTTCTAATTTCCAGTATGCAAGGACACCCACTGAACAGGAGAAAGATAAGTGTTAACACAGAGCTGTAACAGGAACCAGCCCAAAATCTCATGACTGCATAGATGGCTTTGATTGCACCCTGGGGAGCACGTCAGTCGTGTGGGATGCATCAGAAGCAGGCAAAACATCGTCTTTTTCAGTTCATGTGCGAGATAGCTGATACTACAACTTCACCAAAAATGTGATGGTCTGCTGGGGGATGGGTTTTAAATGCTGTTCAAGTAATCAGCAACATGAGCGGTCTGAAAACCCAGCCCTCCTGTCCACGACTGCTTTGATAAACAAAAGTATACCTGAGTTACCAGAGGGATGCAGGCAAATCCTATGCTGAGCATCTTTTGGTAGGCTGTGTCTTTCCACCTGGGCAGGGGTGAGCGAGCGCTCAAGTAACTGCAGTGTTTTCAGCGTTTCTCACAGATTGCTGAAGAGCATGCGGGGTTGTTCAGGTTTTAGCCTGAATCAAGACCAGTCTGGTTTTAGGGTAATTAAATTCAGTAGTTGGAGAGATGTTTGTTGCTTGTGTGACAGCTGAGATAAGAAGCAGTGGGTACTTACGGCGAGCACCTGGAAATCTGAAAAACAAAAGGCAATAATTTATCTTTCCTACTTCATTCCCCGCTCTGCGGGTCCGGATATGAGTGCCCCTCCAGCGTGACCCTCGCACGCTCACAACGTGACACACCACTGAGGCCGACACTTCCCCTGTGATTTACAGGGGAAAAGCATTGTTCGCCTAATTGAGCATATTTCTTTTTTTTTTTTTTTATTTAAGGAAAAGTAACTTTAAAGGGGTTGAAACTTTATTAGGATGTGAGAAAAAGGATGCTTTTCATCCTTCTCACTTTTAGCTTGCTCAGTACCAAAATACAGCAGCGCTAGACCAGCCGCAGCTCCTGCTGCAAAGGTGGGGAGGCAGGCGGGAGGCGCGACGGGATCGCAGGTTCTTCGCACATGTCTGCAGGGATTATTAAACAGGGTAGATGGTTTTCACAAAACGACTAGCATGTCGTGAAGACATGAGCTCTCTCTCCCTCTGTCTCTCTCCTACTACTTTGTTTAGGTGCAGCAAATTTACGGCTAATTTGTTTATAGTCAAACAGTCTAAACGTGTCTCAGCATTTTGAAATCCAGAAACCTGATGCAAATTAAGCAGTTTACAGATCGGGATGATGATGGTGCAGGAAAGCCAAGTGTCTTGAAGCTGCCAGCTGGTCTCTGGATGTGAAGGAAAACATCAGTGAGCAGCGTTAACAGTTTCTAGTCCCCATTCTTTTTCTTCCTTTGGCTTCTAAATCTGCATTTAATTCCCTGTGGGTTTTTTTTCTCCTGGGTAAGAATTACTTACTTGAGTATGATTTGTAGGACTAATAGGATCTTATCCTTATTTGGGGAAGACCCTAGGGGCTCTCTGAAACTGATTTTTCAGTAATGAGAAATAATGAATAAAAATCTAATAGTCCTAGGGGGTATTAAAGTTACAATTTTGCAGGGAAGATTTAATGTCAGTCAATTAAAACTTTTATAATCCTGTTATAGTACAATAGTTGAAAAAAATGCATTCTAGGAAAAATAAGTAGGTTTAAAGACCCTTTCACATCATGTGAACAAGTCTAACTTAATTTAACATTTGAATTAAGCAGGTATTTTAAAGGAAGAGTATAAGACATTTCTTGCAAGTGTGTGATAGCAGGGCAGCAGGCTCAGGGAAAGAAATATGTTAATTTATGGAGCATGTTCTAATTCCCATTCATTTAAGAAAAAGCAGTTGCAAAGTGTTTGTAAGAAAATCCAGGCAATTAGGGCTTTAACTAGAAAATGCAAAATTCATACACATCAGTGAGATGTACTTCCAGTAGGCCAAAACACGCTTCTGGCTCAGCCTTTTGCTCGCTCGCTTCATGGCCATCCCCACTCAGCACTACAGACTCGGTGTGGTTTTGTTCAGCCGGGGACTGTGAAGACCCCGACTCATGTCCCTCAGTGAAATGTGCACGTGGGGAGCGAAGTGGGACCCAGGGGGATCGTCCCTGTGGGCAGAGCCCCTGCCCAGCTCCAGCCCAAACCTCTGGGGCCTGCTGAAATGCCTTGGGGGAACCAAGTACCAACAAACAGATACTTTTTTGAATTTACAGCTTTTTGGTTTTTACAATGCAGTATTAATGGTGGTGTTGAAATGACACTTTGTCCTTTAGCAGTAACTTTCATCTCAGGATCTCACAGCCTTTTCCAGTCGCTAGCAAAGGGACACCCCCAGAAGGCAGCGCTGGGTCCCACGCCACAGCTCTCGCCATGTCTTTCCCCTTTGGGAAAGAAATGCCCTTGGCACGCATTTCAGCCATCTCTGAAGGCAGAAATTCCATCCTTCCCCTTCCCCTTCCCCTTCCCCTTCCCCTTCCCCTTCCCCTTCCCCTTCCCCTTCCCCTTCCCCTTCCCCTTCCCCTTCCCCTTCCCCTTCCCCTTCCCCTTCCCCTTCCCCTTCCCCTTCCCCTTCCCCTTCCCCTTCCCCTCCTTGCTGTCAACCAAGGATGTATGGTTTCCATAAGAAGGCCTGAAGGTTTGGGGTTGTTTGGATGTTCGCTCACCCATGACAATCTGACCTATCAGCCCATATGTGTTCCCTCTGCTTTTGTTCACAGTAACTAAAGGACTAACCTTTCGCCTGCCGGTCTGGACAAATAAACACTGGCCCAGCAGTAGTGTGGAGCTGAAACTGACCCTTTCGATAATCTCATTTTTGAGATCCCTTATCACAGCTCTGCAGTTGACCCTGGCAGGTTTCAAACTCTCGTGGCACGTCCCTTCAGAGCGCCCGTCTTTTTGCACTTGCGAAAGACTTTACAGCTTGGTCATGCAGAAGTCTACCGGTTAGAAAATCCAGAAAGTGTTAGAAAGCCACCTTGAAGACTGGCAGCTTCCACACGTGCTCCTATCCTGCTTTGGTATGATGGGCTGGCGGCTGGTGAGCTGTGGTTGGACTCGTGGAGTCTCGTAACCTCTTCAGACCAATGCGTGTGTCAGCTCTGACCGTAGGCCCACCTGTGGCAGCAGTCTGCATGGCTGTGCCTCACCATCTCTCTGGGCAGGGACCGTTTTGCCCTTTGAAGGCAAATCCTTTCTCCGTCACGTGGCTCCTCAGCCCTGGAGATGTTCAGTGATGCTGGGTGAGCAGTGTCTGCTGAGCAGCTTAGGGCAGGCACAGGGGCTGCCTGGATCCATAGCTCCTCCGGTGCCTGGCCACGCTTGTCCCGAATCTTGAGCAACCTTGGGAGCCACCCTTGCAGCAGATGGTCTCTCTCCTCCTGCAAGGGTCCCCTCATGAACATTGGGAGTGCTCACTGCTGTCATTTGTCCCAGTGACTAGTGGGAGGATTAGGAAATGGGGGCCAGAGCCTCCACGCATGGGGCTGGGCAGGATGAATCTCACCCCCTGCTCTGCAAAGGTCAGGTCGTCAGGGGAAGCAGAAGTTTAGATTTTCTCTGAAGGTGGTGGGAAGTGTCAGGCGCCACAGTGGGTGACCGCAGGTAGCTGCATTGAGAAATTCAGAGCAGCTAATGTCCTTCACTAACAATTTGCACTAATTTACTGAGTTGTCCTCTATAGGAATCTGTGTCTTTTTTCAAGCAGGATGCTAAGGAAATCAGTGCTGGTAGGGAATATTTAGCCAGCGTGAGCATTCCTACTTTTTCTTGCCCCTACCCACATCGTGTATAGAAGTGAGCATGCAAAAGAGGTAATTTTCTGAATGACACAAAGGAGAAGTGGTGAGGCTGATGGTCCTCCCTGTGATGTGGTTCACTTGCAATGGGCCATCCTGTTCTCTCACCCATCGCAGCCTCTGGGGAAGTCACTGTAGCTAATGGTGTGGCAAAGAAACTGTATGTGCTGCTTTCTAGGGACAGTGGGGATCAGCATGGGAGATGATATCCACGCTGAGTCTTGGAAAGTCTTTGCTGTTGTAACTGCAGCTGAGGTCTGCCCGCATTAATGCTGAGTGCAGTGGTAGAAATACGTAAATATCAATTTCTTTAGCACTACATTTGATACTTTCCATTTTCAAACACTTGACAAACGTTTACATATTTTCAGCAACCCTTTTCCAACTAGGAAAAATGTGACACAGCTTCTGTGAATTACCATGATATGTAACAAATCATTAGGAGAGCACCTTAAAAGTTCATTAAGGACTTGTAGAGCCTAAGATTTCCTTTGCATGCCTTTAAAGCTGAAGGCAGATAATATTAAAACTGAATCCAATTTTGGACACTAAATCCAATCAGAAAAATTTGGATTCTCATGATAATTAAGGAATTGCAAATTTTGGGGGATCACCAATCAGCATAACATGTATTATTGTGGTCGTAAGTAATGTGGGCTAGACTCTTGATTCAGTAGAAAAAGTCATAGTTCCTTTGAAGTCAGCTGAGGATCTGGATTGCATGATTCAGGTGTAACTAAAAGCAACACAGGGATAAGACTGAAAAAATATAGGAAAGAACAGAATAAAATAGAAGGAACTATTTTCCCCTGTTCATATAAATTGTATTTTTTCATCCCATATCTAGTTAACTATGAGTGTTCTTGGACTGCAGAAACCTAGAATCCAACCTTACAATTGCATTTCATGCCAGATGCCTGCTGCTGTTTCTGTTTGAGTTCCTATTGCTGTGTCTTTGCTCCAAAGATATCCACCGCCCCTGCAGACCACTGCGGACACCATCCCGGCAGCAGCGCAGGGATGCAGTTGCTTCCGCGGGAATCGGAGAATCGCCTCATGGGCACGAGCACTGCAATAGGGGTTGTTACTGGAGCTGCTGTCCTGCTTTGCTATTCCAGATGCCACAGGGCTTTCTGGAGAGCTGCTGCTTTTACTCTCCGTGCTATTGCAGGCATTACTGGTTGTTACTGGTTAGCCTGGAAGCACTGAGAAACCCCAGGCAGTAAAAGCGAAGATACGGTAAAGTTGCAAATGAGAATTTTGGAGTAGCTGTTGCAGGAAAACTGTGTGTAGAGGTAGGGAAGTGGGCATGAATACTAATGTGCTTGGGCTGGCTGTGGTTTGTAATCCTGTGTACATGTGTGGTGTTGTTCCTGACACTGAAGAAAACTGCATGTCTGATGGAAGCTGAGGGAATTCACCTCTGTGCACTTAAAAGGGTTTCAAAGTAGTCAGCAATTTTTCCTTTTTAATTGTCTACCAGAAAGTAGGAGGGAAGAAATGTATAAGCGATTCCAGTGTGCTCATGGCACAGCTTTCTACAAAACATTGCTGGAGCTGCCGGAGGCTCGGCTTCCCCTGCTCCTGCCCTGCCAGTTGTGCCAGTGACCCGCAGCCCCTTGCCTGCCGCTGCCCCTCCCGCAGCCCCCGGCCCTGCGCGAGCCCCTCATTGTCTCCCCTTTAACAAACACCTTGTTGGCGGTGGGCAGCTGCCAGGCGAGGGGTGTTCCCCAAGCCCTAGCAGTGGCTCAAGCAACTTTAACTCCTGCAGTAGTTAATGCAGGAGTTAATGACTTTGGGTTTATGTTTTAGCACTTTCCAAAGGTCCTTCTGACCTCCAGCCATAAGCCCCAATGGTTTGAGGGTGCGATGGCAGGATGCACAGACCCCGATTCTGCTCCAGCTCTATCATACCCTGACACTTCAGTCCTCCCTGTCCCTCGTGGGTTTTGGCAAGGGCACTTGCTCATAATGTCATTCAGAAGTATTCCAGAGAAACAGTGGGAAACTCTGTACCAAATACCAACATGCTTGTGTTGGTTGTAATTTGTAATTGTTCGTATGTGTTCCTCCCTGCTAATCCCCTTGCTGAAATTCATTATGGAGAGACAGTAACATACACTCAGAGAGCTGTGCTGAAGGCAGAATGACTTGGCCAAGGAAAGTAGCTATTGTTTTATGATTAAAGGAAGGGATTATATTGGGATTTCCTTGAACAAGGAAAGCTGCTGCCCCACTTTTATTGCTTGTAACAAGGGGATAATAATTACTCTCCATTATAAAACACCTCCAGATCTTGTGATGAAAGATTTGTGGTAGAGCTGTGTGGCATTCAGGGTTGGTTATCTTAAATGGCCTGGAGTTGTGCAAACCAAGATTTCTCTGCCTTATCTTTCTCCTACCGGGGCTCAACCCCTGCTGAGACTATGGAGAAAATTCCCCTTCTCCGAGCTGGGCATCTGACATGAGATGTTCCTCTGGAAGAGCTGGCACCAGTCACCCATCCCGTGATGCTTGTCCTCTCTGGGAGCGATGTCTGACCACCTGGGGATTTTGTGCGGGCTTGGGAGGATGAGCAGATATGATGGTAAGGACAGAGGCCAGCCTGTGCTGGAGTGGCCAAGGGAAGCGGAGCTCGGCACGGGGAGCGAGCCGCCAGCTGGCTGCCACCCCCTTCTCCAGCACGTCACTTCTTCCCGTGCTGCTGCCATCCCCTCGCAAGGAGAGGTATGAGAGAACAACTGAGCATTGTAACAGAGGTCGCTGGGGACTCACTGTTTGTTTGGTTTTGACGCTCACTGCTGAGTTGCATGGGCCGAGATGACTGTGAAGGAGAGAAGCGCTGGTATGTGGTCTCTGATTAAAAAAAGAAAAACTACGAGGCATTTCCTCAAGTGTCCCAAATGGCATCTCCTGGCTCAGCTGGTTTTTGAAGCATCCAACTACCACCAGCTCCAGGATGGCGATTTCAATGTAATCAGAGTTGAATCTGTTTCCACTCAAAGTGGAAAAATAAATAAGGCTCAGTTTAGAAACAAAATAGTCCATGTAAAATTTGATTTTTGATACCATATCTCCCTGAGCATGTTTGCTTTTCAACATATCTAATTTGAGACAGCTCCACATTTCACAATGTTACCCCTTCGGAGTTAACCTCTCCCCTAAGTTGTAGTTTGTTGCCACTGTTGTTCATTAAGATTTGGTGGAAATGTAGCCTTATTTCTTCGTACCTTCTTATTTTTACATAGCTGGATTTTTTTCCCCATGCTACTGTAATTTGCTTTGCTAAAACAATGCTCCCAGCAAAGGAAAATCGCGGGTTGAATTGGAATTGCAAGAGGCGGTAGGTTAATCCACAGATTATTGACATGGTGGACCCTAAATGCTTCAAAGGCACCATTATAGTCCATCATGTCCGCGTGTATTTAGAGAGCCTTAATCCACGGATTACAGGTCTGTAAAGGCTCCTGCCCTCCCAGTTACAGCTGGTCCTGCCAACGGGAGCTGCCATGTCAAGCTGGCTGTGGTGCTACACAGAAATATTTCTCTTTAAAATCCGCAGAGACGGTGACACACCCCTGCGTCCCTGTCACGGCTGCATTCCTCTTCCCCCCCATTCCATAGGGAAAGGCTTTGGGCCAGTGCACATCCCTGGTGGAGGGGCTGGCTGGGGCTGCGCTGGCCCAGCTCCTGGCGAGGCTCCTGCAGCCCTGCCTGGCCCGGGCTTTTCCCCAGGCACGAGGCAGGACCAGACAACAAGTTTTCAAGAACACTGCTTTTTTAAAAAGAAACCAACAAAGCTCAAATGAAAAGCATACCAAACGTTTTCCAGATCCTGTAGGGAATAGTAAGTATTAAATGGCAGGCCTTCACTTTTACCCTCTGGTCTCCCCCTAAACAAACAAACCAAACAGCTCTCAGTAAATACTTAAAATTTCAAAGGCATTATTTTTCCTTGTTTGCACATTAAAAATAACTAATTGTATTACAATTGAAATGGGTGGGCGCTTTTAAACCCCTCTTTTGCTGAGGTGATAACTCTGTATGCTGAGGTGCCTATATTTGTGTTATATATCTCTGGAAATGAAGTGTATAATGGAAAAGCTCACAGCCTCTTTATTTGCAGTGTTCCTATAATAAGTCAAAGAATTCACACAGTGCCCTTTTATTTCCGAAGCTGGACTTAAATCACGTCAATAAATCTACAGACTTATTATGAGATGCAGCATGGGTAATGTAAACAACCAAAAAAACCTCCAACACACCAGAGTTTAAAAATAGGATGTAAGGAGGAAAAAAAGTTAACCATCCATACAATAAAAAGAGAAGAAATGCAACACAAAAGCACTGTGGAAGGCAGTGCCTTGAAATTATCCTCACTAAATTACAGTCATGCACTTTCCACTCTCTGTAATTAAACATTAGGGTTTATTTATTCCAGATGCATTTGCTTCAAACCCAGATCTTTTGTTTTGTTTTGTTATTGTAAATCCTTTACAGGTCTCTGTGACCTGCAGACAGCTGAGAATCAAAGCAAATGATTTCCATAGATCAAGACACTCGAAGATGACTTGTGAGTAGTACTGGCATTGCATGTGGTGAATCTAATAGTCTTGCTCCCTTTTTACAGAGTGTAGGTATATTCAGTGACGTTGAGCCTTCCTGTGAGTGCCCGTGTCTGTGCGTGAAATAAATGCACAGTGAAACCTGAACACGATTACACAACTGCTTTGATCCCAAACAGCCAAACAAAATGGATTCTTGGCTTGCTGGGTGGGATTTCTGTGATGGGATGTAAGCAGGGAGCATCTGATACCTCCTGGGGTACAACCTGTGCAATTGCTGTATTTTGCTGGAAAAAAAACGGCTTGCTTTGGGCAGACACAGAATACTGTAGGCTTGGTCAGCGAAATCAAAAATTAGGTGATTTTATCTGCCCCTGAGGCTGCCCATTTCTGACTTTGGTTGAGGATGTACCCACCCCGCTGATCCCACAGCCTACGGGGAAGAGCCCGTGAGGTGCTGCTGCAGTTCTGGCTGATTTGTCCCCTAACTCAGAACCTAAGTTCTGCAACCAGTTGCAAATTCCATTATCCTCACCATTTCTGCTTATAATTGCAGTTTACAGATAGTTGCAGACCTTTCGTATAGATGTAGTTTGTTACGCAGAGGTCTTAAAGGCTGAACAGAGGACTTCCGTACGTGGGATTTTGGAAGGGTTGTGTAAGGCTCACTGCCCGAGTGGAAATCATTAAAAAGATAGGAATGAATTGTAATCATCATAAAATCTATGATCCGATTTAACGATAATTTTCATGTATATGCTTATAGCTCAGATTTATCAAATGGTCAGACTGCTGCTTTATTTATACTTTCTGAAGGGAAAAAAACCACAACCTCTGGCAAGGTGGTAAATTTAGAGGTGTTTAAAATAATTTATATCCCACTCCAAATGTACAGCATGCATTTTTAATCTGTTGCTCTATCTAGATAAATACATATAGCTTCATTAAGTAAGCCTCTTCCCAGGTGTTGCTGTTGCTACCAGAATGTTTGTGCAGCCCAGGAGCTGCTCAGCTGGGGACAGGACCGCTGCCTTCCAGGTTAAAATAAAAGGAAACCCCGGGCACCTGCCACGACCACCGCTGTCCTGGCAGCATGCAGCCTGCCCAGGCTTGGTGGCCCTGCGGCCAGTGGGCAAAACTGGGTGGCCCTGTCCGGCTGGAAGGTGGGCTGGGAGCAGCCCTGCCTGGGGGGAGATGGGGACCCCCTGGGTGCTCCCTGCTCGCAGTCTGCCTCCCCCAAGTGGGTCAGTGTGCAGGGGGGATGGAAAAAGAGAAAAGAAAGAAAAAAGAAAATTTTTTTCCCTTTCTTTTGGAAATGAAAGAATGTACAAGCAAGCCATATTTTCTCAAGGATGTTTTTAGTCTCTGGTTGCTGGCGTAGAGCTGCTGGCATCTGCGTGTGCCATCCTGGTCCCTCAAGCTGCGGCAGGTTTTTACCTTTCATTTTGTGCCGTGCTCATGGTTGCTGCGTGGGATCTCCCTCGCCTCTAGCAGTGCCGGGAAGGTAGGTGTCCTGGCACAGCCGGGCTGACGAACGATCCCTCTCCCCTGTGCCTGAGTGTTACCTCCTGGAGTGCCAGCTTTCTACTGAATCCCCTGCTCTGCCCCTGCTCCAGCGTCAGCCTTGCCCATGGGGATGGGGCCGCAGGGTTACCTTTGCGCTCTGTTCAGAGAGTTTGGGGAAAAAGTGAGAGGTAAAGATGGGCCATTAGAGGGCACTTTTGCAATCCTGGAGAAGGAAAACGGTGCTTATTATTTCACTTAGGACTGTTTATTTTGGCGCTCTCTTAAATTCAGTGATAAACAGCAGGCAAATCCCTCCAGTCAGCAGGAATATATCAATAAAATATTGACTCAGAGTTTAAAAGAAAAGAAAACAAGACGAACTTGTAGAAAAAGGAATAAAAGGCATTTAGGAGGTGGCACAGTCTGGAGAATAAAAAAATCACACAACGTATTTCATGTAATTTGTATGGCTTTACAGTGCAGCGCTTAGGCCTCAGCTTGTACCTGGCTTCTAAAAACGAAACCAGCTCAGAGCATGGCACACCAAGACAAGAAAATTGTTTGTTGGAGGTGTCTGAGGGCTGGGTGGGAGAGCACAAATTCACGCACTCAATCTAGCGAGTGCATTCTCTGAGGGACTCTGTCAAAGTCATTGCCCAGCAGTGAACTTGCCCAGAAAGAAACATGGGGCGAATAAATGATATTTTTGCTTTCCCCTTGATGTTTTGTGTGAGTAAACTATAGAGGATTTAGCTTTAAACTCTGCCAAATTATAATGAGTGCACTGCAAAAAATAAATCGGCTTATTAACTGGTGTGAAAGGGTGGTATGACACTGACAGCATGGTTTCCAAAAACTGTGAGTGAGTTTTGGATGCCTCTTTGCTGTTGAGACGTCCTGCTTTTGGAAGTGTTGTGCATGAAAATTGGGCCCATTTTAAGCCTCTGAGGTTGGATATGTCAAAATGAAAGCACTCAATCCTATTTGCTTGTAAAGGAGCAAAGATTATAAAACTTTTCTTTTTCAGTAACCTTGAGAGGTTTGCCAAGCTATTTCATGTATGGGATGGGCCAGTGCTGCTGGCCCAGGCTGGGCAGGAATCACAGAACTAACCTTAATGTGTCTTTTGTGGTTATTTTTAGGCTGAAATGCTTTTACAGTTAGGCAAAGAATTTAAAGACAAATCTGTACTTTGAAACTACACCATGGTTGTTAACGGGGACAGGAGTTTTTTAAGTGAATTAGCTAGTGAAATTATTTAAGAAGTGAAGTTTAGCCTGGGTAGTCCTACAATCAAAATGCGTTTATTTTAATAGAGGTTACATTGCACTGTAAATGACTATGGGAATATACAAGATTGCAATTTCAGGGGGTTCATGCGGAGGACGCTGTCTGCACAAAGTGTCAGAGTTTCTTACCTAACCAAATAATCTGCTGTAACTGTTGTGATTAAGTTGGAAGGAATTTCTTCCCTGTTGGCCAACGATAATACTTGAAAAATCAATAAACAGCGTGTTAGAGCACACGAAACTCATCCTGCTTTGTGTCAGAGGAGGTTTCTGCTGACTTTGGTGACTCAAGTCAGCAAGTATTTTGACTTACGATCTTTGCTCCGAAAGGTCAAATGTCATTAACTTTGCTGATAAGTATCAACACTTCAGTCTGAATTCGAGGAAATATGTCTGTTGTCATCAAAAGCTAAGTCAGAACCTGGCTGGGATAAATTTTGACAAACTCTGGGAAAGCTAAATCGGGATTTAACTATAAGTAGCAATTGCACGTCTTAGTAAAGTCCTTTACTACTTTCCCATCTGTAGGGCAGAGCACTGCTGTAACCTGTTATTAAAACATCCTGAACAATAACAAAGTGCACAATTTGAGACCTGTGAGCGCTGGAGCTGAAGCATTACAAGCCCTGCCATCGGGGAACCGTGGCTGTGTGTTGCTCTTGCCAGGTTATAGCTGAATAAATAAGGGCGCAGCCTTCTCCAACTACAAAATAACGTTTGGCAGCCTCGGCACAAGCAGGGCTTCCCTGCCAGACAAGCAGGGTCATCGACCAGCAAGCTCGCCGCAGGGCCCTCCAGCACACTTGCCGCCCTCTCGCATGGGGCTCTTCCACGGTCTCCATGCCCACCTGGGACACAACCATGGGGGAAACTCTGCCAGGTGAACCTCAAGCATTCGCTTTCATCTTTCCCGTGGTTTTCCACTCAGGAAGGGGAGGAACTGGTGGCAAATACAGGAATATGTGGTGGGCTGGGGAGGGAGAAAGCTAAGGAAGGCGTAGCAGCCCTTGGTGTGAGGGAAGGCACGAGCGAAAGGAGGAGAAGATAAAATTGCATCCTGTCAAGGGAGTTTTCAGTACATGTCACTTGTGGCTTATGGTTACTTCGGGGTTTGCTACATATTTTCTCCTCCTTCTTGCATCACCAGTTTCAGTGAGAAAATAGGGAGATGAAGGACAGGGACCGAGGTGGGCAGCACAAGTTAGAGAAAACAGTAGAAAGTGGGGTGGGAATGAGCTGATGTAATGGGGCCAGGGACAGCAGAGAGGAGGGGAGGGGGTGAGCGGGGGGAAACTGTATTGTGGGTAGAAGGAGTAATTAAATAATGATGTTAGAGGCAGAGGAAGCAATATGAGGGCAAAAATAGCCATCCATGAGCCTTGCTGGTGTCAGGAGACCTGCTGTCCTGCGCGTGGGTGGCCGTCTTTAGCTGTACTGGGAGAAGGACAGACTGCAGGACAGGCAGATGCTGGAGCCTCCTCTCACAGTGGGGCTAGAGGCAGCAGGCAGGGAGGATTTGGGAAGATTTTGTCAGGAGCTCAGGGGTGAAAAAGAGGACGAGACCCCATGCTGCCTGTGGTGAACTTCCACATTTGGGATGCTGGTGCCTGCAGCGAGCTTCAGTGATGATGAGAGGGGCAGAGGCTGGCAGGCTGCTGGCCACTGGCCTCCGTGAAGAGGAGAGTGGGAAGAGGCACGCGGGGATTTTGGGGCTGTTGGGGAGCGGGTCTTGCTGAAAGCTCCCAAAGGGCCAGAGCGTGTGGGCTGGGATGAGGAGGAGGGTCCCGTGCCTTGACTACAACGGCCTCCAGTGGCTCCTTTGGGGTTTTTGGAAGGTAAAGCCATGGGAGGGGGGAGGAGGTGGCTGCCAGGGCTTCCCTCAGGGGTGCTGCTTTATATTTTCATGAAGTGCTTGAAGGGGAAGAGCAATTTTATTATGGCTTAGACTATGCCGCTTCTCAAGGAGCTTTATATTTACTATTTTTACATAAAATATTAGAGAAAAATCAAGTGGAGGAGAAAAAAATGCCCAGTCTCAACAGCAGAGTTGATCTTAAAGGTAAAAAGAGTTTGTTATAAAGCCATAGTCAACTGACAGCACAGTACAAGGAATGGTGCATGACTGCACATTCAGCCAAGTAACAAGATAAAACTGTTCCTGCCAGCTCAGCTTTTTATTATGCTTCTTCCCAAAGTCAGTGGCTACCACAATTTAGGTAATGGCCTAAACCTCTTTTTTCTATTTTTAAAAAATGTTATAATTTAGCAATTTAAACTTGCTATACTTGTACCAGAAATGGGCTTTTTTTACCCCCTACCACCCCCCCCATACCAGAGCTATTACAGATGAGATCATCTACTGTACCGAAAGGAGATTTCCAGCCTGTCCCACTGTATATGTTAGGGTAGTCATTACTGACCTAGTTGTAGACATAATAATGAAGGGCTGAGATTATGAATTATTATGCCTAATTTGTAAGGGATTCTCTGCTTTTGTGTTTTGCAATTCCCATCAGGCTTGAGGATTAAGCCCTGCTGAATTGCATGCTAATACCAATGTGCTTTGAATATGTGTGGGCTTATATCACATGTTTTCCTAATTCACTATTTTTATAAGGAACAATTTCACTGGAAATATTTACTTTTCAAAGGATTGCTGGAAGCCCCACCAAAATCTCTGAAGGAAAGCAAATTTGATGTACCCTCCATCTGCTCTGTGCTTACTCTAGCTCTCATGTCCAGCGAGCTCTATTTCTGCTATGGCAAAACATCAAACTATAGCTCTACCAATGCAGGTGGAAGGCTTTTGCTCTTAATAAGAGGGAGAGATACCAATTTGCAAGCAGTGCATGGGCTTGCTTTCAATTACAGTTCAAGATGGAAAAATCTTATTTACATACTTTATCCAAGCGCTGTGACGATGCGAGCTTATTCCTTACAGTATGTATTGCTCGTGCTTGTACGGCAGTACAGTGAAGGTGCCTGCAAAACATAAAAAGCATGTGACATTGTTATAGGTATGCCCGTGTTTCAGCAGTCAAACAGCCCACAGGAGCCGCAAGAGTTTGCAGCCAGTCAGCGACCACGGGTCATGAACAAACTGGTGCTTTGCTGCGGTCTCACCCACCAGTGTGGGACAAGCTGGCGGCAGCTCCGGCTGCCCGTGGTGCGGCCCTCCTCAGGTGGGACTCCCTGTCGTTGCTGTAGGATGCTCCTGCTGCGCTGCCCGCTGCTGCTGCTGCTGCTGCCGCTCGGCTCCAGGCCCCAGAAATTACCAACCAGAGATGAGGAGCTCTTCCAAATGCAGATCCGGGACAAAGCATTTTTTCATGATTCGTCAGTCATCCCAGATGGAGCTGAAATTAGCAGCTACCTCTTCCGAGACACCCCTAAAAGGTATTTCTGTCCAGCTCGAGTGAGGAAGTTGTACTTTGAAGATACTAGCTTTATTTGCTGGGTGTTTTGAAATAAAAACTGTATCCAAACAGAAAAATACAAATGCCAGCATTCTGTCTGGTGAAGTAAGTTGCTATGCAACTCTTCATCCCAATCTGGCCTCCCCAGCTGAGGGTCTATCCAATTTATTTGATTTTTGGGATAAGCGCAGAGCTCCCACAGACCACAGAAGTTCCCTGAAGTGGGGCCACTAACCATGTCTGGAGGCAAAGGGAGAGGGAAGGAAATTAGAAACTACAGGCTTACCCCACCACACTTGTCTCTCTTCATTATTTCATATTGTGCTTTAAAGAAACAGCGTAAGCCAGTCTGGTCTGAACTCCCCACTTCCCAACCTCAACCCTATGGATCAGAAAATACTGAGGTTAGACTGGGGAAGAATCTGAGGCTTCAAAGAGTTCAGGGAAGACCAGCATTGCCACCTTCCTCCTCATATCACCCACCTTCTTCAGTCTTCATTGGTGAGAAACAGTTTACAATAAATGAGGTGTAGTGCTTGAGGGGATGCGGAAGGACAGCTGAATGTGTGTATATCTGTATGTGCTTCTAGGGCCCTTGCCTGGACATAGTGTTCTGTTTTGAAGAGCATATCCCTAAATTCCAGGAAAGATCCCCTTTCCCTCATTTATTCCTTTGTGACCATTTATACTGTATAGTTAGTGTAGGGCTAAAAAGTGAAGCTGATGGAGGGGAGGGCAGGGGGCCAGAAACCCTCTGCTGTGTCTTGACAAGCAAAGTGTGAACTCTACACCGTCTTAGTGGGGGGACTCCCCTTACCTCCTTAGCTCTCGCCCACCAGCCTTTCCACATTACCTCTGCACACGCTTGCCTGTAAGTAATGCTTTTGTCTCTGTTGCTCCAACAAGATCAACCTTGATTGTGTCAAGTCAGTCCCTGCTAGTTGGCTGCCATCAGGATTTATTGATGTATGGGTCTGTTAACCTTCTCCTAGGTATTTCTTTGTGGTTGAAGAGGACAACACTCCCTTAGCAGTGACAGTGACACCATGCGATGCCCCTCTGGAGTGGAAACTGAGTGTGCAAGAGCTCCCAGAGGAAGCCAGTGGAGAAGGTTCAGGTAACAAACCATCAACGACTTCCCTTGCACCTCAGAGACCTGCTTTTCTTCTGGATTTGAAGCCCCTCAAAGCAGTCTCGGCGTGACGCTGAGTCTCGCAGCAGGCCCATCTTTATGATCTCCTCTTGTTTGGATCTTCAGCCCCAATCCTGCCGTTGTGCAGGAAACTGGGAGCAGGTAGCAATATGACAAGGAAAAGGTCTGTAAAAAAGTAAAAGTAAAAGCTGAGGTTATAGTGTATCCAGAGTGCACTGGATGCTGCCACAACAAACTGTGTTTGCCCAGAGTAACTTGGTTTCACGGGGGCTTTGCTGTGAGCTGGGTACACAAATAAGAACTGGAGAGACAGGGCTTGCATTGCAGCAGGGCTGAGCTTGCCCCTTTGAGGGGAGTCGTCTGTGGACATGGAGCTTATTTGGAAATAGCCATATAATTACTACTCAAGAGAGAAAAGGTCTTAGGCTTCCAGAGCCTTTCACATGAGTGCTAAAATGTCATACACACCACATTGTATGGTATACACACCTTTGGCCCCCACTGTATTTAGGCACAAAATTTTAGTGTGACTCAGAGGGCCAAAGCTAAGGGCCCGAGTCTGGAAACAGGCAGCAGGGTCAGTGGGAAACTGTATGGCATCTCCACATTGGATGCTTGAAGTACTCTAGTGGGAGGTATTAGCTGCCATTCATGAGACTCTGTTAATAGTGATGAGGTGCAGTTTCTATTGTGTTTGGTTTTAACCCGAGTGCCAAACCAATTTCCCTCTCTGATTTCAGATAAGCATTGATTACGTCCTCCTCAGAAGACAAAACCTTCCTTTTTCATCTCACTTTTGTATTTTATGTAGAAATGTCTGTTAGAATTTTATTTTCTCATATTTCAGATTGTGTCTGTACAAATGTTTTTCTTTGCTTGTAATCTAGGTGAACCAGAACCTCTTGAGCAACAGAAACAGCAAATTACTAATGAGGAAGGCACAGAGCTGTTCTCTTACAGAGGCAATGATGTTGAGTACTTTGTGTCCTCTAGTTCCCCATCTGGTTTGTACCAACTAGATCTGCTGTCGACAGAGAAAGATACACATTTTAAAGTGTATGCAACCACTACTCCAGAGTCAGACCAACCTTATCCTGAATTACCTTATGATCCCAGAATCGATGTCACTTCTCTGGGACGTACAACAGTGACACTGGCGTGGAAACCAAGTCCCACTGCCTCCTTACTGAAACAGCCAATTCAGTATTGCATCGTCATCAATAAAGAACACAATTTCAAAAGCCTCTGTGCTGTTGAAGCCAAGCTCAGTTCTGATGATGCCTTCATGATGGCTCCAAAACCAGGTCTGGATTTCAGTCCGTTTGACTTTGCCCATTTTGGCTTTCCCTCAGACAACAACTCTGGCAAAGAACGTGGTTTCCTAAAATCATCATCAAAGTTTGGGCGCCAAATATCCTCAAAGCCCAGAGTTGACCTACATAAAGTTTGTATCGGGAACAAGAACATCTTCACAGTGTCTGACCTGAAGCCCGATACACAGTACTACTTTGACATGTTCGCAGTAAATACCAACACTAACATGAGCACCGCATACATTGGCACCTTTGCCAGAACGAAGGAGGAGGCTAAACAGAAAACAGTCGAACTGAAGGACGGCAAAGTTACAGATGTATTCATCAAGAGAAAGGGAGCCAAATTTCTACGGTTTGCTCCCGTTTCATCTCACCAAAAAGTCACCTTCTCCATTCATTCATGCCTGGATGCTGTTCAGATCCAAGTTAGAAGAGATGGAAAACTTCTCTTGTCTCAAAACGTGGAGGGTGTGCGGCAGTTCCAGCTTCGAGGAAAAGCAAAAGCTAAATATCTCATTAGGCTGAAAGGAAGCAAAAAAGGTGCTTCTATGCTGAAGATCCTGGCTACAACAAGGCCTAACAAGCAGTCATTTCCTTCTCTTCCTGAAGATACACGAATCAAAGCCTTTGACAAACTCCGCACGTGTTCTTCGGTCACGGTGGCATGGCTGGGCACGCAGGAGAGAAACAAATTTTGCATCTACAGAAGGGAAGTGGATGACAATTACAATGAAGAGCAGAAGAAAAGAGAGCAGAACCAGTGCTTGGGTCCAGATACAAGGAAGAAATCAGAAAAGATTCTCTGTAAATACTTCCACAGCCAGAACATCCAGAAAGCAGTGACCACAGAGACAATCAGAGGCCTGCAGCCTGGCAAGTCCTACCTGCTGGATGTTTATGTGATAGGGCACGGTGGGCAGTCTGTGAAATACCAGAGCAAATTGGTGAAAACAAGGAAGTTCTGTTAGTGCCCCTGTACATAGAATTATATGGAACTCCAGTCTGAACATAATCCTACTTCCAAGTATACGGATTGACTACTTGCACAGCTGAGAAGTTGTGACCTGTATTTGTACTGTGTAGAAAAGATATCAACTTGTATATTTATGTTTACATAAGTAATTGTCTGGAGGAACTGAGGCTGGTGCTCTCTGGTAGCATCTGGCAACGGTACTATCATGTGTCTGGTGACCCACGTGTGATGCTCAGTAGATGTCCAAGGTAGCAGGAAACCTCGAAGGAACTGGCACTCCTTTGCTTCCATATTGCATGAACTGCTTCTAAATTATTTTATACTTAAAAGGCTGAGACACATCATTTTTCCAGCTTGTTATTCACACACAAAACTCACAGACATACACCCTTTCTCTCAGTGTAGATGGTAGGGTTTCTGTAAATTATTTTATAGAGTCTTGTTTGAAATGTTTATGTTTCTATGATTGTAAACTATTAAAATCTCTCCCCAATAAAATACAGATCTAAACTAAGTATTAACTGGGCTGCACATGAAGCAGTTTCATTGCTAATGTAAATTCTTACCTAGCTGATTTTCATGTTTAAATACTGTATGTATTTCATGTACAAAGTTGCCATAACGTTATATTCCTGTACATAAAATTAAAAATATTAGATTATATATTGTTTTCTTTTTTCTTGAAATTCTAAGGGGGCAAACAGACTCGGGGACAGAAGAGGCATGCTGAAACTTGAACTGGATTCAGCTAGAATGTGCCTCTCTTTTGTTGTTCTTCATCTTTTTGGGCAAGGTGACTGAAGTCCAGTAGAATTGCTGATGTTACTGAGTCAGTTAAAATCTGCAGGGGAGCGCAGGCCATTGAAGGAGGGGTATTTGTGGCATATTCGGGGTCTACAGTGATAAAAGCACTAAAGGAGCAGGACAGCACAGAGGAGTTTCACTTGTCCTGGGTGAGAATGGATCCTGTTTCGTTGTGGTTGCCAGTGCCGCCAGCACTTTGCAAGGAGCTCGCAGTCTGACTTAGAGAGACCATACAATTCAAACAAATAACACACCAGAGAACCAGTTGTTATTTTTGTTAGATGATCATTGAAAACATTTGCTTTCTGGATGCTGCTGGTTTTGACCGCAGTAATAATAAGCTGAGAGGATTATTTTTTTTCCATTGACAGGAATGGTAGTGCTAAGGAAAAATCATGTACTTTCATTTAAATTGCAGTTATTTCCATTGTGTAGATTTCTTTAAAATATTAAATGTCTGGATCTCATATTTTCTAAATTTTCTTATTTGTTTTTCCACATGTCACCTCCATTGACTCAAAAACTTGTATAGAGCTGCTTAATGGAAAACACACTTATGAGAAGCAACTAGACCAGCTCCATTTCAAGTGGCTAAGAGCAGGATACATACTGCCTCAGGCCCAATACTGTAGTATGGGTCAGGGCCTCAGGACAGGTAACTGAGACCTTTTTTTTCTTGGTTCCATCGTATGTATCAGCCCACAGCACTCTGGCAGTGGATGTCAGGGCTTATTCAAAGACAGTCTGTCTCTTCCTTAGGTGCCTGTTCATAGAATGTCTCACTGCTGGGATTTTGGCACTTAGAGCCCCCTCGGGGCCCTGAAGATATACATGCAGAAACTGGGGCATGAGGGAAAGGGACCAAAGCCTACGTAAAGGCCCAAAGCAGATTCCTCTTAGGCTGCTCACAGGGGAGTTGGGAACTCTCTATCTCTGCAGAGGTGAGCTCCAGTTTTCCTTGGCCCCATAGTGCTGAGCTCTTCAGGTTGTCCTTTCTGCTGCCCCCAGCATGTTTCAGTTTGCAGACTGGCAGGCGGCAGCAGGGTTTTGTGGCAGTGCAAGCTCCCACGCCGTTCCACATGCTGAGTTTGCTGTGATGATTCTCCAAGAAAGAGGCAGATACTGTATGAAGACTGATCAGAAGACACCTGCTGTGGTTAATGTAATTATATAATAAACATAATAATTGAAATTTAATTTCTCCAGAGATGATCTCCTCATTTGAAAACATGTCTCTGATTTCTTAAGTGAATGGCTTCAGTAACACACATGTGCTAGATTACCATGCCAGGGCGTAGGTGAGCAGTGGATGACTACAGCTGGGAATCCCTCAAGAATGGGACTGTGGTACCAGTGTTACACCACCAGTTGCCAGGGAGATACCTTCCCTACATTTCACTGTCCAAAAAGCTACTGAATCCTTCAGTTAAAGGCAACACTTACATTTTTAAAGCATTTCTCTGTTCACTGCTGCCATTTTTATGGGGAACGGTACCCCTTCCATTGGCCTATTACAGTGTTTACTTGAAAACATATGTTTCATCACCATTCCAACTCTATTTGTTCCCTTTAGCCAGATTTCTCTGTTTGGATATTCATCCAGCTCACTTGGCTTTTCTGCCTGCTAACCACTTATGTTTGCAGTATGTCACAAAATGAAAAAAATCCCCAAGATGCGTGCATCTTCTATTTCTGAACACTACATTTTCAAAGAAAAATGTCACAACATTTGTCTTTATTCCCAGTGGAATTCTTCTTTTCCCAAACAACTAGCTCTGTTTAGTCTTCTGGACGAAACTGAGACCATACTAATATCACATCTAGCAATCATCCCATTATTATTCAGGTCTTAATGGAGTCAAGGGGAGTTGAGAGAGGCAGTTCTTATTTTGAAGGATGGAGTAAAAATAAGGGCACCAGTCTTTATACAGTGCAAATATAAGTCACCCTTAAGTGGGAGGTGACTAAAGTGGGTATTAAAGTAAAGTAGGCATAATCTACTGGGAAAGCTCCAGGCGGAGTGTTTGTGAAGCACAGCGCCCACGTAAGGAGTCACAGCATGGGTGATCAAAGAGCTTGCCTCATGCCCCATCGCTGCCAGTCAGCCTGGCCATGAATGCAGTTCAGACTGTATGTGTCTTCATCCTCTGGCTTACCTCATCACCAGTTTACAGCTTTCTGTCTACTGAGAAATAAATCTACAGACTCATTTCACATGGGCCACAGAACAACAGTAACTTTGAACTGCTGCCCTACATTGGGTCTGACTTAACTACAGATCTGGATCCTGTTATTAATCCACTGTCACATCTGTATCTCTAGTTTCACATCAAAACATATATGAAAAACTTCTTAAGGAATACAATAGGTGGATACCTGGCATAAAAGGTCAAAAAAAGCTGGTATATCAAATACACATACAAATATATATAACCTGTAAAGGTTTTTTAAGCACAAGGCTGAGAAGTAATTAAAATAGAAACATAAGCTCGGAAATAGAAGGTTAAATGGAGTTCATAATTCGTATTGACGGTATGTGTCCCCTTGGGGAAAAAATGCCATGCTGGAATATGCAGTTGAGGAACATGCAGGGCTACAGGAAAGCAGTATACAGTGGCCCACCCTGGTGGCAGAGCCTCATTAAGGCCTATCTACTGCAGGACTGTGTAACAGAGAAGAAATCCTCTAAAGATGTTGATTGTTGTTGTTTGTTTTAAAATGAGCCATTGCATACCACAGCAAGATAATCTTCAACACCTTCATCAATCAAAGTGGAGCTTATCTAATTTTACTGATTTACTTACTGACAAATCTGGCAGCAGCCTTACAATGTAAGCATCAAAGAGCCCAAAGGACAAAATGGTCTGTGAGTTACAGAACACAAGTTAAGGTTATGATGGTAGCAAAACTGCAGAATAAATCAGTCAGTTATACACACAGACATGCAACTTCGTTTCAAGAACTCCACTTGTAAAAACAATATATGGGTCTCAGAGCCATATTTGTTTGGGTTCTAAGTAGCAATTTTAAGATTGATAACATATTAGGGAGAAAGAAAACCCTTATTTGGAACAGCAGAAATGTTTTTACCTTAGCACTTGGCAAAAAAACCAAAAAGGTTGCTCAAAGTCTTTTGAATATTTAGCTTTGAAGATACCATGTTTGAATACATTCAGTTAAATGTTCAGGAACATTTAGGAAATGCATGTTATCCAATTCAGTACATAAACAATGATGAGCAACTGTGTCCCAGGAACTTTGAACTCTTCTTTCTCTCCCTCTCTCTGCTTGGAAACCTATTCATAAACCTTTGTGATAGCAGAGATCAGCCCTCAAGTTTTGTGGCAATACACACATCTCTAGTCTGACTGACCACATAGAGATTGTCCCAGATCTGCACAGCACAGCCAGTAATTTGGTTTCTCAGTACTACATCTATTAATTCAAATTATGGTGACTTCAGAGTTATTTAGAAGTAAAGACACATTTTGATAAAGCAGAGCTTTTACACTTGGCTTGTACTGAGTAGAGAATATGAGGCTGAAGACTGGTGTACATTATGAAGAGCTTTTACCATAGGTTAAAGACCAGCAGTCATCAAATGTTACTCATACTAGTAAGCTGTTGGTCTTTGACAGAGCCTTAGCAAAAGTCAGTATTCACCCACCCCTGTTTGACTCAGTTAGAGAAGTCGTTTCTTCCATTTTGTACAAGTGGTACTCATTTTTATCTCATCTTGCAAAAAACATACTGCTACTAATCAAAACAGCAACAAACCTTGCGCTCGTGAGTGCAGTGTTTAGTTCCCAATGCCGATTGTCATGCAGTTCTGCTAATCTGGCCAGAGAGCCTTCTCAGGTTTTAAGGCTACTTTCAACAAGCACTTCAGGTCAAAGAGTTACTCCAGGGAGACCTGTTTACGTCTCAGATAAAAGAATTCAACCCCCACTTTTGGCATGAATGTATATTTTATCTTCTCGCTTGGCCACCACCAGAAACATAATTCATGCTTGAAAAGTGTGGTGTCTCCTCACAGTGTTCACTGCTTCAGAAGTGCAAGCCCATTTTGCAGAGAAGTCAAACACACTCTTGGCACAATGAATGAAATTAGCAAAAGAAGAAACTATGCTAGAAAGGGTTACTTTGCTGAAAGCACTGCATATTGGCTTTTGGTCCAGGGGACTATTCTCAAAGCGGGCTGTCTGGCAATTTCCCCCAGTTTGTGTACCAACTTAATTGGTAGCTACCTGGTACCATTAATGTCAGTTGGGTCCCTGTCTTGTAACATGATGCTCTGTGTCCACACAGGGACCTGCTGTGGCTGGAAGTCAGTGTAGGGGCAGGGGGTTCCCCTAAGCAGATCTCATTTCAGGATTTGGGCTTTAAACTATGAGGCTCTCTAGAGAGTACAAGGGCTGTGTGAATTGACAGCATTTGATAAATAGCGTGTGTAGACTAATTTAAATTGTTTCTTTGGCCAAGAATATATTTGGCTATTTGGGAAAGGGAGGTTGTTTGGCTTCTTTTCCCACCAATAGTAAGCTATATTCTCAACCACAAACTAATTGCTTACAGTGAAATAAAGTGGACAATTTAACTGTGTATTTCCACTCTAATTCCCCTTTTCCAATTTCACTGTGCAAGCATTCCTGCAGGTCCAAGCTAAAATGAACAGATAAAGTGTTGGCATATGCAAAGAAAACATTTGATAAGATTCTGGATGCCAAAGTATACATGAAGTTCTTGCCCTAGTGAGGAAAGTTAGGAAGGACCAGAGTACTCCTGAGGTATTAATATTTTTTTTTATGTTCCCTTCCATTTCATAATGTTTGCTCTTACTTAAAAGGTCTCCTGGCATTCCAGTGATGTTAGAAGGAGGCTAGTGGAACATGAATTTTTTTTTTTTGCCTATTATACACTTTATTTTTTTGCCTGTTACTTCTTGCCACTGGTTTTCACTCAAACACCTCTGCTTAGAAGGTGCAGCAGAGTAAGATGCAAAGTTTTGCCCAATAAACAAACTGGGAGTGATTTCACTCTGAGGGGAGGCAAGTAACAATGATTGTGTTAAAAACCATGGGACTGTGGCATATCAGCAAAGTCACCTACTGAGTCCATAGAAACCTGAGAAAAACCTTGTGAAAACCCCTTTCTCTCCTGGCCTTCCCTCTTACGTAGACTTTTTATGGTGATATGAGTACAAAATAAAACCACACCAAAGAAGATGTTTTTTTTCCATCTGCTTTCACTGATTTGAGCAGCTACACAAAGTGCAAACCAGTTCCACAGGGAAATGTCAGTCTGCTCTCCAGAGCATGTGGCTGCCCCGCAGAGCCTGGAAGGATGCAGCTGGGCTTCATTACCAGCCCCACCACTGGGGCCAAGTGACCCTGCTTCCTCTAACAAGCCTTTTAACACGAACTATAAAAGATGCCTGTCCTTCTATAAGAGGAGGGAAGATAAGAATAAGTTGTTAAGGGTGGGTGGAGTAGTTTGTTTTTCCCTTTTTAAGTTGGTTTTTAAGTAAAAGGAGATTTTTCACATCTGTAGTGCTTTGGTTTTGTTTTTTAGCTCTGCCAGGGAGACTTCTTTTTTTTTGTATTGTGATACTAGAATTTCAGCCAGTTGTTTGTGAGTGATTTGTAAATGTGGCCCTATTAAATAAAATATTTTCCTCTTCTCTCCTGTCTGAAAAGTGCATGTACTTACCTGTATTAGGTCTCCTGAGCCAGCTAACCTCATGCATAAGAGGTTTAATACAAACTATGATGTCTTTTTACTTTACAAAACCAAAGAATTCTGGAAGTTGTTCTCTGAGTAAACAATTAATAAGTACTTTATATCATAAATGTGTGTTGAAAATATAATGGCAAAGCTGGTAAAAGGCTGATACAGAGGAAATAATTAATTGCTGGGTTTTGGGGGTATCAATGCTGTGTTCATACACATACTAATTCTTACAACATGTTCTGTCCACCCCTGCTATGCCTGTATTTTTAATGCTGGGTTCAGATGGTAGTTCAGACTTTTCTTATGTGGCAGTTAGGGTAGGCTCCAGGCTGTTTAAGGCTATAGGTATTAAGAGGCTTAATTTGTTTTGATATGAATAGGAACTAAACATATCTGTACATCTATTTGTATTGCTTGGTTGTTTAATTACAATGCTAGCTATGTACTTAGTGCTTGAAATAAGATAGAAAAATATGAAGTAAACTTTCTTAAAAATATAAAATTTTTCTTAGCTTTTGCTGTATCAGGCAGAGGTGTGAGCATTTTCTCTGACGTTATTACAGCCTGTAAGTATTACTGGGAAAAAAGCTCTTACTCCAGACAGCTGAAATGAAGCCTTCAGCCTTTTGAAGTCAATGAATTTCTTTATTGACAATGTCAGTCTTGTACTTCTATAAATGGTTTCAGTGCAGGCAATCTAAAAAGGCCATATTCTAGATTCAGCAGATGCTAATGCATCTTCCCACTAGAGGAAATCACTTTTGGTATGTGTGGACTAGTTTTATGTGAGGCTTTTCCAAAAGATATTAGTTCTCATCAAACTTACTCCTACTAATTTTGGTGATAGGAGGGCCCAGCCATCACTAAACATTTTTCAAAAACCTGCCCTGGGTAGTCTGGATGCCAAGTAAGTGATGGCAGATGCAGAATTTGACAGAGTGGTTTTGACAGCAGAGGTTACACGCTATTTGTGTTATGTTGCAAATGAAACCTCTCAGTTAGTAGTAGTAGTAGTATGTAGTATAACACCTGCTAGAAGTAAGCAGGCATGTGCCTAGTTGTTTCACTTTATTAAGAGAAATGTGCTTTCGTAGCAACAGGCAGCTGAAATAACTGTAAAATTCTGCTCTAATGGCTTAACTTAAATAAATGTTGACAGGATTATTAACTATTAATCTTGTAATACATACCTTCCTAAAGGACCTGAATTTTCATTTTAATGGTGTCAAAATTATTTTTCTAAGTCTAGTAAGTCTGGTAGTGAAGGGTCTGACTGACCATGTGAAATTTGGTTGTAAGAGGGGAGTACGACTGCTTCTTCATTAAATCATCAATGGGAAACACTGCTTTAGCTTGATTTTACTTCTAGAATGAGAGAGAAATGATCCTGCTTATTCTTAAAGTATGGGTTTTTTGGATGGGGGGAAAAGATCAGGGAGTCTGGGTTAGAAAATGACCTGATGTCTGGTGCTCAGTGGTTTAATTCCTAATTCATAGCCATTTTATTACCTGTGCTGTTCCACACCTAAGATTGCACACTATTTCAGGTGAAACGGAGGATATAGAACAAAAACTGAGATGAAATGTTTTGTAAAGTAAAAGATTTCAATTCTCTCTTTTTCCCCGATTTCTTTAAGTTTACAGCACACTCATTTCTACTCAACTTCCCCACCCCCTTGCCTTTTCAAGCTGCTGTTTTACAAATGTTGCATTTTCTTGTTGAGCTGCAGCAGCTGTTTCTGGCTGTGTAATTTAAACCTATATGTAGAGGAGAAGCTGGGCTTTTTCACATCATTTCCATATTAAACCTTTTCCCCAGTAGCTCCATGTTACTGAGGAGAGCCTTTCATTTGTTGTCTTTAGGTACTCTATGGATTTTAGAGTCTGTTTAGAATTTCAGTGAGTATGTGGGAGGCTATGATAGCAACTGATACAACTCAGAGATGGTTTAGTCCTCTAAATAAGTGTCTAGACTGGCTTATAAACTTGTGGTATTAATCCTGTCGGAGATGCAAGTTCTTACTTCATTTCATCTGTTCAATGGTTCCAAAGCCTACTTTGGAAGAATGCTTTGATTGCTTCTTTAAAGTCCACATAACTGGTTATAATAATCATAATGCTCAGCCTGCCTGAACAGCCACTGCTGATACCAGGGTGTGTGGGACATGCTTCCCTCCCTCTTTTTTTAAGCCATTTCTTTTAAAGAGAAATGTTTATAAGTGCAAGTTTAAGTGACCCGGTAACACTGATGGGTTTTTGGATGCAGCTTGTTATTACTTTCCAGCACAACTTGCTCTTTAGTAGTAGGTATCTGCCTGTTTAACAAAAAAGGGGCTTATCTATCTCATAATAGGCATGAGTGAATAATGAATGTATAGTTGGCATTCTGATCTTGCAGCCATTGTATATTTTGGCAAGTCCACTGATTTACAATTTGATTTTTGCCTGCTGAAAAGTATAGAGTTGAGGTACCTTTTGATGAACTGTTAGATAAACATTTATCATTCACTTCAAAAAGATACCGTCTCCTCGTCTGAAGACCTTCCTTACTGATCCTATCTACTGTGTGGAAAACTGAAAAAGAACAGGTGGAAATGTTATTACTTGAATACTTGCTGTTTATAAACACAAAATAGTGTGACTATTAAAGGATGTTACATCTCAAAGCCAGATAACTTATCATCGGGGAGGGATGATGGTGGTGGGAGGGTGTTTCCTTTCAGGCAGTTAGGAATGGTTCTTATTTTGCTCCTTGGTGGAATTAGGACTTAATTCCCCAGGACACAGGATGAGTAATTAATTATTTGAGGACACAAGGATGAAGACCCTGCTGAGTGTAGGCAGGGCTTGCACATAGGCTGTGAGCACTCTTGGTATTTTTCCTCCCACACAACCATGCACATGCCAGCTGCAATCTGGCCCCATTATTATTACTGTGTTTATTCTCCTTAATTTCCCATCACACAACTGGGAAGTTGAATGCGAAATAAACACAAATACATTTACTTCAAGTTGTTTTGCACAGCGTTATAATTAGAAGCTGGAGACAACTCTCTCCCTTTGTCGTTCAATGGTGAGGCATTGTTTGTCCTCTTGGTTTTGATTTTCCCAAGTGCCGTCTCTTCACAGCCGTTCTTTCACAGACCAAAAGTTTAGGTTTTTTTAATGTTTGACATGTTTAAAACTAATGGGCAGGTACACTAAGCTAATGCATATATTGTGCTGTTCTAGAGAACTGGTTTAGTCTGTCTTGAGAGCAGGAGCAGCTGCAGGCTGCCTGCAGATGTTGACTGGATGGGTAGTTGTTCATGAGTGGTTCCATTATGTTTCCTCAGACCCCTTTTTGAGTCATGTTGGGCAACTGCTCCTAACCTCTAATGGCTTCCTTATGTTATCTCACCCTCTCTTGTTCAAACTGTGCAGCTGGCTGCCAGGGAGGACAGCACAGTGACAATGTCTGGTGCAACACAGTTTGCAGGCAGATGATGTGTGACAGTGTATAGCCAATACAGTGGTTCCGATTCCTCTGTGATTGGTGACTCCTGCATGCTGGCTAGTTCATCTCATGCCCTCTCCAGAGAGGGTGCAGCAGACCTAAAGGACATGGAGAAAACGCAGTACAGGTTAAAGCAAGTTACAACTGGTTTTGGGTCCTGTTTAGTTATAGGATTCCTGTTGGTATTGACAAAGCCTCTTTTCTCATTGTGATTTGGAGATGTTTGATCACATTCCTCTGACTTTGCTCAAGTGGCTTTACAGCTGATTGTATAATAACTCAGTCTAGCATTTATAGCATGCTTTGCAGGAGGCTCTGCCCAGAGGTTTTGATCAGCAGTTCCTAGTTCTGATGAAGTATGGGAGAAGTAGAGGAAGACTGGAAAGTTATGAAATCCTTTTTACCAGAGCCTTATGCTGACTTTCTATCCAAGTGTGAAGGAATTGTTTCTCAGATTATCGCTGTTTCTGAGTTCAGATATTGTCCTTGCACATAGCTTGTGATGCTGTCACTTGCTCACCCTTTTTAGAGAAGGTATGGCTTAGAAGAGGTATGGCTTGACAAAGCCACTACTTATATGCTTCACATAGTAGCTAAGTATTTGTCATCATTAATTAATTAAATGAAACGCCAAAATACCTCTGTCATAAAAAGAAAAAAAAATTAAAATCTCTGACGAGAGCTTTGAGGTAGGTCTGTCCAGACCTCTTCCCTCAAAGAGCTTTTAAACTCAAACCTCAGGTTTTCTTTGAACAAAGCCTACATCAGACAAACCTCTCACAACAGAGACAAGAGAGAGAGAAAAGACAGACTAGGCATGGGGAAGGGTTTATAAACAAATCTCCTGCTGCTCACTTTGTCCTCGCTTCCAGTCTTGGTTTCAGTTAGCTCTGTGGCTTTTGGGGGTGAAGCAGACTGTGAGTTCACCCTGGTCCCTAGCGAGTTTTTTTTTTTTTTTTTTTTTTTCCATTGTCACTGGGGCTTGTTTCTAGCTTCTCCTGCTGCTCTTGGCTATCTCCTGAGCCTGAACTGTATGCTCATGCCTCCTTACTATTTGCTTTTCCCCCCTTAAGCATACCCAGTAGCTCTCAAATGAAGATACTGCGTCCTTTCCCCTGCAGAGGGGCCCACTTGGCACCATTACTCTCTTTAAGGGAAGATAATATACCAAGAGAAACAAATAAATTGGATACTGTCTGTCCTAGCCCCTAACAGAGACATTTTTCTGGAAAAAGAAGGGTATGTTGTGATAAATGTGAAATGTTCAATATAAATATTTAGCTACTGTTAACTCATCTGTTAATGTTTTCTGGCTATCTTTTCAAAGTTGTGTGCTGCTTTGTATGATTTCTCTAATATTCTTTTCCATCTCAAAACACTAAAGGCAGGTTTTTGAGTTTTCATATAATGGAGTAAATGTACAGTTTCTCACATCTCCAGTTTGTGCAAAGGTTAACTGGGAGATCTCTTTGTCTGTGTCTTGGCTGGAATTTGTGTTTTCAAGTGTAACTGCTGCTTTTTTGTCATCTAGGCTGCTTATTTCTGCTAGTTCAGCGGAGGTGTTCATAATGAAGCATGGAGGTTCAGTATTTGGTGTATTTTCTGCATGGGATGAATAATTTTGCTCACATTTGGTACTATTGTAGTAGGCCTCCTGTGTGAATGCAAGTGTAGGTGTCTGCTCAGTGTAGATGCTTAGGTCAGATTAAGAGGAAAGATCTGATGAGCAGTTCCTGAGAAATACAACAAGTCTCGTCTGCTAAAGTAATGCAGCTCCCACACTACTTTGTACAATGACTATGGTTGCTTTTATCCTACTCCAGTCTAAAACTTCCTAAGGAGTTCAGGGAAGTTGTTGCAGTGGAAGCATACCCATCTGTAAATAAACCACGAGAGTATTGAAAAGTTATACAAATCTATAACATCTAACCAGTTCCATGACAACTAGAGGAACAGCAAGATACTTCATAATATGATGACAAACAATGTTATTGAGGAGGAAGAATGTACACAAAAGAAACAATCAAACGACAATGACAAGAATAGAGGCACATTTTCATTAAATGAAAACATCTTAAACAATGACCTTTCTGAAACCACAGAAATAGCAAACATGCAGCCTTTTTAACAGCGGTTTCATACTGGAGTTTTGCACACATACCCCCTGGAAACTTAATGCAGTCCAAATGTCTATCTTTTGGACAAGGCCCGTGGGTATATGCTCTTTGATGGCTGAATGAACAAGTGGAAAGCTTGCAGGTTACTCAAACCTTCAAGAAATCCAAGTTCCCAACTATCCTTCTCTCCATTTGAATGTGAATTTTTCTCATTTGTTGTTTTCTTCATCCTTGTCATTGTTTTTATGGGAGGTAAGTGAGGGGGAGAGGGGGAACAAAATTGTTAGTAAATGATCTGTCATAAAAGGTATGCTTAGTCTATGAAAAATTACTTGTCTTTGAATTTAGTGCAAGCCAGCTCTATTTCCTAATGATGTTGGGCTGCTGTAGCACTCACCAATGTCACACTGAATTTGAAATGGTTAAATGTCTTGATTTATATGATGACAGGGTTAACAAATTTTCAAAAGCCAATTCAAGAGGATTAGAGATCAATTGCATTAACTAAGTGTAGTCTACTAAGAGTTAAAATCCCTGCAATGCACAAATGATTCACCTATGTCTATTTAATGTTTTGCTCCTAACCTTTTTCCTATCTTTTATCATAGTTCAATGTTATAAACATTCTCCAACCTTCAAAATTCCATTAGAAGTAATGGTTATGCATACTGCCTACAAGTCTGTAAAGATGCAAAACACATGAGATGAAAATAAACTACTGCCGTTCTTATTTGATGGTGTTTTATCGGAATTAAAATGTATGGTATATAACCCAGTAACTCTTACTGCAATTTGTAAACTAATTGGAAGTAAGTAATGCAGTGTCAAGAACTATTGCACAAATTATAAAATTCAGCAACTCCAAACAGAAAAAAATGGTTTCTTTCTAAGAAAGTGTGAGAAGCGAAATGGAGACTCTGCTCTGTTCTTTGCTGGGGGCTCTGTGTGAATAGATGTGTGCCTGTGCCTACATGAGGAGCAGGCTGGGAGGGTTCAAAAATCCACTGGTTAGACAGGCAGGACTGTAGCAGCAGCTGCATATTGAGTGCTCTGCATCCACTGTGCTTCCTTTTCTCCCACTTCTCTCTTAGGCTCCCTTCCTGGTGTAAGAATAACCTCACTTAGGCACAGATCAGGCAAAACTCATGTTAGTTGTGTTGTATTCTGTGACTCTGTGCAGGTTAATACTTTTCATCCACCCTAACAGAACAATGAAGCGTGTTCGGCATGCAGGTTGGCCACAGCCATTTTGCACAACAAGGGCTAACTATGGCTACTTTCTTGAGTGTAGACAGGGTTCAGCCTTTCTGTGATGAATTATTATAGTTTGGTCAGACTTTCATATAGTTTCAGAAAGGACATGTTGATGTCTTCTACCTCTTGAAAGACACTTAAATAAGATGCAGCTGCATTGTATTTTCAGTCCTTGCTGCTTTATGAGAAAAGATGACTAACTCATTTATGGCAATACTGAGCAGTAATAACTTTAAATTTATGGGGCATCCAGTGTCTACATGCTTTAGGGCGCCTGACAGGCTATAACTTAAAATGTAACTTTAAAAAAAGCAGTGCGATTTAAGACAATAGAACCGATGGAGAAACAGAAACCCTATTGTGTGATAAATAGAATAGCGTCCCACAAACAATATCAAACCCAAACTCTCTGCTGCCTGACCCAGAAGGGTGCCATTGTTTTCTCTGAAATGTCAAGAGAGGAGTACACACTTGAGCAAGGAGAAAGCATTTATACAGGCAGGCTTCACACATGGTAAAACAGAACCACTACAGCTTTATACTGATCAGAAGGATTTGTTGGTCTTCTTAACCAAGGCTGAATACTTCAGAAAGGAGGCTACATAGTGGCAGACACCTTTCAAATGTCTTTGTACAGCTATCGCTTTTCTTTGAAAAGCGTGCTTTTCAAAGTACACCTGTCCTCTTATTAATCATTAGATTAATCTAGACATATACACGTACATTTTTCTGTTGGTCTCTCTTCTCTACTAAGTTCAGATAGTTACAGAGCTCCTTCTTGGCTTTAATCTGCTCTCAAAATCAATTTCTGCCCCAAAGTGTAGGTTTAACAGGCTTGTATCAAGCTTTTGTATTGGCTTCTATTTCTGGTGAACGGTGAAAGTAGTTCCCGAGAGGGTGGCACGTGACATCCTCTCCCCCAATTATTTTGGAGTCCCCAGAAATCTCTGCTCTGTGAAGCTAAGTACATCTGTAAAGTTTAAATAGCAGGCTTCGTCTGAAAGTGAACATGTTTGAATCACTCTACCATTGCTTGTAAGGAAGAACATATTTGTTAATTCTGTCTCAATGTCAAAATATAAAAATAATGAAGGGAGTAAAGAAAAATTCTATTCTTGTCTTTAATCCTTTTAGTGCTTTCAAACTGAGTAACTTCAATAAGCGATGTTAAGCTGCACAAAATATTTGTAATAACACAACTTAATATTTGAAATAACTATTGATTTTCTTCATTTTTCTTTTACTGTTTGCTTGTTTTTCTTATGTACATGTCGTTTTACAGTTGATTCTTACAGAGCTTGGCAACAATATCCAAAAATCATTTGAGCCGGAGTTGTATACTTGATGATTGCTGCTTCTAACATTTTTCAGTCTAGTCTGACATCTTATTTAATACAGACTTGGAAGTAAGACTCCTACAGTTAAATAAATTGTACTATTAAGTATTGTGAAAAACCATCATGTGTAACTTTTCTTTCTAATAACAACAGAAGTACTATGTTTGTAGTTTTCTTATTTGATATTGTGACTGTATCTGGGAGGTGGGAGAGTGGAATTAGGCAGTCTCTAGAGTCTGGCATACAATTTCCAAAAAAATCCATTTCACAATCTTGTATCTACCTCATGGCACCCCAGTTAAATAATGTTAACAAGAAATGCAGTGCCCCAAGAAGTGCAGCAGCCAGAAGCTTGCACGTTATGGCATCAAAAAATATTTCTATTTGTCTGATGTATAGTGAAATTTTAGATAGTTGCAATCTAAAAATAAGTGTTATTTACAAATATTAATAGAGGATATGAGTGGGCACAACTTAATTTTATAGAAATTGATGCTATTCAGTGGGTGGTTGTAAATCAGAACAATTGTTATTGAAATCAGTTCTTCAGAATGTTATGACATTGTGTATTGGTGATATTTAAGAAACAAATCTCATTTTTTAAGATGATTCTTCTCTGTTTATTTGAAGCTCTGCAAAACTATAGGCTATATGGCTGGATGTGTTGCTTTAAAAACAAAACAAACCCCACAAGCGTATACAGCACATACCAACAGGTAACTTGCAGCTGACTTGACTTTGAATTCTGAACGTTTGGGACAGAGTTGCTGAGTACTCATGGTGTCAGATGGAATATAATGAGGATTAGAGTATTCAAATGGAAGCATTCAACAGAAAAAACATCTTCAAATATTCATCCTGCATGGTTTAATGAAAACCAAATTCTTGACAAATGTTGGTGGTTTGTTTTTTTTGTTGATTCGTTTGGTTTTTGTTAGGCTTAGTTCATTCTAAACACAAATCATAGACTGGTTTGTGTTGGATGGGACCTTAAAGATCATCCAGTTTCAACCCCCCTGCCATGGGCAGGGACACCTTCCACTAGACCAGGTTGCTCAAAGCCCCGTCCAACCTGGCCTTGAACACTTACTTCCAGGGAGGGGGCAGCCTCAACCTCTCTCGGCAACCTGTGCCAGTGTCTCACCACCCTCACAGGAAAGAATTTCTTCCTTATATCTAATCTAAATCTACCTTTTTCAGTTTAAAACCATTACCCCTTGTCCTATCCCTACACCACCTGATACAGAGTCCCTCCCCAGCTTTCCTGTAGCCCCCTTTAAGTACTGGAAGGCCGCTATAAGGTGCCCCTGGAGCCTTCTCTTCTCCAGGCTGGACAGCCCCAACTCTCTCAGCCTGTCCTCATAAGGGAGGTGCTCCAGCCCCTGATCATCTTCGTGGCCTCTTCTGGACCTGCTCGAGCAGGTCCATGTCCTTCTTCTGTTGGGGGCCCCAGAGCTGGACACAGCACTGCAGGTGGGATCTCACAAGAGCGGAGTAGAGGGGGAGAATCCCCTCCCTTGACCTGCTGGCCACACTTCTCTTGATGCAGCCCAGAATACAGTTGGCAATGCATATGATACCCCTGATTATGCAGGCCCTTAAGTCATATAAAGCATCTCATGACCATGGGTGTTAGGGAAGCTGGTTCTGCTGAGGCCTGTAGGTGGAAAACTGTCAGATTTGTTTCAAACTTTCATATGCACGACTGGCTTTTGGCTTCTCTTTTGGAATACAACATATATTTGGATGGAGTGAAGCAAAAGGGGTCGGGGGCACAAATTGTGTTCTCCTCCGTCCCTTCAGTTGGGGGGATGGATGAAAAAGAATCCAGGAGAACTCAACAGATGAACTTGTGGCTCCAAGACTGGTGTTACCATCAGGGCTTTGGATTTTTCAATCACGGGTTGGTATACAGGGCACCAGACCTTTTGGCATTAGATGGAATGCACCTGTCCCAGAGGGGGAAGAGGATCTTGGGGCAGGAGTTAGCTGGGCTAATTGACAGAGCTTTAAACTAGATTGGAAGGGGGAAGGGGGGAAAACATCAGCCCATCTGCAGTGCATGTATACCAATGCACACAGCATGGGTAACAAACAGGAGGAGCTTGAAACCGTGATGAAACAGGAAAATTATGATGTTGTGGCTATTACAGAAACATGGTGGGATGTCTCCCATGACTGGAGCACGCCAGTTGATGGCTACAAGCTCTTTAGAAGGGACAGACAAGGAAGGAGAGGTGGTGGGGTGGCGCTGTATGTTAGGGACTGTTATGATTGCCTTGAGCACAAGTGTAGTGAAGACAGGGTAGAGTGTCTTTGCGTTAGAATCAGGGGGAAGGCCAACAGGGCAGATGTTGTAGTAGGAGTCTACTATAGGCCACCCACCCAGGACAGAGAAGTGGAAGAAATATTCTATAGGTATTTAGGAGAAATTTCACGATTGCTTGCCCTTGTTCTTGTGGGAGACTTTAACTTCCCAGACATCTGCTGGAAATACAGCACAGCAGAGCGAGACCAGTCCCGGAGATTCCTGGAATGTGTGGGAGACAACTTCCTGATGCAGCTGGTGAGAGAACCGACCAGAGAAGGTGCCCTGCTGGATCTCCTCTTTGTGAACAGGGAAGGACTGGTGGATGATGTGGCGGTCAGAGGACAACTAGGGCACAGCGATCATGAAATAATAGAGTTCTCTATTCTTAGAGAGGCCAGGAGAGGGCTAAGCAGAACTGACATCCTGGACTTCAAAAGGGCTGACTTTGTCTTGTTTAGGCACCTGCTTGAAAGGATCCCTTGGGAGACGATCCTGAAGGGTACAGGGGTCCAGGAATGCTGGGCACTCTTTAAGAAGGAAGTGTTAATGGCTCAGGAACAGGCAGTCCCCAGGTGCTGTAAGAGAAGACGGCGATAGAGAAGACCCCCCTGGCTGAACAGGGAGCTTTGGTTGCAACTCAGGGAGAAAAGGAAAGTTTACAGCCTTTGGAAGAAGGGACTATCCACTCACAGTGATTACAAAGAGGCTGTGAGGCTATGCAGGGCAGAAATCAGGAGGTCCAAAGCCCAGCTGGAAATTACCCTGGCTTCAGCAATCAAGGATAACAAGAAATGTTTCTATAAGTATGTCAACAGCAAAAGAAAGACCAGGGAGAGTATCCATCCCCTGCTGGATGCGGGAGGAAACATGGTAACAAGTGATGAGGAGAAGGCTGAGGGGCTTAATGCCTTCTTTGCCTCAGTCTTTAATAAAAGACTAGTTGTATTGAGGGAATCCAGCCCCCTCAGCCAGAGGACAGAGACTGGGAGAACGACCTCCCCGCAATCCAGGAGACAGTCAGTGACCTACTGCATCACGTAGACACACACAAGTCTATGGGACCTGATGGGATACACCCAAGGGTGCTGAAGGAGCTGGCTGGGGTGCTCACCAAGCCGCTCTCCATCATTTACCAGCAGTCTTGGCTGACCGGGGAGGTCCCGACAGATTGGAAACTGGCCAATGTGACGCCCATCTATAAGAAGGGTCGGAAGGATGATCCAGGAAATTACAGGCCTGTCAGCTTGACTTCGATACCCGGGAAGCTGATGGAGCAGCTCATCCAGAGTACCATCACACAGCACATGCGGGACAACCAGATGATCAGGCCTAGTCAGCATGGGTTTATGAAAGGCAGGTCCTGCTTGACAAACCTGATCTCCTTCTACGACAGGGTGACCCACTTATTGGATGAGGGAAAGGCTGTGGATGTAGTTTACTTCGACTTCAGTAAGGCCTTTGACACCGTTTCCCACAGCATTCTCCTGGCGAAACTGGCTGCTCGAGGCTTGGATGATCGCACGCTTTGCTGGGTAAAAAACTGGCTGAATGGCCGGGCCCAGAGAGTTGTGGTGAATGGAGTTAAATCCAGTTGGCGGCCGGTCACGAGTGGTGTCCCCCAGGGCTCGGTTTTGGGGCCACTCCTGTTTAACATCTTTATTGATGACCTAGACGAGGGGATCGAGTGCACCCTCAGTAAGTTTGCAGATGACACCAAGTTGGGTGGGAGTGTTGATCGGCTCGAGGGTAGGGAGGCTCTGCAGAGAGACCTGGACAGGCTGGAGCAATGGGCTAAGGCCAACTGTAGGAGCTTCAATAAGGCCAAATGCCGGGTGCTGCACTTGGGCCACAATAACCTCCAGCAGCGCTACAGGCTTGGGGAGGAGTGGCTGGAGAGCTGCCAGTCAGAGAGGGACCTGGGGGTGTTGATTGACAGCCGGCTGAACATGAGCCAGCAGTGTGCCCAGGTGGCCAAGAAGGCCAATGCTATCCTGGCTTGTATCAGAAATAGCGTGGCCAGCAGGGACAGGGAGGTGATCTTACCCCTGTACTTGGCACTGGCGAGGCCGCACCTCGATTCCTGTGTTCAGTTTTGGGCCCCTCGCTACAAAAAGGACATTGAATTACTCGAGCGTGTCCAGAGAAGGGCAACGAAGCTGGTGAGGGGTCTGGAGCACATGTCGTACAAGGAGCGGCTGAGGGAACTGGGGTTGTGTAGTCTGGAGAAGAGGAGGCTGAGGGGAGACCTCATCACCCTCTACAACTACCTGAAAGGAGGTTGCAGAGAGCTGGGGATGAGTCTCTTTAACCAAGTAACAAGCAATAGGACAAGAGGGAATGGCCTCAAGTTGCACCAGGGAAGGTTTAGACTGGATATTAGGAAGTATTTCTTTACAGAATGGGTTGTTAGGCGTTGGAATGGGCTGCCCAGGGAGGTGGTGGAGTCCCCATCCCTGGAGGTGTTTAAGAGTAGGGTTGACATAGCGCTGAGGGATCTGGTGTAGTTGGAAACTGCCAATGCTACGTTAACGGTTGGACTAGATGATCTTCAAGGTCCTTGCCAACCTAGATGATTCTGTGATTCTGTGAAAAATCCACAGAAGAATTCAAGTGTCTGTCCTCTCTGTGTTAAAGCAAGATTTTCCCATTCTTTCAGAGGAATTTGTTACAGCACTAGAAGTATTTCTTGGGGAAATATGTCATCAAGTGAGAAACTGACTTAGTGGAGGACAGGCAGGTAGGAGACTGAAAACCAAGGAAAGCACTAAGGTGCATTTAGGATAGTTCTTGCCCATTCTTTAGTTAGTAGCTCTCATTTTGGTGTGTGCTCTAAGGAAATGTTCTTTGAAGAGTTAACATAACAGTTCCAAAAAGGTTTGGAGCAATATTTAATTTTTATATTTGGATTTTAAAAATCTTCACATAGTTTTTGTTTGTCAAGAAAAAAAAAAAAAATCTCTATTCTTAAAATTGACTAGAAGATAGATTCCTGGACATGTTGATGTAACTTTACCAAATCTCTTATAACCTTGCAATTTATAAATGGCACAGAATTACCAGAAATCTAACATAATTTAAAATAATAATAAAGAAAGATGATAACTACGGAACAGTATAGGAATGCATTACAGCTTAGAGTCACAGCAGAGCTCAATACAAAATAATTCCTTTTTAAAGAAGTAGTCACAGGACACAGTCCTCCTTGCGACACTGTATTGTGCATAGGATTCAAAACCCAAAAGAAACCTTCCATTTATGGGGCTGAATGTTGTATTGCCTCTTATGAGATACACCTCAAATTATGCAGTGTGCTGATTTAGCTGTTCTAAAAATAACCAAAACTGAGAAAAGTATCCAACAGACTTATAAATAGTCCTCCCAGATACTAGACCCCTGAAGTCAATGAGAATTCTCCTTGCAGTTTAAAGCTACTGCCTCCACCTCTAATGGTTTGGCCACCTGGGTTTTGGTCTAATATCTTAGGTCAAATACTATTGATAGCTGTGAATTCATAAAAGGGGGGGGGGGGGGGGTGTGGGGGTGTGGAAATCAGGGTCTGTAAATACTGGAGACATGTGCTGGTCCTTGAAACATGTGATCTCTTTGAATTCGATGTCTATAAGATAGACTGAAGTGGTGCTGATGGTGAGACCAGTGGTGCATTGAGGAGGACTCATGAAAAGAGAGTTTTAAATTCTTTGAAGGGGAGTGGGGGGGAAGTAGTTGGTGGCTAAAAGTTGAGGGTGTTTTTCCAGCAGAAAGGAATACCAGAAATGCCAAAATGAAGCAGGAATGAAGGCAAGATATGAGTGAAGAGGCTGGAAAGGGATCAGAAAGGAAAGTAGTAGGTATGCAGGCTGCAGTGCAAGAAGGTAATACTTGAACATGGGTACTGGCCGAAGGTGATTAAGGCTATGTGAGTATTGCCTCTGAGGTGGACCTGGGAATTAGGTTTAGCTCCCCAACTAAGTGATGTGGATCTCCTTGTGTTCCCATTTCCTGTAGGCTCTAAGCAAACTGTTCTCTTCTGTGACCTGGATTCCTGACCAGGGGAATTAAATTGCTCCAGCTCACAGTTCAGGAAGAAACTAACAAGGATGTAGTGTGGATAATCAGGGGGTTTAAGCCTTCCACTGGTGGTTGACACAGCTGAAGAGAATACTGAAAGGTAGAAGGTAGTGGACATTCATGCTGTTGAAAAGAGGGTAACTCAAGTGCTGTTTTTCTGAGAATGGGAGGAAGACAATGAGGCCAAAGAGCATAATAATTATGTGATAGATGAACTGCGAGCTCTCTGAGCAAAGGACAGGACAGATTTTGAAAATGTGCTTAGAGTGTCAGAATGAATTTTCCGTAGCTGGCAGTTCTGAGAAATATCTTCTGTGTGTATGTAGTTGTTCTCCGAGGGTTTAAAAATATTCTGTGTAGCAGCTTTATGATACCCTATGTAGTGGAGTGCTGAAGATTCATGGAGAAAATACAAATATCCAACACCATGTGGCAGACATGAAAGGTAAAGCACAGTAATGAGAGTTGTCATCCATCTGCTATAATAATATTAACAAACCACTCTAAGTTCATAGCACAGTAGTCAGCTGTCTTCCTGCTACAGGAAAACCCAAGACGGTGTTCCAGCTTCCATGTCCTGTTCAGGAATGGTGGAAAAATACTTCACATCATTAAAGCTCTTCCAAGGTTTTATAAAGAATTTATTGTGTGGTTGGACTGCCAAATATGATGAGTTAAATGATAGGCACAGAGCAGGTACTGAAAGGAAGCCTAATTTCTATATTTTTTCAACAAATAAAAATAGTTGCACAGAGTAGGAATCAGCTTGGTGACAAAGCTCATGTTACATGAAGATCCCTTTCAAGATTAGGGAGGAAGTAGGTAAGTTTAAGACTTATTGCTCCCAGAAGGAGCATATGATCAACTCAATGCATTGGAAATGGGGCCTGGGAAGGTATGACCTTTATGCAATGGGGCATGTATGTGAATGGTTAGGATTGAAGGAACGAGCTCACCAGGGAGAAGCTGGATCTGGAAAGTCATTTTCCATTAATAAAGGAAAAAAAGGGTGAGTTGATCCTGAAGGGGCTGACAGAAAAAACAGGGTGGGTGACATCAGTTTAGGAAATCATCCTCGAGCTGAAATAGGGTATCACTGAGCTGAAGAAGACACTTTTAGACTGCGTAAGGATGTGGCCCAGGAGTTCATTTAATACTGCATAAAGTAATTCTGTCCGTTCCTGTCACTGAAGAAAATAATGACATACATGACTTACACTAAATGTTTTAAAATAAGTATTTTGGAGTTTTGTGCTCTAATTTCTGAATTTGCAAGATTCCCCAACTTCATGTTTTTCTGGGTTCTTTTATATTGGAGCGTAACATGAGTATACCAGAGGTCACTCCATGGCAGTGTCCAATAGCAGGTGTCTAGGAGAAATTAGATGACTGGGTCAGGAGTGCACAGTGTTGCCGCTAGGTACTTGTCCAGCCTCCAAGTATTTGAGGCATGGAGAATTTCTTAGCTAGACACACCTTCTATCAGTGTAATAACCCTCAACAGGCTTTTCTTACATCAGCCTGTTGAGTAGCTCTTTGAACCTGAGCAAACTGCCAGAGCTATGAAGGCTGGAGAGTTTTCTATTTTTTCCAGTTAAAGCTGACCTACTGACACCAACCACAGGGGAGGGGTTAGAAAAAGCAATAATGTCAAATCAGAAAAGGTAGAAAGCTGGGGTCTGAGGTCCTTGTTGGGTATCAGAAAGCTGCCTCAAATTTTTTCTCTATGTAGTGTGTCTGCCTGCCATTACTTTTCATGCATCTTGCTTTAAACTCATACAATCACAAGAAACAGGACTAGAAAAAGAGTTCAGGAAATAATCTGATTATTTCCTGGATGTGCTTGTGTCACTTTATATGCTTGCCTAGCCTATTCTCAAAGACCCCCGCTGATGAAAGCCCAGTGACCTTGCTAGGCAGTCTATGCAAGTACTTTACTCATTCAGGAAGTATTTTCAGTGTCCAAATTCTGACTTGCTTCAAGCTGTTTATTCCTTCTTCTCGTGTCTATAGTGGTCACTAAAAGAAAAAAAAATTCTAGTTTTCTTTAAAGTAGTTTTAATGTATTTGAAGATTATCATTACGTATCCAGAAGACTTCAGTTCTCTGGACTAAACACTTGCATGTCTTCAATCTTTCTTCTGAGACCATATCTATTAGACTTTTTATCAATGTCTAGGGTTATCATCTGGACTTCTTTGTCTACAAAGCCTGTAGCTGCTATAGAAAGAAATAGGATATACTTGACATGATTCTTCTTAACAAAAACATGATGTAACTTTGCTGTTTCACTTTTTTCTAGAAATGTGATGCCTCAAAATTAATCCAGTTCTCTAGCTGAGGCTGAACCAATACTGCAGATGATTTTTATCTTGCAGTCTTTCATGCTGGGGTGTATAAATAAGAGTATATATTTTATTTTTCACACCAGCATAACAACTTTGACTCAAGTTCAGCTTAAGTCCCACTATTGCTTCCAGGACTTTTCCTAAAGAGTTGCTACCTATGCGATTGTATTCTCTGTCCCTTTTGCTTGTTTTGTAGCTATGAGATCTTTTCACTATTGAACTGCAACCTGTTTTATCAGATCACACCTTCAGTTTGTCAATATAAAAATGTAACTGCTACAGGGCTCAGGGCAGAGCCAGCTATCTGAAAGTGAGTTATTGCTATTCAGTATTTTTAACTACTTCCTACTAGCTCTTTAGACTTCTTTCCTATATTGCTTACGTGAAGTTGTCATGTGAGATAGATAGCAGCAAAAATCTACTACAGTCAAATTTGATTGTGCTTATTTTAGGTCCATATGATGTGGATTAGTTAAGTGGTCATTACTTAACACATCACTATGAAATCTGAATTACTACCTTAATCTGGTACTTATTACCTTAAAATTTGTCTTAAGAATGTTTTTTTAAACCCTATTTTAAAAACCTCTGAAACAATAGGAGTAAACACTTGATATGCAGTCAGCTTGGGAATGGAAATGCAAACACATGTATGTATTTTAACATTTTCAAAGAGAAAGGAGAAAATACTTAATTCTGAAATTCTGGAGCTAACTTCCAGGACTTCAAATATCTGAGAAAGAAACTTTAACAATAACTACTCTGTATGTGTAAACAAAGAAAGAGATGTAAGTTAAAAACTAATCTTACCATTTACTGCTTTCCATGACCTTGAGTATTGCAACACAAGAAGTCTGTATTGGTTTACAGAAAACCCAAAAAGCCAACTGTGCATTGATTAGAAGAGAGATTTGGTGGGGAAATAACTTTTTAGGTTAGAATGTTTACCGAGTTCAAAAAGCTCTGAAAAAATCAGTGCAGAAAAAACAACAAGCCACAAAAAAAGAAAGCAGTCCTTAAAAATAGCTCTGAAAGCAATTTTCCTTAGCAAATCAAAGTGCATTAGGGAAAGAATAACTTAAGTTTTTCAGATCACCAGAAAATACAGACAAAACACTGTTCAAACTGGAAAAAAATGAGACACTGAGTGTATGGGCCTTATTGTCATATTTATGAAAGGCACATATAATTGTTTAGGAAAATAGATTGTCTTATATCTAAGAGATTGAGTTTTTAGTTGGTAGTATAACATATGGTTTAAGTTGACTCCGTGTCAACACAATTTGTTCCAGGTACTAAGAGTCACTGTGCCTGGTGATTACCAGTAGCAAGGGTGCCAATGTCCCCAAAGCAGGGCAGACTTTAAAGACATACACAGCTCTTATGAAGCCCTACTACTTAATTCGCTGCTTCTGTTTCTAAATCTTTCATTTGAGAGTATTACACTTATATTTGTTTTCAGAAACAGTAGAAGAGTCATTGTGTCTGCCTGCACTGGCATGTTGCATGGACTACAGCAATATGGTTTCATATTTAGCTTGTCAGCATTGGATACCATAGTTGCTGCTGTTGGCTTTAAAGAAGGGGAAGATTTTTCCCATGTACCTTAGTTGGCTTCCTTGGGGAAATTTTTTTTAGGTTGAACTCTGTACAACAGAGAAGAACAAAACCCCCTGAAATCTGTACGCTATTCCTCTTCCTATCTTCCCCTCAGATTCTGTCATTAGACAAGCTGAAACCTTTGCTTCCTGAAAACGTCAATGGAAAATGAGAAAGTGCAAAGCCCCTTCTCCATCCTGGTCCAGATTCTGCAGAAGGTTTGGGAATTCATTTACAATGAAAAAAGAACAATGTTCCCATACAAAGTTAATGACCTTGTACCTAGTCACAGAAATGGGCTTGGCAAATTCCAGGGAAGTATCTGACTGAAATCTTTGCATGCCTGGCCAAAGCTAAACATTATTTGCACACTGGAAACATGCAGATATACATGGACAAAGAGGAAATAGTCTGCCAATATTGTAAGCATCCTGCAAATGAGATACAATGCAGGTAAGTCAAAGACTGTTTTTAAAGTGCTGCTCCCGATCTCACCAGGCTAAGAGGAAGTTGATAGTGTTGGAAAAGAGATACATAGATCCAGAAAAGAAGTTTTCAAAACAGTAGCTGCAAACTTGATTCATCTGCAGTGCAGAAATGTTTTGTGGACCAGTGAATGCACAACCTGGGAAGGGGGAGCCGTTATCATGAACAACAGCCTTTCTCAGATCTGTCAGCTGCCGGAATCAAATGCTGGTATTCTAATACTTAAGGATGCAAGAGTTCTTAAAAGGATAAAAAATTTCTGCCTCTCTGATTTCAGTCCAATTGCCTGAGGGGCAGGAGAAGGGAGGAAAGAAATGTCAAGTCCCTGAAAACCTTTAGGGATGATACTACACCATCTAAACAAGGGATTAGCTATGAAGAGCCATCCTTTCTTCTGGAGCACACATTTTCCTTCTAAGCTGCTGGATACTTCAGTGGCTGGCATGTTTACTTCTGGAATCTTGAAGACCATTTTTGTCTTAAATCTTTTTGTTTCTTAGAATGTGACATGTGAACTTATTAAGTATGACCCTTAATTAACTGTTCCTTGGGTGGAGGGAGTATCATACCATGCTTCTGGTATGATGTTGCAACAAGTATTGTAACTTCAGACAAGCGACTCTTGTAATTATTTTGTTTGTCACCACATGTGGATTCCTGCCATGGAATTCATTTGGGGCACAGCAGCTTCCATGACTACATAAGAGCTTTCTTCTGAAAATACCTTTCTCTTTCCAAGGAAGTTATGTAAATATTTTTTGACACCACTAGGCTTCAAATCTGAAGGCTGGTGGATGCCCTTGTGTTTCTCCTTAGCGTTCCATGTAGTTCTTAACAAGCAACTACAGAACAACATAGAAACAGTGGGTCAGTGTGTTCAGTTTCTCTGTGCCAGGCTTCAAATGAGTTATAGCTCAATGTCTGCTGTTTGAGGAGAGGTGAGATTTTTCAACTGCTATGCCAGCAAACCCTCATGTATCTGCAGTGATTGTAACCCAAGTGTGTGTTCACTGGTTCGTTTGGTAAAATTCAGAGACGACAGCTGTGTCAGCAAGAAAATTCCTTTCATTGGTGTATGCAGCATCCTCAGCTGAAGGTGATGTTGGCACTGGCATGTTTTGCAATCAATTTTGTTCATGACAAACAGGACTACAGTAGGCTATATGCACCTATGCTATGTATGTACCAAATACAAAACATAGTTGAAACTTACAGGGCTCCATGCTTGCCACGGTCTAGTGATCAAAATACATTCAGCATCATGTTATGTCTTTCATCTTTGTTCTGTCCAATTTGATTCATTTGGACCTTTCAGACCTCACCCTCCTTGCACCTGTAACTACGACAAAATAGAACAGAGCTGCAACATACATGTCTGCTTGTGGAGCAGTGGTCAGCTTTATGCTCAACAAGGCTGACTTTATTCCCCCCAGTGGCCCTTGTATGAACCAGAAAGGACAAATACCAACACCTGACAGTGCATGAAGCCCATGTATAAGACCTTATGGTCAATGGCTGATTAATTTTTAAAAAAATAAAACGCTGGTACAGGTGGCCAGGCAGTTGTGAGTATCAGTTTAATGTCACAACACCCATTACACTACAAAAAGAGAGACTGGTGTCTGTTTTGTCCAGTGCTATGGCATCTTTCCTGTTTTGCTTAAACTGAATGACATACAGGTAACTGCATTTCATGTTGGAATAATAATGGATGAAGTTTATAAATGAAAATAATTAGTCTTGTGTACTTAAAGAGCTTAAAACCAAAACATGTAAACGCATTGCAAATTATGCTGTACTATTTCTTTTATGTGAAGTTAAATGTAATCTTTAAAGGTTCAAAATGAAGCACTCCCAAGTTTTTTTTTCTTAAGAGAAAAATACTGAGGCCTTCATAAAGTGGAAAATGATTTTAAAATATTCATAGCCCTTGGAAAAGGTCAGAGACAGGGAAAATGATGCCAACATTTTAATCTGGTATATATTAAGACAGATTGCCCTCCATTTAAGAAAGTATTCTAGTCTACAAAAATATCAAGTATGTTCAATTATGCACATAGAAGCTTTGGAGTTGGATCTTAATTAAAAGAATAGTTAAATTTTGTTCTTTCTCTTAAAACTGAAGCAGTCACCCCAGGCAACTTAATTCCTCTCTGTTCAATATATTTGTTTTTGAGGCATTAAAATTATTACTTCCATAGATTTAGATACTCTTTTAATTAATTTTATTTTTTACTAAATCAACAGTCAGTGTCCAGGCTACCACCCTAGGTCTAAAACTTGTGTGTCTGATTGTTTTCATTCTTAAAGTCATTCTTCCAACCGTGTTGTTGGATTCTTTCTTCCTTTTGTTTTCCTTGTCAAAGTGAAGGCCTCATCTAATTTACTAGAGCAGTTCCTCATATATTGAATGGTATCATGCAGCTCAATATACATATTTGTGTATATACGTGTGTGTTGGCGTTTGTTTTTTTTTTTTTCTTTTTTTCCTAGATGTCTGCCTACAGACTGGAGAAATCCAACTAATCCAAAACAATGCACACACCTTTATGATGATCTGTTCGCTGTCATGTTGTAACTAAAGTCCTGGACGTTTCTTCATTCCTTACAACTGACACCAATACAAAATTTTCCTAATACTTTGGTGGAAACTAGATGCTTTTAATACTTCTACTATTTATACTTCTGTTAATGTCTCTGGAAGACTAAGAGGAAGAGGTTGTTACAGTCCAGTGGTCTAATTATTAATGCTAGCAGCACAATTTTAAGATGTCTATAAATAGAGCATTTTTTCCCTTTTTTTCCTTTTCCCTCTGCTTGCCTTACATGCCTTCCTACTTGCTTTTAACTGCATAATCACATGTAACCAAATCCCTTTTCTAACTACACTACTTCAGTTTAGAGGGCAACAGTATGTATGATGTGGGCTGAAACCTCAACTGAAATTTATCAGCTTTCCAGAAAAAGTTCAGTGTTGGATATTGCAGCTTTATGAAAAACAGTACTTGTGTAATGTCAGCAACCTGCTAAAGTGTAACTTCTTTCTCCATGTTCAAACTAGATTGTGTGCAGTACTAGAATATGATGCCCCTGCTGAGTACATTGTAAGAACATACAGGATGGTACTCTTTGGACAAAAACACCATTATGTTTGGGTTCCTTTAGGGTTGCTAAACTTCTGGCATTCCATTCCAGCTCCCTCATAAACGGTCCCCAAAACTGAAGGATTATGTGGTTTCAAGAGTGTATCTAAATATGGACTCACCCATTCCTGCAATACAAAAATAACGAAGATAAATCTGAGTGATGTTTGAGAAAACGTAGTGCTCATGGAAAGTGTTATGTAGCGTTAAAATGTGTTTGGGTATTGTTTCTGGTAAGAATACCCCTGTTCTCTTAAGCAGTCATATCTGTAAGTAGAAGAAATGTAGATTTCAGATGTAGAGGTCTCTTTTAAAAAAAAAAATTAAAAAAATTTGGATTTCTGTGACAGGTTGAAGCCAATCTGCCTCTGTCAGGCTTCACAATCAACTCCATCTTTCAAATTTGGGTCCCAGCGCTGCCTGCTCACCTCTCTCCTCTTACATCTGCCTTCAGATTACTCCACTGCAGAAACCTGAGTGAAAAGCCATCCTGTTGATGAAAGCTGATCATCGGAACGGGGCCGGGCTCCAAGGCCATGTCTGGGTGCTGAAGTGCCATTTTCTCTGGCAGCGAAGGCCAGGCTCCAGGTGAGGCCCGCGCTCCGACGCCTCTCTGCAGTGCACGCTGCTCATGCGTTAGCCTGTGGCGCCATGTTCGGAAGCCGTGGCCTGTGCCGAGGCATGTCGTTGGGGCACACACTTTGCTGGGTAAAAAACTGGCTGGATGGCCGGGCCCAAAGAGTGGTGGTGAACGGAGTTAAATCCAGTTGGTGGCTGGTCACGAGTGGTGTCCCTCAGGCTTGGTTTTGGGGCCACTCCTGTTTAACATCTTTATTGATGACCTAGACGAGGGGATCGAGTGCACCCTCAGTAAGTTTGCAGATGACACCAAGCTGGGTGGGAGTGTTGATCTGCTCGAGGGTAGGGAGGCTCTGCAGAGAGATCTGGACAGGCTGGAGCGATGGGCTAAGGCCAACTGTAGGAGCTTCAATAAGGCCAAATGCCGGGTGCTGCACTTGGGCCACAACAACCCCCAGCAGCGCTACAGGCTTGGGGAGGAGTGGCTGGAGAGCTGCCAGTCAGAGAGGGACCTGGGGGTGTTGATTGACAGCCGGCTGAACATGAGCCAGCAGTGTGCCCAGGTGGCCAAGAAGGCCAATGCTATCCTGGCTTGTATCAGAAATAGCGTGGCCAGCAGGGACAGGGAGGTGATCTTACCCCTGTACTTGGCACTGGCGAGGCCGCACCTCGATTCCTGTGTTCAGTTTTGGGCCCCTCGCTACAAAAAGGACATTGAATTACTCGAGCGTGTCCAGAGAAGGGCAACGAAGCTGGTGAAGGGTCTGGAGCACATGTCGTACGAGGAGCGGCTGAGGGAACTGGGGTTGTTTAGTCTGGAGAAGAGGAGGCTGAGGGGAGACCTCATCGCCCTCTACAACTACCTGAAAGGAGGTTGCAGAGAGCTGGGGATGAGCCTCTTTAACCAAGTAACAAGCGATAGGACAAGAGGGAATGGCCTCAAGTTGCGCCAGGGAAGGTTTAGACTAGGTATTAGGAAGCATTTCTTTCCAGAACGGGTTGTTAGGCGTTGGAATGGGCTGCCCAGGGAGGTGGTGGAGTCCCCATCCCTGGAGGTGTTTAAGAGTAGGGTTGACATAGCGCTGAGGGATATGGCGTAGTTGGGAACTGTCAATGTTGGGTTGATGGTTGGACTGGATGATCTTCATGGTCTTTTCCAACCTAGACAATTCTGTGATTCTGGGGCCAGGCCTCAGCGGCCGGCACTGTTGGAAACTCGAAGGCCTCGGATTTCCTGTCACGACACTCACGCCACCGCGACCGAACACGACCCGCACACGCAGCGGCCGGGCGCCCTTCGACGGCGCGAAGCCCCCGAGCGCGCGCGGCCGGGCTCTGCCCCCGCCCCCTGCCCCGCCGGGCGCGCGCGCCCCCTGCAGCCGCCCCGCCCCGCCCCGTCCCCGCTGCCCCGCCGCGGCGGGGGCCCCGCCGGCCGCCCTGGCTCCTCCCCTCCGCCGCCGGGGCCGGGGAAGCCCCGCAACCAGCCCCTCTTCCTGCCCCCTCCCCCGGTCTCTCTCTCTCTCTTTCTCTCTCCCGGTGGGATGGAAGTCCCCGGTAATCCTCCTCCCCGGTAGCAGGCGGCGGCCCGAGTCGATGCAAAATGCTGGGCATGTACGTGCCGGATAGGTTTGCCCTGAAGTCGTCCAAAGTGCAGGACGGGATGGGGCTCTACACGGCCCGCAGAGTCAAAAAGGTGGGTGATGGCCGGGCGAGCGGGGTAACGGCCCGGCCCGGCGGGGAGCGGCTGCCACGTATCAGAGGAGAGCGGGGCGGCTCCTCCGCCCCTCGCCGCCGGCCGGGCCGCCGCGCTCGAACTTTACCTCAGCCCCGCGCTGTCGGCGCTGCCTCCGCTTCCGTTCGCCCGGGCTCCCTCTCCTCAGGGGAGGCACCGCCCGCTGCTCCCCCCCCCCGATCAAAGGGACCCTCCCGGTGCCCGCGGTGCTGCCGCTTGAGGCGGGGAAGGGGCGCGGGGGCCGGCCGGGCCGGGCCGCCGACTACCCTGCGGGGCCGGCGGAGGGTTTTCTCTGTGCGTTTTTGTTCCCCCCGTTTGTTTTAACTTCGTTTATGTTTCTGGCACTGTGCTGGGGGCAGGGCTCCTCCGGCCGGCACGGCCTCCCTGGCTGTCGCCCGGCCTCAGGCCGCGGTGCGCCTCTGAGGTGGAGGTGCCGGCCCGTCGGTCGCAGGCTGCCGGCGCCTCCCGGCTCTTAGAGCTCGGTGGGATGGAGGGTTTACTTCATCGTTACGGGATGATAAAGCCCGGCCTGTGAAAGATGTGATACAGCTGAACTGCATGTCTCTCATACCCCAGCGAGGTCACGGCCCTTGACACCTCGTAATTGAATCAAAATCTCTCGATTATGTGAAATCCCAATTATAACTGTCCGGATGGCTTGTTAGAACAGATAAAGGCATGCCTAAATTATGAAGCCCACATTAGTGTACACTTGTATCTATCTTGTATGTTTCGCTTTCCATCTTTGTCCTGATTTTGGCTCTGAGTGGGTCGGCAGGGCTGCCTAATTTTTCAGTGGTTTCATCAACAAGGCTTAGACACCATGGGGTAGGGGTGTCTCATTTTTAAGGTGTCCCTGAGTGTTAATGGGGGGTGGAAGGGGAACAATTTTGTATCACTTGCCTTAAATATTTTACCACTGAGGTTCTGAACTTTCATTTGAAAACTTTGGGAGTTCACACAGCAAGGAAGGCTGTACACTACTAGCATATGTTAATCCCTGGCCTCTGAAATAGAGCAAGCCATAGAGTGAAGCTAATGGAAATCATCATCCACATGTCAATATCAATTCTGAATTTTGGTTTAGAGGTCAGCATCTGAACCCCCTTCCTTTGCACTGTTGTAAATTGAACCATTAGAGCTGCATGCTACGAAAATAGAGCATTTTCTTGACTGAATTACTCCATGTTGCTGTTGAACTCTACACAGGCAAAGTATATGCTGTTAGAGCTCTGCCTGCATGGCTCTGCCAGTTGTGAGCATGTCATACAGGACATCTAAGCAAAACTGAAATGTTGCAAGTATGACATGTCTCATGTGTGGAATGCAGAAGGTAAAGGCAGAGGCAGTTGTAGTAAGATCTATTTGTATTAGGAGTGTCTGGTGACAGTGTAACAGGCTTGTTTGTCCTCTGGCAGTGAATCCTTTGTGCTGGTAGCACAGACAATTGTGCTATGCAAAGCCCTGATCAGAAGTATGTATGTGACAGGCAGACTTTGCTCTTTGATAGGCTGAGGAACCAGCTCCTGAGTTGCTCTGTGGACAGTGATTGAAATGGGTGTTCCTAAAGATGGTTGGAGACTTAAGCACTGCATGTCACCACGGCTGTTCAGAAAAGGGTGGATGTGTAAATAACACAGATGATATGTTGGGTATAGCCAGGCTGTGTGTTACTCATTTCCATGGAAAGAAAAATGACATCTGAAATGCTCTCAGCATGTTCTCCTGGCCAGTAATGAGACAGCAGTACTACACTTCGTGGGTACGATACAGAGTAGCTAAGAGCTGTTAAATTCATTTCTTGGACTTTTGGTATTGGGATGAGGTGTCGAATATGACACTTAATTGTGAAGTAAGATCTGTGTTGCTGAGGAGGAAATACTGCACCATTTTATCTCATTGCCATCACACAACTGCAGTTATCTTAACTGAAAGTAACATACATTTCAGATGATCTTATAATCAGAAATTGCAGTACTAACTCTCCAAGTGCTAAGTAAACATGAAGTAGGCCTCTGAAAATTCTGCTATTAGCGAAGATTTGGTAATAATTCATTTTGAACTGCTGTTGTCTGCCATCTGCTTTTGCGCCTTCAGGCATTATGCTATGCTTTCAAGATTTTGTCTGTAATCATAAAAGGTGGAAACTTTTGTTTTGTTACTTTAACAAAAGCTGTGATTATCTTGTAATTTCTTTTCTTCAACAGCTGGCCTTTGGTTACGGCACCAGTATCACCAGGCCCTTGGTATCTCATCAGAGAGCCGCTACATTTCTCAATGTTTTGCTGTGACTGGAAGAAGATTAGTTACTGCTGCTTTCTTGAAAGCAACTGTTGAAAGTAGCTTTTTTAACATTTGAATGATGTGCCTTTCATATCTTGAATCATTTCTGTGGTTAACTTTTGACTGTGTTGTATGCCTTGCTTTTATTGATCAGAGAGGAAGTTGAAGTCTTAGTATGTTTTGGATCAATATATACTGCATATGACAGCATGTTTATTATATTAACTAGGACTAATAAATATATATATGAAGAAAATGCTCTGAAAGGCTAAATGAATAATTACACTTACCCCCATGGACCTCTGTGTTCCAAGACAACAGGTTTTGCTGTCTCTAATTTCTTTCTCTCAAATTTGAGAAGCTATAAGAAGTGCTTAGAAGTCTGAATCACCTACTGTTCATGTTACATTTATTTTACATTTAGAGCTGGACATCTTGCCTTTCGCTTTTGCTTTTGTTTTGAGCTTCTAGAAGGTCTTAAACATATTGCAGTAGAGGTTTATTGGTTTGGAGTAGCTGAGATAGGAATGATGCATGGTGTTTCTTGTTTTGAGTCAGTATGCAGTATTATGCTGTTGCTGTGCTTCATCCCAGAGGTGATGTGTACTTCAGTGATGGGTAAAATTAACACTGTAGGTGCTTTGTAAGGTATCCAGGGATCCTTTGAATTGCAGGGTGAAAATATTACTGAGGTGAGGGTTGTGGAAGCTTCCAAAGTATTTAATTAAGGAAGGAATGAATTTCTTTATGCTGTCTTAAAAAGTGTTATTCTGCTGAAGTGAGTGTGGGAGACTAGGTTTTTCAGTTTTCTTATTCATTAAGTATTCAAATAGTTTCCATGTTAAATATATGGAGTTTTTTTCTTTTTTTTTTTCCTATAGATCTAATCTAGACTATAGTCCAGTAAACTTCTTTTCATCTTGATAATTGCTGTGAGTAATGAGAGATTCTGCAGGTATAATTATGCCCTCTCTTAGAGCTCAGCAATTGTAATGAGCTGCTTTCCTTGTTGCACCAAAACTCCTTGTTGCTTTCTAAGTGAACAGGGAAAGCCAGTTCAGCCTGGCAGGAGGTGTCTGCTCCAGAAAGAGCCCACCTTATCTGTAGTGAGCTAGATAGGACCATACATTTCCTGAACAGATTTCCTCTGCCACCACCTTGACTCTTCCTCCTGCTTAATCCAAGCAAACAATGCAATCTAAGCACATTGCCTGCCATGTAATACCTGCACGGCCCCTGTTAGACAGCAGTATGTTTGCTGAGGTGGCACTCAGCATAAACTGAGAACGTTGATGGCTGCACACATGAAACTGTTAACCTATTTTCACCTTCACTGCTGATGAGGTAAAAGAAGGAAATTTCAGACTGAGTATTAAATCCCAGGATTTGTAAAGCTGGCAGGGGAGGAACTCAGGCCTCATTTGATTAGCAAAACAATGAAGAGTGGTATGGAGATCAGTGAGAAATGAAGGAGATGAAGCCCCACGGTGCTGGTTTTTGCTGTCACTGCTCATGTTTGTGTCTCAGTTACTGCTCTGGGCTCCAGTTGTTTTCTGCTGTTCTTGTCTTTTTACCTTCTGGTATGCTGTTTTTTCTAATTGTATCTTTGTTGTGCGCATTTAAAAATACTGCCTCTCTGTTCTGTTGCCTTGTTACACTGATTTTCTTTTCCTTGTTTATTACCTCTTCGGGTTTAACTTTAAATACCAGGATTTTTTTTTTTTATTTGGTTGATTGCCTCCAAGAGGAATGATCCTAGAAGTTTTCCATTCCGCTTCTTCCTCTGCACTCTACCTGTAGGCAGTCTGTAAAAACTAAGCAAGAGGGAAAATATGTAGCAGGCTGTTTCTGTGATCACATAATGTGCCTGGGGGAAGGGACATGATCGATACTTTTGATAGCCAAAATACTTGTTATTTTTAAAGACACACAAAAGTTGTTTTCATTATATAGTTCTAATCTCTAATGCTTAAAAGTATCTAGAGTTTTTCGATCTGAATACTGGCTAAAGGAACATAGCAGTCTGCATTCTGGTTTGTAGGGCTTGTCACTGCAAATAAGGGTGGGGGGGGGAGAGTTAGGACTGTGCAAGAAGAAAGTCCTATTTAAATGACTTAGCCTGCTGCTAGCGTGACGTCTGTGAAGGAAAACACCACCGATACCCAGAACTTTTAGAAGAACCTATCAATGGATGCTTTCACAGCATGTGTTATGACTAGCAGGTGGTATAACATTTTAATTTTGTTTATGAAGGCTTGAATTAATTCACAGACACGTGCATACTTCCTACATTTTTAAACGAATCTCTCTGTATGATCAAAACCTCAGTTATTCAGTGTTTTGATTTGTGGCGCTTCAGAAACTACTGTTGCAAATAATCTTGCTAATAAATCTAATGTAAACTTTGTTCTTGCCAAATACTTTACATTTTAGTTGGATGTCTGTTGCAAGGTGCTTCCTGAAAATCTCATAAGAAATGTAGGCAATTTGACTTGTAAATTTCAGCCTTATTTAAATAAAGAAAAATGCTGTTTCCAAAGAGGAAGTAAGCATGTAGAGGAAAGATATGGTTTTAAGAGATTCTCCAAGCTATGAAAAGAATGGGAATGAGCTTGAAGTTGAACCCTCAAGGATGTGCACCTTCTTGGCATATGGTAGGATGACAAAGGAAACTGTCCTTTTCCATTTGAAGCTAAAAATGATACCTCAGCTGGAGTTTGGTAATTCACTTGCCTTTTTTTTTTTTTCCACTGATTCTCTTTTATAATTATTCTTTAGGGTGAAAAATTTGGCCCCTTTGCAGGGGAGAAGCGAATGCCGCAGGAACTGGATGAGAACACAGACTGCAGGCTCATGTGGGAAGTGAGTAGTCTAGAGCGACATCATCACACCTAGCAAAAAGTGTTCTCAGAATTAAGTTTTTACTGTAACAAATACTTCTTGTTTTTTCTTAGCTTAAAGATACTGTAGTGAGATTTTGTACTTATGCTTTTAATATATGCTTTTTGGGTGGCGGGGGATTGACTTCTTTATAAAGAAATAGCAAATGATAGTTTCTGATCAATGAAGTGCGAAAAATATCAAGTCAAGCAAAACAAAAATATAACAACATTGTGAAAAATTATTGAAAAATGTGAAAATAAAAAAATAAAATAATTTGAATAGGGGAAGATGATTGTAAGTTACTGAGATACTGATTCATGCTGATCAACAGGTGTCAGCTCAGCTTCCTCCAACTGTAATATAAAACACTTCCTGCTGTGACACTTCTGTAGGGTTTGGCAATTGTGTAAGTGAAGTTTTTAAATTTTAGCAACTTTGTAACGCCATGTGTGGTTGTGAGATCTTTAGTAAAATAAAAACCTGGTGCTGTGGGCAGATGATGGCATAATGAGTTTCAGGGCTCTTGTAGGCTTTTTTTATATGTATTAGGAGCAACAGTAGCTTATACACTAGATCTTCTAATTAGGTCCTTAACCCATCCTAGTTTCTGTCATAGCTGTGTTTCCCTGTAGCAAAAATCTGTCTGAGTTTACCAGTTGAAGAGATTACACTAACTGAAAAATACCTGCAATGCCAACATTTCCAACTTGTTATAAACACCTGCTTTTTGGTGCTTCTGTTCCGTCTTTGTAATCTTTCTTTGCTGCTGTAGTTCATTGAGCAGAAGTCCTTTCCTTTTTTCCTTCCCCACCCCAGCCAAGCTGTTTCTATTGAATGCATGTTTATTCCTGGTTTACACTGAGAAGGATTCATTTCCTACTTTTTCACCTTTCTACGTTATTTTTATGTTGTGTACAAGAAAAGCTTATGTTAGACATCTGGCTTAAAGCACTATCTGTGCATTTATTACAAAATGTTTATTTGAAAAAAACCTCTAGCATTAACATTGCTGAGTGGCTTAATAAAGAGAGCATAGTATTGATACAGTCTTAGCAGAGCTATAAATAGATTCTACACACTGGAACAATGAGTGAGAGAATTCTGAAAGCCCATCTTATTAAACCCAAACTCAATATAAATACAGTGACTGGCAAAATGTTCCTAGATGAGTGTTAAGTCTGTGAATCCCTGTGTGTTTCTTCTCCCTTTTTTTTTTTCTTTAATCTAGGGGTGTGCCCAAAGTATCTTTTCCCAGAGAGATGAGGTGTGGATAATTCATTCCCCTCTCTCCTTTGGTTATGTATTCAGAGCAACTGGTTTCATCATCTTTGTTTTCAGCTGAAAACAAAACAATACAGTGTGCTTTTATTACAAATGTTTGCTAAATACAGTACACATTAAAGTGCCCTGGCTCACTTCTGTTTTCATGATGTTTCTGCAGGTTATGTTAAATCAGTAAAATACTGGAGGTTTTCAGAAGGGATGGTGGGTGGATTATAGATAGCAATGAGAAGGTTTTTAAGTTTGTTGGAAAGCCATATGATTTTTCCAGATTCCTCACTGGTGACGATTAAATGAGATTTATCTGTTTCTGTAAGACAGAAAATAGAAGGCAGATACATGTATTTACTGATGACACTAATATGACCCCATTGACAGCAAATCAGAAAATGATATTTTTATGAGCTGTGCTGAAACCATTTCATAATATCTTATTATAACCTAGTTTTGAGAGCCTTGAAAAGATTCCTGCATACCAGATTTTATGACTTCCTGAATGTTTGAACCCAAGTTGTTCGTGTTTACTGAAGTTGATCTGAGTGTGAGCTTTATAATACAATTTAAATCACCCTGAGAGTAGTCTAAAGTTGAAAATAGAGACCAGGAATGCAGAAAGTAAAAAGTTGAACAGTCCATAGATGGTTATTCCAGATACTGTGGGAGGCAGTCACAGCAACTAGCCAGGTTTGTGCATAGTCAGCTCTACCACAGATATTAAAAATAATTAATTTGAAGACTCTTGGATAAAGGCATACTAGAGCCTGACCTCACAGTCTGATGGCAGTCAAAAAAATGTGTTTTTCAGAGAGGACACCTTTAGAAAGAAGGCTAAGTAATAGAGGCTTTTTATAAGTCAAGTAAAAATTAACATTAGTGGAACACTTCTTTTCTTGGTATGTGATGCCTGGGATCTGAGCTTCAATTTTGTGGAATAGTTTTCCATGAGGAAGTTTACCACATACATTTCTAGTTGTATAGAGTCCTGGTCTGTGATGTGGTCTATTTTGATCAAGCTATTCCTTTTTCTGCAATACCAGCATTGTGAGTTCTCATCTTTAAGACATCACGTTGAGACAGAATTGTACACGTTATGCTTTCTTTTGGTCTTCAGGAAAACATGGAACCGAAAAAATTTATTGGGTCCAGTGATTTTGTTAAATAAAGTTCTGAGGATGTTAGAGTATAGCAGAATGCCATTAGAGTTTTGTTTTTATTCTTAGCATCCCACTAACACCTTGACTAAATATTGCTTCGTTGGTCTGTATTAGTACACTTGGCATAGCAATTTTAAATTACATGAGAGCAAGTGCTTTAAGGCAACAACAGAATAATTTTAGGCATTAAAGTTCACAGAAGTTTTTGCCTGTGGAGGCTCAGATGTCCCTTTGCAAAGGGAAGATATCTGTTCAGTTTATTTTCTTTATTGTCCCTAACCGAGAAAGTGGCATTCATTTCACTACTATTGGATTGTGGCAAGCATATACTTTTGGTGATGACTTTGGCAAATGTTAAAACAGGGAGGGCTGGAAAGATTTAGTCCTTCTTCAGATACTCTGATATACCATGAATAAATGTTGGTCAGGATTGGATGGCACATAATACACCGTGTAATGCTGAATGTTGCATATTTCAGGTTTGGTTTCTGTCTATCTGCCAAGATTATGTTTTCTTCATTGTTATATTAAAACCAAGAAGAACAGAAACATGCTAGAAATCAGTCTTTCAATGGAAGCTAATGTTCATGTTTATTTATATGGGAAAATGAAATGAACTGACGTTTCTACTATTTAACTCTCATCACTTTTGCAGCGACAATTGTTTTCAGTTAAATAAGCCTGCCTGAAAACTAGTGAAGGCAACAGAAAATCTGCTATTGGCTACAACCAGCTTTAGATCAGAGCTTTAATGTTTAGGACTGAGGGATGAGAAGTCAAGCTCTTTAAGCTAAGGGTGTGGGTGTGTGGTTTTTTGTTTTTTTTTTTTTTTTCCTTTGATACCTTGCCTGTAAAATGTGGTTCAGGTGTAGGAAAGCTTTTACATACAACACATTAAGTTGAATTATGTTCTGAGTTTCATGATAAAATAAATCTTAATTAGAAGAATTTTGTCTTTGCTCTTAAGATGAATGTAATACTAGAAATCTAGTTCTGAGCAACGTAGGCTTTATTTTTTCTATATGAAGACTACCTTCCCAGTCATTACTCCTCAGATAGTATTTACATCTAACATTGTTTGCTTTTAATGTTTTTGTGTGAATCTTTTGTTTAATTTTCAGAAATTATTTTGTTTTTCTCATTTCTTAGACAAATGTATCTGGATGTATTTTTACGCAAGTTGCATTTAAAATAACTTTTGCCACACAAGTCAGACACCGATGCCCTATCTCAGTTGTGAGTTTGCATCCTAGATTTTAAATTTTGTTAAATTGATGCCACTGGGATAGATAGGTGCCTAAAGTAGTTAATATTCTTACCAGTTTGTTTATTTAGCTAAGTTTCATTAATCAGCTCCTCTAAAGCTTGATTTAGTAATCTTTATTCATGTCAAGTGTATAACTTTGTATTAATTTTAGTGACTTTTAGAACCATGCACCTTAATGATCTTCTGGTTTTGGTGATAAGAATCTATTCCTGAAAGCGATGAGAATGTTAGCCTCACATCTTCAGTTATGGGATTTATTTAAGATGTTAGAAAGCAGGTGTTGATAGGCTGAGGTGCTAGCGTTCTAATCTGAGCTTGTTACAGAAGATCACACACAATTTGCATAAGGAGATTTGGGTATCCTTCCAGTGAACATGAAGTTCAACCTTGATTGTGAAAGCTCTGCGAAACATTAACAGAAGTCTAGGAATGAGCTTTCTGAACCGTTCTTTCTGATGTCAGATAACTTCATTGCACCACAAGGAGCTTCATTAACATGAAAAACCATTGCTATATATTTTGACTGAAGAAAAATGTCACACTCTGTCTATGTCCCAATACTTCTTAGTGAGTAAGCAAATCAACAGTTGCTGCCTTAAGCTTCCCTTGCAAGTGTTGTTTTAATACTTCCTACAGCGATGTTAAAATGTGAGTTTCTACTCTGCAGTGAACTCTGTGATGGCGGTCTGAAACTGAGGATGCAGAAGTATTGCATCTAGCTGTTTTATACTATAAACAATAAAAAACATGTTTTCAGCTAATCAAAAAATTGCAGCACAGAAAACAGTACTTTACATGATTCTTTGAAAGAACATGGATTTTTAGATTTATAAATGTTTAGAAAATGGTTTCCAGAAAGCAGGCAGTGTGTTTACTGCCTTCAGCAAAGATAACCATCTGCTTATTTTCAGTGAAGACTTTTTTCTTCTTCTCTTGCCAGGTGTGCATGGTAGAGTGTTTGCAATTGCACTCATGAGCATTTTGAAGCAGCATACATGACAACTTTGGATGTATTTTGAAAATCTGGAGATAATTTCATTGCAGCATGAAAGACTAGCAGATGGAGCAGTGCATGTTGTTGTGGGCATTACAAGCAGCTTGGACATCGTTTAAGCCTGTGTAGGGTTTCATATGGTAGTTTATACAATGACTAGGGTCACATTTTTTTCCAAATCCTTGTATAGTGACATGGTGATTGTTAATGTGGCATAATTCAATGGTGTCCTGATTGATCTTGAGGTAAACCCCCCCATGCGGTAACAGTGAATGTTGGGTATTTCATCTTACTGTGAAGACATTTGGCTGAATTCGTTCAGTGACACCTTTTGGATTGATTCTCAAGAAGATAATTCTTAGGCATCTCAGTTTGAGGTGCCCTTGTGTCTGTTGCATGCTTTGGATATGGGTATGCATTTTAGGTGTTTGATTGTAGTGAGTGAGCAAATATTGAGCGCATTGTAGTAAAATGGCAAGGTATTTTGCCATGGGTTATCAGGCATGAATTTGAATCAGCCTTGTTCTAGTCTTATGCCAAAGTCTGCATATACTTAAATATGAAACAAATTGCTACTTTATTATTTAGCTTGGGAAATCAAAGGTGACTGCATGTGTCTGGTCACATCACTCACTGGTAATAGAAACTCCAAGTTATCACCATTGGTTACAGAAACTACAGGAACATCTTGGTCTCAGAGGTTGAAAGGGCCTCAGCAATAAATGGGTCCTAGACCAAGATGGTCTATTCAACTATAGCAGGCAGCCTCAACTTTTGTGGATTTACCCCTTTATTTAGAGGAAATAGGGATAAGGTTCTGTTTCCTGTTTTGAAACAAAACATTATAGGATGACATCATCTACTGGTGGCTAGGCTTTTGAGGTGTATTTCTAGCTCTCTCACTGACTCTCCATGTTGATCATAGGTATATCATACAATCCCTCTAGGTCTCTGACCTATGAAGATGACTGAATCCTTTATAATTTAGCAGTGGTCTCATGTCATAAGAGTATTTTTAGTTTGGTGGCCTTAGAAAATCAATTAGAAATACTTTTGTACTTCAGATCCTGTTAAAATAGTTTTTACAATTCTGTTTGGATTAACCACTGCAGTTTAAGGATTTTAAGGACCACACCTCAAGCTAACGGGATGATTTTGCTTAGTTTGGGTAATACCAACTGTATAGAAACTGAGAAAATAAAGTTCAAGCATGGAATTATTCGTGTAGACAGATGACAGCTTCATATGTCACAATTTCTAAATACAAATATGTTCACTAGCACTGAGAAATTGACACTACTTCATCAAATTATCAGGGAACCTCAGTCCTGTAAAAATCTTTTGCCTCTTAAGTACCTTATAACTATAAAAGATTGTAACAGTTCAGATACGTGGGGGAAATGCAGTAGTTTTCTTGCAGATACATTAAGAAAATCTTCCTTTCATTTGTGTTATACAAAAGTATTTTTCATTTCCTCTCCCCAAAAGACACCCTCAGTTTTCCAACAATTTCCTGCCAGCAATAGTTGTGTTAGGCAGGTCATCCTGAAGATTCTTGGAGTGCTTGGGTGATTGGAAAGGAGTCCCTTGGGAGCAGACTGGAAGCTTTGTTGCAGAATGAATCCTGTTTAGTTCTCCCGATCTCATATGGATTAAGTGGTAAAGATATGTGTGGGAATATTTGTAAAAGAAGGTTTGCAGTATCTTTAAGTTCTTGACGAGCACATAAGCAGCTTGACACCGTTATCCCATTTTCTTCCCTTGCTGTTATAACTGGTGCAACTGCCAGGCTTGCATGGAGATACTGATGCTACACAGTACATCTCTCATTCTTTCCAGTGTCTCTGATGGAGGGGTGCAGGAGGGAAAATTCCCTGTTGCTGTGGCTAGCAGAATTGTGTGGGCCTACGGTGCAACATCTGTCTTAGTGACAGCCATCTCTGGTCCTGTCTCTGTGGATATGAATACAGGCAGACCTAGGTGTAAGTGTTTTAGCTTGTATTTGTTGATGTATCTTCTAATTAAACTGAATTTCTTGTTTGGTGATCATGCCACAAAGCAGAAGGAGGACTGAGGAATTTAGTGGACTGTTGTTGGGGGGAGCACCCTTTGGGACATATTCCAAACTTTGTTTTGATTCATTAATAATTCAATATGGATGATATATAGGTGCACTTACTTTAAACTGAAAACGTAAAGTCTATCTGTTTATTTCATTTAACTACCATGATTAGTTTGTGCTGGCTTTGAGTGTGAGAAATACATTTGCAAAGCAAGAGCTGGTCTTTTTGTTTGTTTGTTTTAAATATTGATTAAGTTTGGGATTCACTGCCATGGTGTCCAAAGCTTCGTTGTTCATTTAGGAAACTCACCTATCCATGCAACCAGTGAGAAAAGGAGTGGTAAATGTCACCAGTCTAGTTCATGTTAAGTACAGTGTTTTGATTGTTTTTCTTTATTTTTCTTCCTCACAACTGTGTATTTCATGCAGCGTTACTTCTTTGCAAGGTGAAAAAAGCAATAGAAAGTATAGTGTGTATTTAAGGGATTTATTCTTTTATCAACAGTTTCCTTATGTGTTAAATCTTTGCTTTGTGTTTGATATCTCTTTATGGATTGGCAGAGACTGAGAAAACACAACTGAGATGATAGTGTATAATTGAAGTGAATAGAAATTATTCTTATATAATTTAAGCATCAGGCAAATGAAGAAGAATAATAGATGAAAAGGTAGATAGTGTAACATATGGTTTTTATAATAGCATCTCTATTGCTTCTCTTTCCAACTCAAGTCAAGATCTGATGGAAACCTTTATGGGACCTACATGGTGGGCTTCTATGACCCATACTTTGCTAGCTAAATCACAAAGCCATTAGCTTGACTTTAATGACTCAAATATGTTAATCTTCAATGTTAACCATTCTCACTCAAAGTGAGGTTCTGCTCTTTGGATTACATATTTAGAACTGGATGATTACTACAATATAATCAAGGCAGCACTTCTGCTTGGCAGATGGCTTTTCAGGAGATGAATACACTGTTAGCATGTATTTTTGTGCAAGTTTGGCAGCTTGCTTTTATGGTTTGATTGCACTCATTCTGCCCATGTTCCTAATGAAAACAATGGTTCCAGTAATGAGCAGGCATTACTTCCCAAGGTGGTAGTCACAGAATGACAGAATGGTTGAGGTTAGAAGCACCTCTGGAGGTCATCTGGTCCAACCCCACTGCTTGAGTAAAGCCACCTAGTGCCAGCTGCCCAGGACAGCTTTTGAGTATCTTCAAGGATGGAGACTACACAACCTCTCTGGGAAACCCATTGCAGTGCTTAGTGATAGATAATATTGTTTCCAGGTGTATTTAAATATGTAGGTTTCACACTTTTCACCGTGGTTAATCTGTTTGAAAGTAAAACAACTTTTAAAGTTTGAAATATTGGTAGTTTTTCATGATGTGTCCTTCTTAAGATACCATGTCTTCCTTTTGAAAAACAGTAATAAATTTTGAAGACTATTTGCAGAACTACAGTAGGGTTTTTTTTTGTTTTAATCTGAGAACAACATGCTGTCACCAGCTATTATTGTAATGGAATACAGTTTTTTCTTTCCAATGATATCCTAAATGTTTAGGTAATTTAAGCAGTCATACTGAAGAAATATGATATTGCATCTATTGGAAACAAATATAGCAAGAATGTGAGCAATTTAAAATACAAAGTCATGAAGACAATCTAATTTTGATCTCACATAGCTGAAATCCCTAGCTCTTCGGAAATACCTGCTCTGTAGACTTCTTGTTGACAGATGAAAAAGAAAATATGTTCATTATATAAATAAATCCCATGGAACAATAGTGTGGCTGTATGACCTTTCTGCATGGCTCTCTATCTTCTGTATCAGTGGAGATTCAAGTGATCTATTACTTAAAACAAACAAAGCCATTTTTTATGCTGCAGTGGCAGCTGTATTTTTTCAGCAGTATGTCTGTATTTTGAGGGGGAAGCCCTTCACCTAAATAGTATCCTAATCTGTTTACTGAAATAATCTCCCATGCTGATAAAATTTCAGCCAAGCGTAGTTTAAGACTGACTGCTATTCATTGAGGCTACATATTTAAATTTTCTTCAGAGAGGCATATATAAAAGATGTTCAAGTGAACTGTAAAATAGGATATACAGAATGAATAACTGCAATTATGTTGGTCCTTGATCTGAAGACAGATCTCCATCCAAGTGCAACATGGATTTTGCCCTTGCTAAAGGAAAAAAAATCACAAAACAAAACCAAAAAACCAAACCCAGAGAAGACTTGAGAGGGAAGTGAGAAATACGGTTTTCAGTAAGTGTTTTATACAAAAGTTTCTGGGATATTTAGGATTGGCATGGAACAGTAAGAGTTAACAATAATGAAAGCATATCTGCTGGATTTGGAATTTGTATAAAGAACAAAAGTTGTATTTGGTGATAAAGAAGCAAAAAGAATGGAGGCAGAAGTGATAATTCAGGTTGGAAGTTGGTTGAGCAACTAGTAAGGTTACAGAAGAGGAAAGTGGCAAAGATAGTGGAAAAGTTGAATTCAGATATGGACATACTCTGTAATGGTTGCCAGTTAAGGTTGAGATGCTTCTGGAAGTGTGAAAGTAGGCAGAAATAGATGGATTTAGGAATTGGCCATAGAGGGTGAATAAGATCTGCTAGAACATAATGAGCAAGGGACAAGTGAGTCTATATCAGGTATGAAAAAAGAAAGTGAAGGGTGAGGCACTATCAAGGCAAAGATCACTGAATGGACATGGGTGATTGCAGGAATACAGAAACTCATGAACAAGAGCCTGAACTCAGTGGTGTTGGAACCAAATAGTGGTTGGAATAGCACAAGATTAGAGAATGTCCTGTCCCTTTTGTCCAAAAGAAAGTTACTGTTGGCCTTTTCTGTAGTGTCAGCAGAAGAGAAACATTGCAAAGTGATTTAAGGAGTGAGGTCGAGGACATGTATAGGATACAGAAGAAAATGGTCCATTCTTGGACAGTGTGTTTGAGAAGGCAGGTAGGACAATAAGAGCAAGTTGTGAGGAAAGGAAAAGGAATTGGAGACAGGAGACTTTGCAACTTTAATTTGAAGAAAGTTGAGAGACAGACTGAATGACAAAAGATAAGAAGGTATAAGAAGAATTGGGTAGACTGTAGGAGTAAAATGTTGACATCTGAACACATGAAGGAGGAGAACTCAGAAAGGAAAACTGGAGAAGGGATGATAGGGTTGGAATGGGAAGGGACCTCTGAGGTTACATCAGATTCTGGCAAGATCATAAAGAAAAAGAGGACTTGAAGGAAGAAAGAGGAAAGAACATGAGCACCAGTGACCATAATGTCAGATTAGGGAGACCCAGCAGTCAGTCATAATGCTTGTTTACTAAAGGAAAGGCCAAGAAAAGAGAGGGGCAGCTCAATAAATGAAGTTGACACCAGCTGCTGCATTTGAGTTGTGCCCCCCCGCCCCGGTATTCTGAGGTGAATAAATGTGCTTATAAAAAAGGTGAATATGCACCACAGCTGTGAGTACCCGTTGAATGCAAGATTCACTTGCTGAACACAAGCATGCTTTAATGTTTTATATGTTTGTGTGTGTTTGGTAAAAAATTTTAACTTTGCTTGATTTTTTTTTTTTTTGAATGTTTCAGGTTCGTGGGAGTAAAGGTGAGGTCCTTTATATCCTGGATGCAAGCAATCCGCGGCATTCTAATTGGCTGCGTTTTGTCCATGAGGCTCCATCACAGGAGCAGAAGAACCTGGCAGCCATCCAGGTAAATTTCGTGTATTCCTACCATTTGCTTCCTGCTATTGATTTACTAATTTGATCTCCTCTTTGGTCTTTATCTCTTGCAATAAAATTGCAAGATCTGAGACAAGTAGCAAACTGCTTTCCTTTTCCTACCTTTCTTTTTAGAAGTGGGCTCTTGTGCTTAAATATAATATCATAAATAAGATTGATTGGATGAAAGACCAAAGAGGTCCTTAGTTAGACTCTGATATTCTTTGCAAGGTTTGTATTAATCCACTGTGATGGAATTGCACTGAATCACTTACATGAACTATTTCTACTGGCTTAAAGTGAACAGTTTACATTAAAAAAAAATAATTTCCAGAGTAGTTAACTCACTATTGTAACAACAGTTTAATTTTCTCACGACAGCCTTATTCAGTAAGGTTAAGCTTTTGCCTGAATGTAGTTGTTTTCTTGTCGTTGTGGAAATTGAAAAAGATAAGTAGGTAACTATATACCTGGCTGAATTGGGACTAATGATGTGGAGCCCTAGTTGTGTTTCATGCCAAACTCAGCCATGGGTTTAGGTGTGTGGAAAGCAGAATCATGCATTTGCTTTATAGTTTAAAATTTAATATAAAAGTGTGAAAGGTTTGAAAGCGAGTGTGGTGCTTAAAATATTCCAGTAGGAAACAAAGAAGGATCTAATTATCTGATAGGATGATCAGGCAGTGTTTGAGGGTAAGTTAATAATAAAAGATCATTTTCTTTTCTAGTCTTGGCCGTGGATCTGAATTTATCCAGCTTATTTTTACATTTTTGTCATTTGCAGCATTCTGTGGTAATGAGTTCCACTGTTGTAATTACACATTATGTTGAAACATGCTTCTGTGTTTTTTCTAGAAACTTCTTAATTTCACTTAATTCCCTAGTCCTTGTATAACAGTGAATAGTTACTTCATGTTCATTTTTCTATGCCACCCTTGATTTTGTAGAACCCTATTATATCCTTTCCCTCTTATTTGACAGTTCTTTTCTCAAGCTGAAGAGTCTTACTCTCTTTAATCTCTCATTTTTGGAAGCATTCTGTGACTGCAGAATGCAACAAAGACAGTGATATTTTTCTAGTCACAGCTATTGTCCTTTTGGAGGTTATGAAAGAAATGAACTGTGCATTTTTTTTCCAACAGCTCATTTTACAGTAAAATAATTTTGAATCCTACATAAGTATGAATTACATAGCTGTGTTAAATTTTTTGCTCCAAATGTATACTTTCCAAAATGTTGTTTCAGGCTAACCCAAGCTATTTGCTGATGTAATACAAACTTGCAAAAAATCAGGAAAAGGAGAATTATTTATCAGCATTTCTTAACATTACTATTCTGCCTTTTCATCATGAAATGACCTTTTTTCTAGCATATGCCTACAGATCCTTGACAAAAGAATTAAAAAACATAGTTTATTTTGAGGCCAAACAAAAAAAAATTTCCTTTTCAAGAAAACAAAGTTCATTTCTGATGAAATAAAACAGTAAAAAAAATTGGTTTAAAACTACTGAGTAAAAAAAGAATGCTAGTAAAGACCTAGCATGCAGTTCTGTGAAAGATACATTACTGCTGTTAGCCCCCCTGCCTCCTCTGTTTGTACTCAGTGGCACTCAACACTAGTAATTTTGATTTCTGTGTTTTCCTTAATTTCCTTAATTCCTTAAATCTTCTACTCACCAGAGGGACTGTTTGCTTATTTGGATTTTAAGCAAGCACTGCCCAGGGAGATTGCTCCTGCCAGTTCCCCTGAAGACCTGGTATCAGTCTCCGTCTTCCTGTCCTGGTTGTGAGCTTTTCTGTGATTTCCATGCCACTGTCGTATCTCCTACCACGTCTCTTCTACCTGGCTTTTCTTCCATTATGACAGTAGTTGAATGCTACTATTAGCAGTGTACTGCATTGGGAAACCTAACTGGTTATCTGCCAGCCTTCACCTGATTTGTGCCTCCTACTTTCCAAAGCTCTAGTTTTACTGAATGTCAGCCTGCGACATTCCATCACATATTGCTGGCTGAACATGACTGCAGTTTTGCTGCAGATACTGGTTCCTTGGACCTTGTTGCTGTTCCTGTTTTAGGTCACTGGTCTGTTTCGTCACTTACTTTTACTCTGGGCCCGTACTCTAGGTTGACATCTTTGGTTCAGACCTCTTTAGGTCTTAACATCCAGTCTACAATTGAATTTTGAGTAATGGATAAGAAAGAGTGTCCACTATTCATCCATTCAGCAAAAACTCTTGTCAGCACTGATGAATGATTCCTTTATTATGCTTTTCCTGATGTCTGTGACAAGGCAGTGGTTAGTTTAGTATGACCACTGCATATGCAATTATTTCTGTTTTCCTTCTGTCTTTGTCTCTGTTATACCGAGATCTATCAAAAGATTTGTTGTCCTGCTTATAGTACCAAATATGGAAGGTCCTCAGACGTGAGGAATCCTAGGCATTAGTCAGTGATGAGCACGGCATCAGTGCATAGGCAGTGTGGTTGCAAATGGCAGTCAATGTTAGCAAATGCAAAGTAAGGTTCACAAGAGGGAGCAGTGTGAACAATTAATGTTCATTATTATTTTTTAAATAAAACGCTCAGTAAAATGACCTGAACTTATGAATAGAAGTTTTAATGGAATATTCAGTGTGTACCAGTGGGTTTTTTGGTAATGAAAATGATTATTTAGATAAGGAAATGGAAATAAACTGTTACGCTGTATTGTATAATGTTATACCTTAGAGTGTACTTAGTGCTTTTTGCATGCCTTTTTAAAGGATCATACTGGACGTAAAGGATGGTTTAAAAAGAAACATTTGGAAAAAATGCAGGGAAAAATAGAATAAACATGATCAGCATGTACAAAATGATGAAAAGTGTAGGGAAAGAAAACTTACAGAAACAGACACAAATTTACTAAATTATCTCATGGGTTTTTTTAGTATCAGCAGTAATCAACTGCCAGAGTAACGTGTATTCTATGTGAGTGATCTTGAAGCTGTGTAGATATGTATATATGTATAAATATTTAATTGCATATAGCATGAGTAGGTACTACTCATGTTGAAGAAAGCTCAGTATGCACATATTTCTTTGCAGAGTTTGATCTCACATTAGTCGACGGAGATACAAATCCCAAAGCTCTGCTATTCCTTTAGGGGGAAAAAAACAAACCAACAACACAGCCCACAAATCCTTCAGTATTTTAATTCCACAATCTTTGCCTTTAATGATAGTCAGATTTAAGGCCACTTGGTGCAATAGCACTTTGTTTTATGAAATCAGCGGGCAAAACATTGGTGGAATGTTTCCGCTAACGATACCCTTTAATTTGAATTGAGAGTTGCCTGCTTGCCACCAAGATGATAAAATGATGTTTTACAAATAGGAAGAAGTTATGAATTACATTGGTAAAGTTGTCCTAAGCCTGTTCTACAAATGCTTAAGAACTTAACATTGGCTGTGTGCTTCCCCTCTGCAATTTTCTAGGAGACTTTGTGTGAACTAACAAAAATGTGAACAGAAAATAATTATTTTCTTGTTTATACCCAGTAATGTTAATTTCCACTAATTATCTTTTCCACTAGTTTTCTTTCCAGTCTCCAAATACTCCAATAGGAGCTTTTTGGTCTATTCTGAGAACATTTCCAATCCTGATGGTGTCACTCTAGTAGTGATAGATGTTATAATCTCATATCCAAAATAATGATTGATAATCAGTTTACTGTCTGCTGCCTAGTGCTCAGTATTCAGTTTAAAGAAGTATGTCCCTGTATACAAATAAAATAAACCACATTCTGGGTTGACTGCAAAATATGATTAGTTCATCATAGCTTAATTGTACCCAATGATCATGTTTAGACTGTGCAAAATGCTTCCTGTGGTGAAAAAGCGACTTAGAGGGCATGTGATTTTTTTGTTTTTTTTAAAGTAAGTTCGGTGGTGGTTTTTTTTAAATTTGGATTTTTTTGGGATGGGGTGGTGAGGGTGTGGGTTCGTGTTTGATTTTGGGGGCTTTTTTATTTATTTTTAAATTTTTTTTTCTTCTCCCTGTAACGCTATGTATTTTGTAAAACCCTGGTTCTGGTGGGAGCTCTTGGTGGTGTTGTGGGGAGAGTTCTGGGCACCGGGTTCTGCCTCCACTCCCAGGGGGGCCTGTAGCATTTGCATCGTCTTTGGGAAAACACTGGAAATATTTTTAACAGCTGTGCGGTGAGTAATACCACTGGGTGACTGCTAGAGATGGACAGAAAGGTTGGAGGGTACCTGTGTATGGACCAATTGCTTTTCTGAGTATTTTGCACAGTTGAATTGCTGGAGGCTTCTCTACCTTACTGCAAGTAGTAATTGAATGAGTTAATCCTCTACTATATTTAAAGTGGCTTTAGAATTACAGTTTTTGCATTAGCAGAAACTGTATGAATTGTGATCTCTTTTGCCCTGGGCTATTCCTAGCTATTTACTTACAACTATGACTTCTGATATGTAGCAAAAATGCAGTGTAATTTTCATAATCAAAAGGAAATGGTTCCTATCAAAAATACCACAGTTTTGTTTTTTCAGTTTTTAGACTGGTAGAATATTATCTTTTCAATATTCCTTTATCCAGAATGGATATGTTTATCTGTTTGTCAGTTGTAATTTTATTAAACACTCTCTGCTGGAGATTACAGGACAGTTTTCAAGACTACCTGAAACTTACTGGTGGCTTGAGTGCTACAAAGGAAAGATTAATTTGTTATGCAGTGTAAGAAGGAACATGAACACAGTTGTTGGCTTCCTGCATGCTCAGAGGGGAGAACTAGAAATCTGTTTGATTCTTGAATTTTTTTGTAGGAAAAAGGAGAATTTTTTAATTCCAGGGTCATATGCATTTATCTGTTGTTGAATACATACTAGTGCTGTTCAGGTATTCTATTATTGAAGAATTCAAAATGAGAAGTTTCTGAAGAGTGAAACAAGTGTTTTTCTCCATGTGATTCCTTAAACTACACTAGTTAGGTTTTTGATTTTTGCAATGGGAACCGCAGTAATAGCAAGTAACAAAATCATTTAGACCCTTTTCAGCACTGAGGTTACTTTTTTTTTTTTTTTTTTTTTAATTTAGATGTAACTCATTTCTGATTTTAGGCACTCTTAATTCTAAGCTGGTGCACAGAGTAGTGATATTAAGGTTCAAAAAGAGCTACCATTCTTATCTCTCTGTGGATTTCTCAGGTCCTCTTTTCCCAAGTTTTCCTATCACTAAGTGCTTTTGCTTGCTGAGATACCATGTTACAAGGTAGAAATTTGGAATATGGCATTTGTTATTAGCACTACAATTTTTTCTTATATGTTTGGGAAGAAAAAAAGTGTTTTAGCATTATATGATAAATAGTAACTTTTAAAGTAAATGTAGTTGGCATCTACTTGTATTATTTAAATGGGGAGCAGGGTGGGAGAGAGGAAAGAAATCCCTGCAGGAATCAAATTCTTGTTACTTCAGGTGTGTCTGGGAACATAGGCAATTGTAAAAAAAACAGCAATAAGGAAGATGAACATGTTCAAATATGTGCAGGAAGATGTGTGCTCATGTTATCTGCCAAGACATAAGAATCTTACATTTTATCCAAAGAAGCCAGGGCCTTTAAGAGGCTGGGTAATTGGTCATCCAAAGCATCCTGGTGATTAGATCCTCCTTGTGCTTGCTAATTACTCTAGCCCTGCTAATTATGTTTGTAGCTTCAAATATTCCTGTTCACTGTGGGGAGTGATCTCATTACATTTGATATTGATGGAAGCCTTTTCATTGCATTTGGAAGTCTTTAAATCTAAGTTGCTCAGTCAAAAACATGTTAAAGAGCTCCTGGAGGTGTTGAGCAGCATCAGGTGCTTGGACTTTAACAGAGATTGCTTCGCATGTCTTATAGTGTATGGTGGTTCCTTGCTGTTGAAAGCTTGTTCAGTTGCTCAATTCAGTGGTTACTTGTGGCAGTGAAAGTCACATATGTGAACTTCTGTTTGTTTTACATGGTTGTAAGTTTTACTAAGCCAGCATTTCTTAAAACCGTGAAATGCCACTTTAGTTAAAGATAGATTTGGAGTGGAACACTAAGTCTGAACATCTGTAAACTTTGGGGAAAATTGGGATTTAGATCCAAAGTTGAAGCTAATGCTTATGGCTTTGGCTTTCTCCATTTTTGAGTTAAGAAAGGGAAAGAAATTAAAAATTGAGTTTTTTCAAAAAGCATAAAAAATGCAGGGCCACTCCTGTGATGCTTTGGAACTAGTGGAATGGGAACTGATATTACTGCTAGACTGATTAACATCCCCTGCAACAGATGCATGCTGAAAGCAGTATTCCCTAACTAGATTTGTACAAGGATGTAATGGAATAGTTGAAGAGAGCATGTATCAGAAGAGAAATGTTCTGGATGATGGGGAAGGGTGTATCCTCATCAAGTTTGTTGATGACACAAAACTTGAGAGGAGTGGCTGATAAATTAGAGGGTTGTGGTGCCGTCCAGAGGGACCCCAACAAGAAATGGGGAGAAATGGTCTGACAGGAACCTCATGCAGCTCATCAAAGGGAAGTGCAAAGTCCTTCACCCCCATGCACCTTTACATGCTGGGCCCCAAGCAGCTGGAAAGCAGCTTTGCAGAAAGGGATCTGGGGTTTTTGGTGACTAGTGCCAGGACAAGGGGCAGTGGGCACAAACTGAAACTCAGGAGGTTCCCTCTGATCATCAAGAAAAACTTTTTTTAACTGTGGGGGTGACTGACCACTGGCACACGTTCCCCACAGAGATTGTGGAGTCTCCCTCTTTAGAAATATTCAGAAGCTGTCTGGATATGTTCCTGGACAGTGTGCTCTAGGTGATCCTGCTTGAGGGGGTTAGATGAAATGACCTCCAGAGGTACCTTCATTTTGTGATTCTGAGAGAAGATATAACTGAGGTTGGGAAACCTGTATATTTCCTCTATAAAAACTATAAAAAGAAGGATATAAACATGTTACTCAAATCTAAGCAAATGGATTGGTTTTATTTGTAATTGGTGGTTTGTATTTTCCACAGAGCCTCTAAAGGAGACTTCGAAGAGTAAGTTGCAGTGTCTCAGTTCAGGATCCTATAGGTTCATTAATATCTGCTAGTACTGGAAGGGGTGCCATACTGGGCACGTACAAAGCACATGCCATTCAAATGCTGCTAACATCAACCTTCCCAATATGGGGGTGGGTGTGTGTGTGTGTGTTAGTTTTTTAATTTTCACAACAAAAGCTTTCAGTGAGAAGAATAATCAGAAGTTTCAGTGCTTCTCTGTAGAGCCACCAGAATTGTGATGTTGCTGGAATTAGTCTTATGAACTCCCACTTTAGTTTTTTGTTCTCCCCACAGAGAAACAAGAATACTTCAAGCTGGAAGATTGGAAAATGGACTAAATTGAAATGTACAGTGAAGGGTGGGAGGAATACCTTTGGGCAGGGGAAAAAAAAAAGAATTCTTCCAGCTCTCACGTGTATTGCTATTGTACACATCATTCAAATTCCTGAGGAGTTTAACTGCAAGATTTGGGTATGTGGTATCATTACTGTAGTAAAACACATTCTTCTGCAGATGGGAAACTAAAAGCAATGGCTTCTAATTTAATGCAAGATAATAACTGCAACCAAAGAATAAAGAAGAAAAAAGTCTATCATAATACAGAATATTCAGCTGGAAAAATATTTTAACCTTCACAGGGAGCTATCGTTAAAAACTACAGTATGGCATAAGAACACAGGAGAAATGTAGGAATTGCCATACTAGTTTAATTTCATGTTCTGTTTAATCTCATGTTCAAGTCTCAAAGGTTGTCTGCTTTAACTCAAAGGTTGTCTGCTTTACCATGCAATGCAGCCCAATAGGAATAGATTAGTAGGTAGAGCTGAAGCTTCTGTGTCTCCTTTGTGTGTGGTTCAGGTGTTGTACTTCAGGTTAAATATAGTCTGAGTTCCTGGGCTGAAAGCCTCCATTCCACCTGTGTGTTAAAGGTTTGTTTCACTCTTTTAAGAGAAGTCTCTCTGGGATCTGGCTGATGGGAGCTACAAACATGCTGCACACCCAGGAGGAGACTAAGTGGAACGGGATATGTGCCTTAAACAGTCAAGCATTTTCTAATGTGTAAACTAGTGTGAAAACAAGAAAAGTTTCCTTCAGTGTCTTTGTGCCATCCATTTTCCCTTCCTTGTTTGAGAGGAGCAAGGGTCTCTCAGTCCCCAGCAGCACCTCTGGAGGGCTGTCCTGCTTCACCCACTCTCCCGAAGGGGCACCTGATCTCCTCTCCCTCTTGGGAATGCATCTTGATTCTGATCATGTCTTTCCTGACACTGCATGCCATTTTTGACCTTTCCTGTGCCTGACCTTGTGGCTTTGTCTTCACCTGCCACAGCCCCCAAGAAATTGCCTCCACACATTTCCTGGATTGGGGTTTCTGCCCTCACAGATATTGGTGAGATTGGTTTTACTCTGGCAAACATGGCACCCTGGAGCTGCAGGCAAAGATCAGGAAGGGGAGTGTGCTTGTTTGGAGGTAGCAAAGGAGAACTGGCAGGACAGGTGGGCTGAAGAGCTGGCTTGCTGTGAGGAAATTGGGTGTAGAGGGAAGGCAGGTAGCATTTTAAGAGAACTGGTTGTGGTCATAGGGGGGAAACTTGAAAAGTATTAGGAAGGCTGCGTTGGAGCCAGCTGATCAAACTCTGGAGGATGGATAAGCCTTACTCTTCCTCAGGTCACACAAGACTATCTGCTTCCTCCTCCTGCTGTGTTCTCAGATTTCAGGAGTGATGATGAAAGTCTTACACTTTTGGATGAAAGTGTAATGGACTGTCAGTGCTTCTTGGCCTACATTCCCTCTCAGCCTCCCCTCTTACAAAGCACATGTGAAGGTGTGTAACTGTATGGAAGAGCCAAGAATCTGAATGGGAGCGGTGCCTGTAGTGGAGCAAAAATGGAATAACGAGAGTTGTTGGAACAAGAAAACTGTATTTGCTGGGCAGGTTAGTGTGGCTCACAGCTTAAAAGATGACACTCAAGGCAGGGGGGTGAGAGAAGCAAAGTGGAGTAGTAAACCAGGAATAGCATGAAGGGAGGTTGTGATGCCAACATGACCAGCACTTGGAGTTTCCTCCCAAGGACCACTGTGGCCTGCTGCACATGAACATTGTTAGCAAAACAACAAGCATGGCCTAAGCAGATGGGCAGGTGGAACAACTGCAGATGTGTTCTTAGAAATGGGAGGATTAAAATTATTCAAACGATTTCTTACTACTTTCACTGTGTCTGTGTCTGCATGCAAGTAAATAAATGTTTTTCATGCAGGTGCTGCTGGTGGAGGGAGAGACTTAAATTCCTTTGTGGTTTCTGGAGAACTTCCACCGGTTTCACTGAAAATGCTGCCCTGAGGAACTACTACAGTGTGGATATATCTGGATTAATTAGCACTCCGAATACCTGACTAGTAGCATTTGTTTGGCTGGAAAAGCCAAACAAATTAGCCTTGGAGGAGAAATGAGTTTGAGCTGTGTTCGGCTTTGGTGCCAGCCCAAACTAAATTTCTTTTCAATGCAAATGCAACAAAGAACACTCAATCATTGGGATTCCTTAGTACTTCTTCCACTAATCTTTTACTAACCAGAAGTACACAAATGGGAAAGAACCAGGATGTTTTTAGATGCAGAGCTATAAAATAAGCCCCAGATGCACATAAGGGAACTGCAGAGATGGTGAGGGTCCAGCAGTGTTGATAAGAGCTTGGTGGTTGGGATTCATGCACTTGATCTGGGTTAACCCAAGTAATTAGTTCTGGTTGCTGTTCTCCCAGATTTACTATGTGGTGGAAGATGTGTCACGTATGATCTAATTGATGGGTGTGTGATTTGGTTCTTTAATGAGTAAGTTTGGGACTTTATTTTTGGCTGGGATAGGTGTCTTATTTATTTTTATATGGCAAGCCAGTAATAGGTATGTGCTTTCATTTATAAAGTTCTCTTGCTTTTAGAATAAGGTTGCCCTAAACAGTGATGTATTGGAGGTTTACCCCAGTGGTTTTATCCTTTCTAAGTGGAGACATGAGTGTAGAAAGGTCTTTTACTTTTCCTCATGTTGAGAGTTTCAGTACATGATTTGTTTTGCATTTAAACTGTGGTAAATTAAAGGTCCTGCAACTTACCAGAGGCATATGGAGAACAGCAACTTCTAGATGTATGCAGAAGTTAGGGTGGCATGCTGATAGATATCTGGACTGCAGAATATATCTTGGAAAAAAAATGCATAATTTGTTTTTGTTTCCAAAGGCTGCTGTTGAGATAAGGATGGAAGAGTGGTGTGTCCTTGAAAGCAGCAGCTGTATCAAGTCTATTGAATTAAATAGGTTTCACTCTTGTGTGACAATATCTTGAGTAATATATAACAGACCTTCTAAAGGTTGAGGAATACTACATCCCTGTTGACAGTTTAAATTAATCTTAGCATATTACAAAAATTAAAAATCATTATCTTGTGCTAGGAAGCTTGTTACAAAATATATGGCTAGATGTAGTGTAAAGAAGCTTCAATTAATTTTTCTGGGTGTTAATCAGATAAGCTTTAAGATTTATGATAGAACTTGAAAGTCTTCACTGCATAAAAATGAGTCCCCTTTGACACTTTGGGTAGTACCTAAAGCAGTTGGTTCACATATGGCAAAATAAGCAGCAGCTCAGTATATCAGTTTAGGAGACAGCTGGTCTTGCTATAGATCCCCCTCCTCACCTCCCCCTTCCCCCTTCCCCCCCCCCCCCCCCCCCCCCCTTCCCCCCATGGCAGCCTTAGTAACTTTAATTAAATATTGTCAAAGACCAAAGCTGTTAGCTTATGTATCTATTTGGAAGCTTGTTTATTCATTATGGAGAAGGTTTTGGAGCTTATTCTTATGTAGTTTGTCATCTTATGCAGGATCTGGGCTGGATCTTTGGCCTTCTATGGATCTGTGTATCTACACTGATTTAAACCAGCAGAGGGTTTTGATCTAGTGGTTTAAAGTGCGTTTTACAAATGTGCCTGCTAACTTGATAGTGAATGTAACTGACCAGGGTTGAAAGCCTGTTTATGAAGAAGGCTGTGAATCTTAAAGGGAAAGAGAGAGAGACAATAACACTATGTAGACATGCTTTGAAAGCTGAGTTATAATTCATGCAGCCAACAGGGGACAGTGCTAAAGCTGTATTGGTTATTTAATTTTTGTTATTTTTCTAATACTCAAATGTTTCATTTTCAAACTCCAAAGTTCTGGTCAGGTAGAGTATGGCAGGAGAAGAGGACTTTAACACCACCTTTACCTTGGTCTAGGCTACAGTGCATATTGGAAAGGCCTCACAGCTAAGGTAGGGGAACACATTTTCAGAATACCGGAATACAAGGACACTTTATCCATGCAGCCACACTGGGAAAGAAGTCTTAGAAAGGCTGTTCTAGCATTGTGCTCCCTGGAGAATGGAGCCAGCCCTTCCATACTTGAGGGCTAATATTAGTTCAGGGTCCCATACGTGTCTCTACGTTTTACTCTTTCTGATGTAATTATTCATCGCTTCTACTTACTGTTTGAAACAGGAAGGGGAAAATATTTTCTATCTGGCTGTGGAAGATATTGAAACAGACACAGAACTTCTGATTGGGTACTTGGACAGTGACATGGAAGAAGAGGAGGAAGAAGAGGAGGAAGTAACTGTTATCCAGGAAGATGAAGACAGTGGCAACAATAAAGAAGTGCAACCAGCTGGTGAAAAAATTGCAGGTGAGTAATATGTAAAAAATAGGATAACTTGAGAGCTTAAAAGCAGTAACAAAGAAAGAGAACACTAACTGTACAGGATTGGGGAACTGGAAGCCTCCCCAGGTTTAGTCTGAGCTCTTGGTATGATTTTTATCACTTTATTTAGGTTTGAGTTGAGGTTCTTTTCTTTGCTTACTAAGAATCAGCCAGTCCTGTGAATTAGTGAGTGAATGAGTGAGCCTAGATATTATGAGAAGTTACCATTAGTTTTTGAACTAAAGATGGATTTCATTTCACCTGACATACAGTCTTATGAAAGCTAAGTTTTTGCTCTAAGAGGGGTAGCTTCCCTCTTACTTAGATGGGAAAGAAAATAAACCTTTTTATAAAACTGTTCAGCCAATCCTAAGGTAAGATGCCTAAGAAAAGGTAGGTGACCTGAGCTGTTTGGTGAATTCTCAGCATCTTTATCAAAGTAGAGACAATCTGAATAACTAATTTAGGCTAAGAGCCTAAGTTACACCCAACTTAGTACTTTGCATCCATTTTCAATAATGCTGATGGTAATCCACGCAAGATAGGCTGTCTATAATCCATTCAGAGACAATGTCTTATGTGAATTTTATGATGCCATTTTGCATAATCTGTTTCTGGCAGAGAGTCTCTCTTAATATAACCCAAATATTCCCTGAAAACTATTCCTTTACTGTTTTTTGCCTCCAATCATGCAGATCCCCTCACCTGTAAAGAGGACCATGCATGCCCAAACTGTGAATCCAGTTTTGCTAGCCAGGAGATTCTAGCTGAACATCTTCAGACTTTGCACCAAAAACCCAGTGAGGAAAAGGAATTTAAGTGCCGAAACTGTGGAAAGAAATTCCCTGTTAAACAAGCTCTACAAAGACAGTGAGTAGAAAGTGTTTTTTCAGGAGTCATTTAAATCAATTTCATTCAATCATTTATTTCTCTTGATTTAATCACAATTTAAGCTGTAATTTTTATGCTTATGTATTTGTACCCTTACCGTTTACGTTAATCTTATAATATGTTAATTTCTTGTATTTGTTGGAGACTTCAATTTGAATTGCAAAAATGTTGCTAATTTTTTACATTTTAAAATCATACACTGTAGACCAGATCAGAGCTGCTCTTTGGTAAAAAGATGTTGGTTTCCATCAATGGACTATTTAGTAGTTTAGGGTATCTAATTTTTAAGTTGTGGATGTTGTTACAGAACTAAAATGAGATTTAAAAGAAAGTAAATGGTGACCTAAAAGGACAAAAAGAAGGAAAAACAATGCTTCATGTTTGCTTAATTAAATATTTGGGTGATGGAAAAAACCCCACAAATAGAAACATGAAAGATGTGAGACTTAAGAGCACATCTTTACTGTCCTTGATAGTGTAAATAGCAGTTTTGTCATGGAAGTCATATACCTTAAAATTATACTTTTGTGCAAAAACATAACTGTTTTTGTCTTTTGTTGTTCATATATTTTTTGCATGCAATTAAATAGATACATTATTTTTATCATACATTTTTATTATACATTTAATTACAGATAGTACATTGGATGCTTAAATGATTAGAGATGGTACATTTAATCTAACTCTCTCGTATTGGAAAGAAACAGACTCATTTCACAGAATGCACTTAAGGCTGCTCTTGTAATAAATCGATCTTTCATTGAATAATGTGAACATTCCTAGAACTGGCAGCTCTATATGAGCTCTGTGTTCTTTTATGGAAGGAAATAAAATTACATTGCAGAGAAATATTTGGTGGAGGCAATTCAATATTTTATCTTGAATTTAGACGTTTCTTCTAGTTTATGGTGGAAGTTGGATTTGTGTTGTATAGCTAGTTAAGTAAATTTTTACGTCATGCAAAGTAAGGTTAATCTGTGTGAGGATACAGCAGTGTGATCTTGACTCTTGCTGTTTATGTATTTGATTTGTCCCACTAAATTCCAGGAGACTTCACACATGAAATAGATTACTCACCTGCTTAAAGATCTGTAGAGCTGTATATATGTTTTTATCTACTGCAAGACTGTGTAAATTATGGAATGTTCCCCTCATTATTATTTTTTTTAATTATTTTTTTATTTTTCTTTAGTGTACTTCAGTGCACAGAGAATATCAGCCCAGGAGACTCTTCAAGAAGTTTTCAGTGCTCTGTTTGCAATACTTCCTTCAGCTCAGAATCGAGGTTTTGTGTCTGAGTTACTGGACTGCTGTCATATCATTGCTGGCCTCCCTTTGCATGTTAGCTTTCAAGCTTGTTAGTTTCTGTGAATCCTAACAGTGAAAGAAGTCAAATGCTTTCATTCCTATTTGCTGTAAGTAATGCATGAGGTGGCCTTGGAACTCTGCAGTGCAGCATGCGTTAAGCTCAGAGTACTTGCTGTGGTCTGGTTTATGTAGATACTGCTTTATGTGTTGCTTTTTTTTTTTGGTTCTTTTTTTACTGGTTATCCCATATAGTTATGAACAGCACAAGGAGGCATGCAGAGGGGATGCCAGATTCATATGCAAGGCAGATAGCTGCGGGAAGAGGTTCAAGAGTAAGGATGCCCTGAAAAAACATAAAGAAAATGTTCACAGTGGTAAGAGTTTAATGTTTCTTCGGAAAAAAACCCTCTTAACATGTTCCTAGCCTTAAATTTGCAAATCAGAGTAAACACTGTCTTTGGTTTCTTTTTTAATGGATTCATTTGTATCAAAAAGAAAATTAAGAAGTAACTAATTGCAAGAGTAACTATTCCTCCTCCGCTAGGGAGAAATTACTGTATACCAGATGAAACGTTAGTCTACTGCAGAAAATGTAATAGGAATCTGGGGAACTTTAAACTAGGCAAATATTAGATAGGGCAAAACATTTCAGCAGTGAGGAATCAACCACTGGCACAAACTGCTACAGGAAGTGGTGAGTTCTTGATCTTCTGGTATTTTCAGGACACAATGGGATGTCTTTCTGGAAGACATGCTTCACAAACGATTAGGCTTGATGAGGGTATTGCATAAAATTCTATAGCCTCTGTTGTGCAGGAAGCCAGACCAGACAATCCACTAGGCCAGTTAGGCCCTAGTGTTTTTATATCTGTGCACTGTGAATCAATAGTTTTCAATCAAACTTCACTCGGTTTTCATGAAAGGGCAAAATGCTGCTCTCAGGTCCACAATGCAGATCTCAGTTCTGGCATTCTGCTCTCTCTGCATGTTCCCTCTCAACATCAATGGAAGAGCAGTATGTGTAGGGACAGCAGAATACCAGAGTGCAAAGAAAACAGTCTTTAGTTGATGATGACAGCACTGAGATGCTTTGTAAGATTTTCATTACATGAAATCTCTCTTCTGCCAAACTCTTACAGCGTACAGAAACCCTTCCATAACCATTCTTACAAAATATTATCTCCTTTTTTTTTTTTTTGGTATCAGTAAGATTTTTTTTTTCATCCATGAGCATTGTTGTGTTTAGGCTTAGTTTTGGTCAGTTTTGTAGTGGTATACAAATTCCACAATTCTCTTGAATGGTCACTCCAGACATGACTGAGAGCAGATGCCTGGAGGATATTTTTGCTCTGCCTGCACAATAAGCAGAGCTTTTGTTTTACCACTTGGGAGTCATAGAAATCACAACCGGTGTTAGTGCAGGAAGGAAAATAACCTACTGTAGAGGGACACTTCTAGAATTTCTTCCTGCTTTATGTTACCTGGAGGCAAGGGAAAGTAGAAGGAATTTACGTGTGTTGCTTGTTATGCAAAGCTGCGAACAGATAGGCACTATCACCTTTCTCTCCTCTGAAAAGGTCTCATTAATGTCTGTGTAAATTGAAGTACTAAGTGTATACCTGTATTTATGTGTATATCTATATATAGAATATTTATCATAAGTTTTATAACAGTGAATGCATATGTGAGATGAAGTACTTCTTTATACTACAAATTTAAGTATTGAACCAGTTGATTGACAGGGACATTTTAGTAAGAAGAGTCAACATAATATGAATTCTTTAGGACAGCAAGAGCAGGAAAGATATAAGATGCTGAGAGTCTGCAAAATTATGCTGGAAGCCATCTAATGAGTTCGTTTATGACCTATACTTCCTCTGTGTTTGACTAAGCAGTACTCCCCTCCTCTTTCATTCTGTGTCCGTTCTTTTTAGTGTTCAATGTACATTTGAACATTTTTTACATAAGCTGGGAAATACCTTGCATGGGCATGTAATTACAAACAAAGAGTTAGGTTTGTGGTGGCCTTGTCTTGTAATAAAATAGCTTTGTGGGTTACTAAAATGAATTTCAAAAGATAAATAATAGATAAACCCAATTAAATGCTCTGTCACTTTTTAAAGCAACTGTGAAAAGGGAAGGAAAATACATCTGGTAACTGACCTGTAGTTTGTTTTGAAATTTAGATTTTAGATAAGGTTTGAACTCATCATCTGCTGCTAATACAATTTCTCTGTCTTGTTCAGTTAAAGACTGTTAATGGTATATTATTTTATATGGTAGAACACTTAATGCTTTCTCAATAAAGAAAAATGGGAAATGGTGATTTTGACTTCAGTTTGGGATCTTTTTTGTCATTGCTGCACTAACTCCTGTATTGACTTCTGGAAGAAATCAACTATTCAGATGTAAAGTGAGTTGTTCTTAGTTGTGAATTGCGCTCTTCATATTGGATTGGTGATGTGTGATAACATCTATTTGAAAGATTTTTTTCTTTATTGTTCTAGTTTTCTTGATTTACATTCCATCAGTAACTGGTTTGTTGGACACCCACAGAGAACTCCTGATATAGAACACTTTGAAGATGGGATACAAATGTAAAAATCTTATGTCAGTCAAATGACCTGTGAAAAGTCACAGACTCAGTGGAAATATTTAGGTTCTTTCTTAGCACTTCCTTTTTAAAATGTTGGTGGTATTTTGTTTCTGTTTCAGGAAATTCTAGGAAGAAGCTGATGTGTTCAGTGTGCAACAAGAAATGTTCCTCAGCAACAAATCTCCAAGAGCATCGAAAGGTCAGTAAGATGAAGGCTAACCCACAGCAGGCTTTGACTTCACTAAGACGTGAGACTGTGGCGCTTAGGTCACTTGAAAGCTGCTGGTATGCAAACCTTTGGGTAATCTCTTTCATGGTTACAAAACCAATGTATTTTATTGTGAGTATTTATTTCTGTAACCACAATTAGTTAAACCAAAAATCTTCCTAAAGTTTTAATGCATCTTTTACCAAATACAAAAATGTTTGTGCTTGTATCATTTATGCATTCCACCATTAAGTCAAAGTTGCTTGCCATTCTTCAGCATTCTTAAACACTAAGCTGAATGTAGAAGTATGTTACATAATGATAGGATCCATGCAGACCATAAAATAGGTTCATGAGCCTTCAGTTTTTGTACAAAATGCAGTCAATCATTATTACTTTGTGACATACCAGTAAGCGTGTTATTTGTAGTTTAGTTATGCAGTAGTAAAAAAATTTCTTCAAAATCATATTTTTAATGTTGTCTTTTGTTTATGCACATAATCTTTTATAACCAGAACAGGAAGGGTTAACAGTTTGAAAAGCATCTATTGGAAATAAGAGGGCTCATGTAGAAATACAGATGGACTATGAATATGAGATTCTGAATCCATTATACCCAAAGGAAGTCCCTGCAAGATTAATTTGATAAATCACTAAAACCCAGGAGATTCTGTTTTTACAAAAAGCGACATTGTACTGTTTATCAGATTAACTGTAAGTCTCTAATAATGCCATGGTTATAACCTGAATCCATTGAGGATATAGATTATATCAATTAAAATATGTTGTTACAAAGGAAATGGTGGGGCCCCTCCTTTTTAATTTGTTTTTCTCCTTGCTTGTATTAATATCCCCTGCATTTCTTGTCTAATAGGGCTATACTTTCTCTAATAGGGCTATACTCAGACCAAATCGTGGTATGCCTTGCCACATGTAATGACAGTTTTTACACATCAGTTCACCTTATGTTGGCCCTGAAAATGCAAAGTATCACGGTTAGTGTGTCCATTTTATTAAAATGTTTTTGTTTCAGTAGTTGTAATTCTGTGCAGACACTATGACACACACTAACAAGCTTTTCAAGTAACATTGATGTTAGATTGGTTGAACACTTACTTATTTGAAGAATCTTCATGAAGATTTTGTGCATAAAACTTTATTTCCTCTTCTTGATTGGCGCCTCTTTTAAGCCGTCCGGAAGATAGATATTCTGGAACAGATCTATATCAGATAGTGAATGAGACTGAATGTAGGCCTCGTGCCTTCTGTTTGCTTGAATTACTTTGTTTTTGTAAGATGTAGGGCGGGATCCAAAAATTGCCAGAAATATGTAGACAGGCAGTAAAGCCAGTAAGAAAATAATAGGTGAAACAGGGAAGAAAAGAGACTTTTTTCCCCATCCATTTCCTGCCAATGTAAAGGAATAAAAGTAGAGAATAGAAAGATAAAGTATAGGAGGTAACAGAAAATAAGCCCAAACAGGAAGAGAGAAATCTGACACGCACAGAGAAAGAAGGTTAAGAGGGTCGCTATACGGAAGATTGAGATCTGTTTACTCTCTGAAGACATGGTCATTCAGATCAGTATCTTTCATGTCATCTTTGATTTAAACCCATTTTTAGCTTTGTGCGTCTTGTGGATAGCTTGTGCCAGAAATGTCTAAACATAAGCCCCTTCTTAGCCATGCACAATTAACTTTGTTGTCATCATTTTCTGTCCCTTAGTCTTACCTTCTTGTTTTCCAGACTGTTGCTTGTATAATGCTAATTTTTGGTGGCATGTCTTTTTTTTTTTTTTTTTTTTTTTTTTTAGTTTATCTCAATAAGTTCAAGGAAAAGTAGGGCTAGAAGAGACCTCAGGAGGTTTTCTAGCCCCTTCTATTTTGCAGAGGCGAGTAAGCATGTACCTAAATCATCCTGGATATGTGCTGTCTCATCTCCTGAGAAGTTCCACTAAAGAAAATTCTATCACCTTGATAGATGTCTCTGTATTCTGACTTTCAGCTTTAGTACCATCAACTTTTCTGAATGTGTTCATTAGTCCAGTGTTTGTCTTTTCTGATGTCCCACCTAAATCATCTTCTTCTTTACTGCAAATTAATTGCTCTTTGTCTTATCTAAGAGAGTGCCAGGAAAAATTCATGACTCTTGTCTTTGTAACAATTAGTATATTGCAAAGTTGTTATGAACTCTATTTGCAATTCCTAGGCTGTACAAACAACTCGGCTTTTCTTCATGCACATGTTTTTCCGAACTACTTTTTCTTTTAGTAAGCTTTTTCTTCCTGTGGATTTTCTCCTTTATACCTATATGCTTCTTGAAGTCATATGCCCAAACAAGAAGCAGTGATGCTTAGTTGAGCCCTTGGTCATGCCAAGTATAGTGGAATGACTGTCCTGAGTTTATTAATACACAGAATATGTCTATTAATGCATCTCAGAATGACAGTGTTTTCTAACAACAGCATCAATCTTGTTATTCGTATTTTGTTTGGAATTCATTAATGTTTTCTTTAGTGGTGCTGTGTAAACTGTTGGTCGTGTAACATTTATGCATTTGATTTCTTCTTCCTTAAATATTGAGTGTTTTGGAGTTTCATTCAGAGTGTGGAAATAATTTTGGATTCTGATCTTGTCTTCCTTAGTGATTACAGTCCTACCCAGAATAGTCTCATCTACATTTTTTATTTTATATTTGATTTTCAAAACTACTTACCATACAGCCCTCCTCCTGCACGATGCCTGCAAAACTTTAACAACAGTTATGATGTTGATGCACTGATACTATTGCTTTTTGTGGTGATCAGTATCTTTTCGTTTTCCATTCTGTCTATATTCACCTGTTCTCTTTTGTCTTATCCTCCAATTATAAAGTGACATCCTTCTATCTGATATTTGTAGTAGTCCATGATTTGGGCTGCTAAGCTATATGGAGGTATTAAAAAATAAAAATAAAATTCCCAGCAAACGCAACTCAGGAAGTGCTGTACAGGAGCTTACAGAAGACTGGGTAATAGAATGAAAAGGTTTGTTGTAAAATCTCCTTTCTGCAGGTTTGTGATGTCTACTGCCAAAGCAAATGAAATACCATCTGAATTATATTTTGATACTAAGTTCTGAAGTTTAAGTAAAATGCAAAATTCAGTCATTCAAAGATTATAATGAGCAAGCAAACGAGGGGAGTGTTGTCTTCATTGATGCAGATTCTTGCTAAAGGGTTCCTTTTGTACCTTTGAATGTGTCTCATGTTTTGGATATGAATTGCTCACAGGAACTTAAAAGTGAGCATATACACGTGAATAGCACAGGCTGCCAGGCCTCTCCACTGTGCCTCTACTGTTCTGTAAGTAGAAAGGGAAGAAAAATTCAAACAAATCCCAGCATTGCTGGTTTCTTTTCCCGGAATGATGCAGTTAGAATTAATAGTGTTGCAGTACTTGTAGGCAGACTGGCAGGGGTGATGTCTCTGGCTGTACAGCTGTGGGGTGAGTTTCTGACTTGTTGTAGGCAGGTGTTTTCAATGGTAAAGTAGCAAATTCTCCTGTTAAGAAAAAGATTAAGGACACCTTTGAGTGTAAAGGGAGTAAAGCTTTTTTGACTTTGGAAAAGGTCATAAAACAAATGCAGGATTGTGCTTTACTGGTAAGACTAGTTTGCGCTGTTGCCCTTCTGGACTTCTTAGCACATTTCTTATATGAATCTGTAAGATTCCATTAAGAGGCATACTGTAGCACAGTCTGCTAGAGAGAAAATGACAGAACCAAGAAGGATCCTACTTATCGTTTGTTCTAAGAGATTGAGAGTGTTTTAGTGTTTATGAAAAAGCCTTTATTCTTCTTAACTTTCTTTTTTGTAGAGCAAAATTACTTTTTCCTGCAAAATTATGGTGAAGAGAGTCACTCTTAAACATCATCTGTGATTTCTTCCCCACCTTTTTTCACCTACCAGTTCCAAGTGTCTCTGTGTTGTTTTTTTTTCTGCCCTTTTTGTTCAACACCGGGCAGTGTTTTGTTCTACTGTGCAATCTTTATTTTTCACAATCACTGTGAAGGCCATAGAAGGGTAGAGGAAACCAAATTTTGGACACCACTTTAAAATTGTTAATAACATGTAATCATTTCAATTGGATGCAATATTGTCATATCCTTGCTCTCTCAAAGCACTGCCTTCCAACAGAGTCTCATCCAGTTCTTGGAGCGGTAGATTGAAATTCAAATTAGTTTTTGGAAAAGCTGGTCATGGATTACTTGTATCTTCAAAGTTTCAGCTCAGTTTCACCCCCGAAACTCTTTTGAATGATTTTTTGTTTTTCAGTAGACGTCATGAAAATTTTAAGATCATCAGTCCTGTAAGTGAAAAAGTATATTTATCTGAGCATATATTAGTCTTGTTCAGATGCTTGCTGTTTTGTATGGCACTTAGCAAGTTGTTATCTGAAGGTGTAGCTCTTCAAATGCATATGAAATAATTCGAAGTATGTTCTGACTTTAATGTAACAGAGGTTTATGTTGATAGCTGTTACAGCCCCCTAAGGAGACTAATTTTGTTATATGAATAAATCATTGCATGAGCACTTGTCTGCGGTATTGCAGCCTGTATACTCATAAAGCATGTTACTTGACAAGTTTTCTTAAAGTGAAAATCCCTTTGAATATAATTATTCATAAAAATATTTGCTATATTTTATTACTGTTGTTTCACCATATAATTGTGCACTTTTCTATAGAACTGATTAGAGTGCCAGCTATAGAATATATGCTTGATAGCTACAGCTATTTAATGCACATGAACACAAGTCTGATTCTTTTCTAAAGAATTGATTTAAAGAGTATCAGCTATAGAATATGTATTTGATAGCCGTAGCTTTTTAATGCACATGCACAGAAGCATCTATTTTGATGCAAATGTGTTCAACGAGACTGTTTATTAAACAGTGCTCATATGTTGAAATCACATTTGTATAGTGTTAAAGCACAGTCTGGGTTCTGATGTATTAAATATTATGTTTAAGAATACCTTACAAGTTAGTTAAATAATTGTGTCGGAGGAGATTCTAATAGCAGTTGGTTGTAGAATTATGGAAACATCAGTCAACAATCTAAGTAAAAGTTTAGATCTTTTGGGAAAGGGTAGAGTAGTAGATTCTGTGTGCATATAAGAGAAATTAAACTGAAATGCAGCTGGGTAAACAGAGTATTTAGAATGTATGATCTTCATTTGAGCTTATCACCTGACTCTGTCTGAACTTTTCAGTAAGCATCACTTACACACCAAAGTGTTCAAGTTTGCAGAGATTGTAGGAAATGGCATAGCTGCTTTTTAGTTTATTAAAACATTTCATTTGCTCTAAAGTTAGTTTGTGAGTAGCAGCATAAAAACAGGGTGAGGCAAAATACTTACAGAACATCTCTTTTTTTTTGTTGTTGTTTAAGTGGAAGTCTTAGTTGAACTTCTATATTGTGCTGTCTGCAAATGTTTTTTATATTGTGTTGAACCTTTGATATTTGTTATTTTTAGCTGCTAGATTCTCCTGCAGAAAACCTTTAAAGTTCTCCAGAAAAGCTTTATCAAATGTTATCTCTTGCCTGGAAGTTTTGTTGTCTAAGGCTGCAGTTCCAAAAAGCTGAAATGTATGCTCAGTTGCAGTTCAACTAGGTTGAGGGGAGACTGCTGATGGCAAATATAATACAGAGTGGAAGGTGAATGGTAATCTTGACAGGTGGAGAACTATGTATGTGTTGTAATTTTGGAGAACAATAAATAACACAGGATTTTTTTTTTAATTGACTATCAGAAATTGTAGCTCTTAACTGCCTCTTCTATTTTTCCAGCATTTAGTCTTTGATGACATTATGTGCTGCGATGTTGAAAATCCTGCTAATGCTTACTGCTTTTACAGTTTAAGAGACACTGCTGCCCCTCTGCTGTCTGGTCTTTAAAAGCCTTTAAGAGAAACAATCCTGAAAGACTTTGATAGTACTTGTTTTTTAAAATTCTTACAGCAGTTATGAAGTAGTTACTCTGTTATTTTTAATAATATTTATTATTATTTATTAATATTTAAAAATAATTGTGTTATTTTTACTTCTGTCTTATTGACTAGAAGGAAATGTTCTGAAAAGGTATTCTGCATCTTTTTTTTCAATGCTTTCATAACAATGATATTTTAAATAGGTCTGATACTGGAAATTTGCATAACCTGTGTTTCTTAATATAGTTTTAGTGATAATTTTTTTGTTTGCAATTATGAATATTTATTTTGTGTGAGGTATTGTTGTTCACGAAGGGAGTAGCAAGGGGGAAATCACAGAATATTCATGGGTATTACTATAGCTACTGGCTAAGAAATAGTTACGGTGTGTTAGAGAATTTCTGTATATGCAAGATGTGTGATCTTGTTTGAGACACATGTTTAATTATCATTAAACACTCATTTTGCAGGTCCATGAGATCTTTGAGTGTCAGGAATGTGACAAGAAATTTATTTCGGCTAACCAACTAAAACGCCATATGATAACTCATTCAGGTAATGTACAAAAATAACACAAACCTGTGTATATGTATTTAAGGTATATTGAGTTTTACCTCAGTTAGTTTCTTACGGAAGTCTCAATGAATTCTGTGTTGTCCTGAGCTGTTCAAGCAAATCTCAGGTTCCAAGGAAACCATCCGATCTATCCTTTCTAAGCCTTTCAAAAATCCAAGTGTAATGCTGTAGCTGTCTTCTTGCTGCTGCTTTGTCAAGCTATTTTTTCATACTAGCTGGGGTAGATGATGTCAGTTAGCTGGGATGGGGCAAAAGATTGCTACTTGGCTTGTAGAGGAGGTGAAGAACTGGCACTTGAAATTTCATGTTGAAGAGAAGAGGATGGGAGCTGAGGTATGCTGACATTCAGAGATCTGTGATAAAAAGGGAAACCTTCATTTATATATATATATGTATATTAGTGGACTCATGCACATAGTTTCCAGTCAGAGGAGAGCAGCTCATACTCCACACTGTTTCATAGACCACACACAAATGTCTCATTGTGCCTGTCGTCTGCCAGAACAGGTCGCTGTGAGCAGGGTGTGGCCTGTCCATAGGTTTGGCAGTATGACACAAATTGGCTGTGCCAGAATTTCTGATCACTGCAAACTAGCGTTTCTGTGTCTTTCACCAGTGATTAGAAACATCAACCAACATGATGGAAACACAAACATTGTTCTGTCAAATACATTAGCATTTAAAAAATGCAGGTTTTTACAGCTGCACAGGCTTGTAATTGAACTATTTTCTTGGTATCAGTCCACACCAAAAGCTCATTTCTTGTAACATAATCTATATCTTAGAGGCTCCTAGCTTTCTTTTTACACTTTTGGATGAGCATTAATGTAGTTAAGTTGCAGTCACCAGTTGAAGCATAAAGGCTTTTTGCATAGAAACTTTTGGTTTTGGAAGCTAATATGTATATTGTTAATTAAGTTTTAAAACATTTAAACTGTCATGCCCTCTTTCACATTTGTAATCTGGAAACAGAGTTTTCCTCTTTGAAGTCATTCTCTTTTGATTTAAGCTAATTAATCAGAATTTAGTTTTAGCAATGATTATTGCAAAGAATGTGCCAATTTCTTGAGATACACCATGGCTCATCTTTTGTGAAGTGACTTAACTGTCTAACATAAAGGGCATTAGATGTCTTTCTAATTGGTTTAATCTTAATTGGGTTGACTTAATTGCAAAAATCTCTGAGGAGATGACTGTCTCTGCCTTTCATCTTCTCCCCCTGTATAAACAGGAGATTAAATGTCCCCCACTCATTTTCTGCAGAAAAACGCCCCTACACCTGCGAGGTTTGCAATAAGTCCTTCAAACGACTTGATCAAGTGACTGCACACAAAATAATACACAGTGAAGATAAACCTTATAAATGCAAGCTTTGTGGAAAGGGATTTGCCCACAGAAATGTTTACAAGAATCACAAGAAGGTAAAGCACTCTGCTGTTGTTGTTTACAGGTCTGCCAGCCTCAGATTTGCAGATTTTTTTTTTTCTTTTAAGTGGTTCATCATTAAGCTCTGGCATGCTTATAAACATGGGATTAAAGTATTGGAGAATGTATTTTTTAGTGTTCTTTGTTATATTCAAAATCTCAAAATACTAAATGAAATCTAGTTAAAAAATAAAAGTGAAATAAGCAGAAGGAAATCACAGTTGCTTGGTTAAAAGCATCAAATAAGTCCCCATTTTGACTTTTCTGATTTTTATTTTTTTTTTAATGTTAGGTTATCAAGTTAAAAATGCAACTGATCTAAAATGTCTTCAATTTTTTTTGTTTTTAAGAAATACCATATTTGAATAAAACTAAGTATAGTCCTGTTGCAGTCATTGATGGACTTAGTAGCAGATGCTTTCAAACTGTACTGGATTTGCACTGGGTAGCGCTCACACATTAAAACAACATTAGAAGAAACATTACCTGAAAAATAGGCTTATGAAGGGATGCTCTACTTCTGTTGATTTAAGCTCAAATCTGTTTGGCCTAATTTCTGTAATGCCTGTCATTATTTTTAACCTGGGGTTACATTTTTAGTGGCAAGGCTACATCCATGACTGCTGTTTCAGAATTACAAGAGTCTAAAAAAGAAAGAAAAAAAACCCCACCCTGTCTGGTTTTGTGACCAGTATTTGGAACTCTTTGCTCTTTTTTCTTTTCTTTTTTTTTTTTTTAAATTTAAATTTTTAAAATACTACTCCTTTCTTTCCCCCTTTTGATGAAACTGATATACCCATACTTAGAAGTCTTTCGCAGTTTGGCTCATGTTATATGCCATCTGGGAATTTGGCACAGGATCTTTGCACCATCTCTTGCACTTTCAGCCATAAATCATGTAAGAGTAATAATAATGCCTTTCGCAGGATGAAATGGTGATGACTTTCTAAAACAGAAAACATTCAGAAGCCTGCTGAAGGACAAGATTAGCTCCCATATATGCTGTGATTGTATCTTATGTTTTAGACTGTATTAAGAAAATGGGGCAGAATCTCACAAATTAGATATATTCTAAGGAAAATGTATAAAATGCTATCTGGAAAGGTACTTCTATATCTTAAGTGAATACTTTTTACATGTTTCTTAATTTGCAGTTGATGACTGGTAGGGAGTTTGGGCTGAAAACAGCCTTCAGAATTAAGTATAAATGAGTAAACACTTTGACCCAATTGTGTGTTTAAAGCAGCAGCACCACTAGCATAAGCAAGGATTAGAGGCTCCACTTAATGGGAAAAATATTAAAATTTAGACAGATTTAGTGAGTTCCTAATTTTGACAGAATTCCTTAAAGCATGTTGGAATACTTATTTCCTGAACCTGTTTGCACATAGTATTGGCTGTAAATCAACCCTGTCCTATAATGAAAGAAATTTATTCCTGTGTTTACATAAAGTTTACCCAAACAGCTGTGAATATTCACCCATCCCCATATAGGTCTCTAATTTCACTTGCTAAATGAAGAGATGAGCATGAGAGACAAGAGACTGACATATGTGTCCTGAATTGCTTTTTTAGACATGCCTCTCTTCATTGAGTAAACAAGGAGAGGGTAGTAGATAATGGAGGGGAGTACGGGTGTGTATACACAAAACCAGTTGTAAGGAGTAAGTCAAGCATGGTGGTTTGGAACGCCAAAGTAGTTGTGCCATGATTTTGGGAGGGCAGTTCAAACCATGACACAGGGAAAGGGGATGATAGTTCTTTTGCTTGTTCACAGGAATGTCAATCCACTGACTGTGGAAATGTAAACCTTTATTGTGTATCATACTTCTGTGTATTTCTTCAGCTCAGGTTTTTAATGATTCTTTAGGTGTGTATTCCTTTAAGACGTCCTCCTAGGTTTTGTTTTCTTTTGGAGGAAGAAAATTTGGACTCTGAATAATTTCACAGTGATTTTGAGTTCCAGGTTACTGTGTTAGTAGTGGGGAGCTTAGAAACCTGCAGTAGGAATGATGGGTATGGTAGTTAAAAACACTTAAATCAACAACATTTAACATAAAACACGCTTTAAAGTTTGATAGCAACACGCTTGAAAAAAACTGTTTGGGTTTTACAGCAGAGCTACATAGTTTTTGTTTATAATGAGAAACAGGATACATAAACATTTTGTACCTTTGAATTCTTGTTTTGTGTTTTAGATGGAAACTTGTTGCTGTTGTTCCTGTTATTCCTTTATGGGGGTTTTTTAATCTGATTTTGTGTTGGAAGTATCAGAATAAAAATGGCTCCCACAATATATGCTTTTAATCATCTTTCAAATGTGAGTGAATGTTGGGTCATTTCAAAGGTGCAGAAGGAGATCAGTTCCTCACATTTCACGGGATTTTGTTGGGGGATAGACAGTGGAGTTGCTGAGAGTGTATCTGCTCTGTTCTGTGGAGCATCGTACTGTGAACCCTAGCAGCGCTCATTACACCCTTACAGCTACAGATCTGAGAGGCAGGAACTGTTAGTATTCCTGTGGTACCCCTCTGATGTGCTGCTTCTGCATACAAGTACTACTACACTGCTCTGTGTAGGTGCATGTGCAAGCTTGCTTTGTCACTTGCTTGGAGATGTCAGCGCTGCAAAGTGTTATGTGATGTGGAACTAGCTCAGATGTCTTTTGAAAAAGCTCAGACTCTGTGACTAAGTGATCATATGAAGAATATGGTTCCATTTTTGTGACAAGGGGAGAGAGTAGTATCTGAAATTCAGTCAGAGTTACTGTTGGATTGTGCTACAGACAAAAGTTGTCACCGTTCATCCAGGTTAGGTTGGATGAAGGTGCATGTTCTGTGCCATATAATGCAGATTACTTCCATACAGGAGAAAGCAAAGTTTTTGTTCCATCTGCTCCTTTGTTGCTATGCATAAACGATGAGTTCAGAGAATAAAATATGAGGATATGACAGTGAGCAGAAATAGGTCAGCAGACGTAGGATTTTAAAGGGTTTATGGTTAATCCACGGTTATTTGGTCCTGGGGAGCATAATGAATGGAAACAACTGTATTCCCTCAGTTTCTCTATAGGGAATAAGTAGCCTTGGGCTGGTTTAAGCCTCCACAAATGCTACGGTAGGAAAGGCTGACATGAAATATTCCACAAGAGCCCATCCTCAGTTGCTTTGATTGTATGGCTGTCTGCTGCTCTGACTGAATGGAAACCATCTCTGATCTGGAACCTATCAGTAGGACAAAAAAAAAGGACAGTATTAGAACTAATACGCTTGTCTGAGGGGGTATCTCTCCTCATTAAGATTTGCATGGCTTTTTGTAATAGACCTAGCTTGTTTCTTGGCCATTCACAAAAGGGGCAGATGATCTGTGTACCCTTGCATGTGGGTAGGCCGAGTTAGGTGTTTTTCTTTGTAGTGAAGATGTGCAGATGAATACTTGTATCAAAAGACTAGGAGAACTGTCAAGGAGATGCTAAGAAGTAATTCTGTACAAATCACTGTGCTCTTCAGTACTATCACTCAAGTGGTGAGTGTTCTAAACCAGGGCATTTTTAAAATAAAGAACATGAATTTTGCGCTCGTGAAAGGTGCCAGATTGACAGCTCTAGAGACTGAACCCTTCTATTTATCCACAGAACAGGTACAGCACAGACAGCAGCACTGCGAGCTTCCCCACAGTGTCTCATCAATATGTCTCAACCCTGTTCTGGAGGAACCACCTGTTGAGGTGAGAAGGTAGTTCAGTCTCTTCATGTCCTGTCAATCCTTGGCCTGACTGCTGAGTCTGCCAAGCAGGGTGTCAACTAATGCAAACTGTGATGTAAACCTGTAGAAGCTGGACTGAAACATTCAGCAGATTTTATGTAACGGATGATAATACTGCACACATCTCCAGTTGCTGGTTTGCTGTAAATGACATAGGCTAAGATCAAGGATTTGTCTTTGAATCCAAGGCCTCTGCATACTGCTGCAAGTACTCTAATGTTTTGGTACTGTTGTGTATGTAAGAGGACATTTGTGTTAAAATCCATCTAGGTTCAAGGCCTTCAGTCTACATCTAAATAATTATGCTGACTCCCCACAGTCTTTTTTTTCTGTAGTTTAGGGGATAGCTATAAATGTCGCATGGTATTATGAATAGCAGAAATGGATTAAATAAATACGTACTATGCTCATATTTACCCTTAGTATACAAAATTAACTCATTTACCTAATTTTGTGCGTATTAGAAAAAACTTACTGTCCTTTTCCTCTTGGCCCTGCAACTTCTACTTAAGGTCCTTGTGAGCTAATACAATGTTTAGACACTGATGCTTTAAAAACTTGCTTTCCTTTGCAAAAATAGTGGGAAATTGGGTAGACAGTAAATTGTACGGATTAATTTACTCTCTACAGTGGGACAGCACTTAATAATACTAGGAAACAGGGAAAGTGCTTTGCAATTTACAAAAGTAGAACGAAGCTGAATGTTTCCCAGGCTGCAGAAAAGACATTTGCTTCAGCAACTCTGCAGTTTGAGAGATTCATCTAAGCTTAGCCGTTTATTTTATTTATGGCTTAGAGGCTGTTTCTCAGTTATGATGAATTTTTCTACAGTAAACAAAAATCTCGGTACGAATGCTTCTATGAATTTTTTTTTTTTAATTCAATAAGCTGAAACAAGGATATGTAAGACTAGTCTCATGATGTGAAAAATTTTCTTTGCCAAATTTTTGATACTATCTTGAGATAATCAGACCAGTTTTACCTTCAAACTTAACTGAGATAAAGGGTTTTGTGTACATGTGTTAATTTTAAGTCATTTATTCATATTAGTAAGTGCTTAAGGCCAGTGTTAGTACTAATGAAGCAATGCAACTGAGCTTATCCTTTTTTTTTCCTGGTTATTCAATATTTTTGTTTCTGTTTACATGCACACTCCATGTAACACTTCTGAGAGCTGAGAAGGTACATTTATTTGGTAGTGCTATGCTGACTTTCAGAATTCTGGATAATGGCGGAATGATTGTTTTAATTCTTCATCTCCTGATGTTTCAAATTGCTATGATATCCCCTCCTGAATCCAGTCTAGAAAATTAGCTATAATTACTGTAATGACAGCTAATTGATTTCCCTGAACCTTTCCTCTGACATGTTGTCTTTCATCTGCAGACGCATTCTGAAGAGAGACCATTCCAGTGTGAGGAATGCAAAGCTTTGTTCCGAACCCCATTCTCTCTACAAAGACATCTGTTAATCCATAACAGTAAGTGCTAAATCAGAGAGGAAAAAGAACTTCCTCATTTCTCACATTTGACTGAGAAAAACAGACATATGGCACCTTGCTCCAATATGCAACTTGCTGTATTAAATTAGTATTAAGATACAACTCTAATCCCAGGGAGTTAGAAGATTCAGAGCCAAATTCAAACCTTGTCTTTAAATGCACTTAAATGCAAATCCAAATATGCTGTAAAAAATCTAACAATGATTTGAGGCCTGATGACAAGAGATTTATTTCTGCATTAAGTGTGATAGTGTCACCTTCATTTTAAGAAAGGAAAAATGGAAGCAGAGATGACTTGGTAGCTTACTCAGCTTTCGTAGGTAATCCATTTTAGAGCTTGAAACTGAGATTCTCTCTCCTGTGCCAGCCCAGGCTAATGTTTCCTGTCTCTGGCACAGAATTAGCAGCCCAGAGAAATCCTGTGGCCTTTTCCCCCCATGAGTAACTTGTTCTTGGCATTCTGTACTGGTTTTTAACTGACTGTGTAAAGATCTATTTTTGGTGGAATTTTCTCTGTCTTTAATATTTACAAAGCCCTAGACTACCGTTCAACCCTGTGAATGTCAGCAATTTAGATTTTAGAAAATATTCATGATCTAAAATCCTTGTAGCTTAGAAGACAGTATTTTGATTTGGGGAATATTTAAGTCAGTATAATTAAGAAAACCACAAACCTTTTATTCCTGTTTTATTCCTGTATAACAGTGTTTCTGTTAGATGAATTATTAGACTGATGTGTTTAGTTTGTTCTTTTACAGTTGTCTTTCAAAGTTTCTGCAATTTCATAAAGCACTGAGTTTTGTAAAATATTTTTCTAATGTTAAAAATGATGGGGGGAAAAAGTTAAAAACCTAATGTAATGTGTGTACTAATGAGCCAAGCATTTGCAGAATATCCAAAAGCAGTAATTCACAGTAGGCAGATTTGTAGGCCTTGCTAAAGGTCTCTCTAAAAACATATACTTTGACTTTTCTTAGGAGGATGGGAGCTCAGGAAACTTGAGATGTTCGAGTTAGGATTGTGATTTGTGGAAGGTTTAGCTGTTCCTGATCCATCACTATTTAAGCAGATCTTAAGTGTACCAAACTGTGAACTGCAGTGGCAAAGACATTGTTTAGTCAGTCTTCCTTGGTGCGAAAGGAGACATGTCTTACTGAAGGACAGAGTAGGTGTTTGAGGGTGGTAACTTCTGCTGTCTTAGCTAAAACTGTCTCCAAAACGAGTCAAAGCCTTAAATTGATAATATTTTGGTGTTTTTATTAATCACAGGGAATATTTTTAAACATTTTTTTTTCTTTCTTTGGAAAAAAACCCCCAACAACTGACCAACTTAACAAGGAGGCCTTTTAATACAGCAGAATATAAGCAAAGCTTTTACAGTCATACTGCATTTCTCTTGTCTGTAGAGTCCTATAAAAGAAGTGTTGACAGTCCAATAGCAAAGTGAAAGTTGTTACTAGGATGAACTGAAGAATAAACAGTTTTCAGTTCAAGGCTGTGTTTAAAACAAGGGACTCTGCTGTTGTCAGAGAAGAGTTTGTGTTTCCCATGAAGAAATGTAGAACTCTTCCCCTCATGACCTAACTCTGAGACCGACAAGTTGTGCTGCCATGATAATGAGTTTCTCATATTTGAAATAACTCAGAATTACAGGCATTGTCCTGCTATAGCTGGATGATAGTCCCTCTCATAGCACTGAGAAAAAACCTGTTCTATAAAGAAAGGAGATAAATAAACCAGAATCTCTAGATGTATTTGTCTGGCTTTACTGTTTTGTCCTGTAGGAAAGAAAAAATAGCTTGTGAAGCTTGAAACTTCTAGGAAAAATTGAAGTTCAGCCTACATCATATATTTCTTTTAAATTCAATATCCCTTTGTTGTTTTAGAATCAGGCACTGTGCAGAATGATGTAGAATGACTTAAATTTTATTTTACAAACTTAATTTACTGGAAAAAAATCCATAAACTCACTTTTCAGGTGTTCCTGCCTTGAAATTAGAAAAGGCATTATGGATATAACTTTCAAAATTCAAGGTGAAATATGTCTAACAAATAAACAAAAAAAATCCTAACTTTTTTTTTTCTTCTGGGTTATAGCTGTGTAAATGTAACTTGTTTTCTGAGAGTCAGACAAACTTTTCTTAGGTATGCTGCTGATAATACTTTTAGTAACTGTTCTCATTATGTCATTGGCAATGCTGGAGCTAATCTTTTATTCTCAGCTCTAGTGTTTAGAAAGCTAGCGTATGCTAGCTAATACTAGCTCATGAGGCTGTAAGAGAGCTGGCTAACAAGAATGAGTAGCCCTGAGCATTTTCACTGGAATCATTCAGTTGTCTGGGATTGCATGTATGAACAGGGTTGCGTTTGTTGAGGACATCATCCTTTTAATGTATTTTCTTTCCAGAGTAAAAATCTACATGTTTGTTAATAGGAGAAATACTAATAAGCTCCTTCTACATGGATCAGCAGAAGCAGGCACTGAAGATTGCTCATTTCAAGTAAAGCACAAGTAGCCCTGATTTTCATTGTCTTGTTTTGTCATAAGGAGAGTGCATCAGTGGAGTAGATAAAGCCAGCACCAGAAGGACACTTACATTATGCTGTGTATTTCTGAGGGAAAGTACTCTAGGATATATTACGTCAGTGCTCTGTTGCCATCTTTGGAGGCATTTATGGATATTGATATTGTAGTTTCACGTCAAGTACACTGAAAATGTTTTCCCCCTTCAGTGGTTTCAAGAGCTGAAGTCAATCATATACTTTCTTGTTTATGGCCATTCTCTAGAGTGCCTAGGCCTGAAGAGAATCTATGTATATCTTTTGCTATTTTATTTTGTAACAAACTTCTTGATCTAGCACAGTGCAAACCTGCTGACTGAAAATATAAAATGAAAATTCTTTCTTTATTTCTTATACATTAATATTAGAAATTTATTTGGTAACTTTAATATTACTCTTATCTGCCAAAGGCAGTGCAAAGAGTTTGTGTTTTGGCAGTGATAGTTCTTAAGCAACAGATGTGTTTTTACATTTACCATATGAAATCTGTTTGTTCTTTATCACAACAATGAGGTATCATGAAATAGGTTGCACAGCTCTGTTTTTTCCTGCAATATTCTACAAGAGTATTTCCAGAGCTGCTCAGGGAGTTTTAGTACTCGTATCTTGGTGCAAGTGATCTAGACTTTTACTTATGCTGTTGAGGAACCTTCTGAGATGCCTTCTATAGTTGTGTATTAATGGTATTTTTTTCATTAAGTTTTTGTGTGTCTTTGTCTATTGCTTAAAAAAAAAGGACAAGACATAAAGACTGTTCAGTGAGCCAACTGTGAGTAGAGACAGTGTTCTGATGGCTTTTCTGTAATGAGATAGAGGGTTTCTGCTAAATAAGGAAACTGAGGAGAAACACTGATTATTTACCTTCATCCAGGATAACATTTGAAAAAATGCCCAATTCTAGGCTTCCCATTACTTTGCATGTTGAAAAGTTTTGCTAAACTGAAGCCAGAACTTGGCTAAATACATACTTGGCATTGCAAGTATATATAGTGGAAGAATATTATAATGTGTACACACAGAGGAGATACGGTTGAACAATATGTTCAGAAATTCCCTGACTTTGGAAATTTTTTTATTTGAAAACTGGTTGATCTCTTACTACCTTATTATTTTTTGTTGTTGTTTGAAAGCCATTTATCTCCAAATAGAAGTGCAGTACTGAAAATGATAGGGATGATTGCAAACAAAACTTTAAGATAAAAAGGACAAATCCTCCTGAAACTCAACAAATGTTGAATCATGTCTTAAACCATAAGGATATCATGTAAATTTATGGAAATCATACAAATATTTCTTTCTTCAGAAGACATGGCAATTTGTTCATTGCTTCATTTTTTTTTTCCAATTTATTTTTAGACTCGAAGCTAAGTTATTAAGAGATGGAAAGAAACAAATGACCACAGAAAAAAAATCCATGAAGCCTAGAACTTCTTATAACAAGTAATTTTAAAAAGAAATTACTTGAATGTTTTTTGCTTTGTTGAAGCAGGAGAAAATTTCACGTTACTTTAGTAAAAATAGTAATGACTTCACTTTGTTAGCAGGGTAGTCTCATGTTCCCAAGATGAGGGCTGAAGAAATTCACTGAACAGTTAGAAGCATTATCAGTGTTAAACCTCCACATAACAGCACATTAAATTGCACCCCTGTTGACCTTGAAAAATTTTCTGAATAGCTACACTGAAAGTATTTTAGGATAATACAACTTACATTCTAATACCTTTTAGGATATTCTTTGTGTATCATCCAAGACAACAACACTTTTGTATCCAAACCAACAGAAAATGAGAGGATTTGGGGGGTGGGGGGGGAGGGATGTGAGTGAAGGTTATGGGTGATTTATGAGGGACAGAAACAGGCTATCTAGGCTTTGAGATGTCTGTGGGTACTTGAGGCACCACTGTATTGATAAGTTTCACTTACATGTATTACATGTATAATACGTAATAAAGAGAAAAAGTTTTTTGTCACTTCAACATGTAGCATTGTATGGGCTTCAACATGTAGCTTTGTATGGGTATCAGCGCGCTGATATCGATTTCCATTCATATTGGCCTTTGCATTGGGACCAAGGCTGGGATGATTTCATCCTTTAGTGAGCTATAACAAGGAAATAAGTGTACCTGTACATATGGATCATTGCTGCTGGTAGAAGTAGTTTGTGCTCATACAACTCTGTATCTTACTCATGTGAAACAGGAGGCTGCAGATCAGACCTCCATCCTGAAAAATAAGAGGATAGTCCTTAGATAATGGTGATCTTTGTGATGTAACTGCTTGGAATATGGACACCTGATTTCCAGTTTAGACTGTGAATCTCTGAATGAATGCCATGTTTCAGATGTTTATTGTACTTTTAATGAAGAAGTTAAAAAATAGAAGAAAATATTGTCTTCTGCATTCACAGTAGTGATAAAGAGAAGGTTCATTGTAATGATTTCTCTGAAGAATCACGTCTTTTTTTTTTTTTTTTTCTCTCAAAAGATGTATGCAGATTTTCAGAATACAATGTCTCTTCCCCTCTCTTAGGTAATTCATTGATTTTTAAAACTATTAGCAATATTAACCTGGCTTCTGCCATAACCTTCAACGGCATCACCACAGTTTGAATAGTAATACTGTTATAACACTTAAAAGTTATTTCATCTTTGTCATATGAGTTTGCCTCTATTGAGGTGAATGAGATAGGTTACTCAAAGCAAGTATTTCTTGTTTTGAGAATTCTTTTAAACTCAGGATAACGTCTCTTACCATTTAAGTTTCAAAAGATGAAGCCTATTACATCTTTTTTGCTTGTTACCATAAAGAGAGTCTGTTAGTGCAGGTCCTGGTAAAACCTGTGCTCCGTTTCCCTGGAAGTCATTTCCACTGGTTGCCGTTTCACCTTTGGCTATAGAGTTTAATCTCACATTTCTGGCTATGTTGTTGTCATGACTACTTTCTTAATTTCCCAGTGACATTTTTACCTGATGTGATGTTCTTTTTCTTCCTGTTCTCAGGACCCAGCTTTTCATTTGTCTTTGCTGCTTTTATTAATTTTTCTGAAACAGTAAGCATTAGTGCATTTCCACAAAAATCTGGTATCTTTAAACCTTGTTTTTCTCTTTATAAGGTGAGAGGACCTTCAAGTGTGATCACTGTGATGCTACTTTCAAAAGAAAGGACACATTAAATGTTCATATTCAAGTTGTACATGATGGACATAAGAAATACAAGTGTGATCTCTGTGACAAAGCTTTTGTGACACCCTCAGTCCTGAAAAGTCATAAAAAAGTGAGTAGAACCAGTTCTATCGTATTTATTCCTACTGTGTCCTTAAGGTTGTGACTAAACATAAAATCCCCAGATGCTTCTGTATTTCTGGCTTTTCAGTAGAAAACTGTGATGGTGCTTAACATCCTAAAATGCTTATTGCAATAGTGGTGTGCAGAATCTGCAGCAGGTGCATTTATATAGATCCAGCATCAGGCAGGATGGGACTTGCTGCATTGTTCTTGCCATACTCTATTCCACTGATCTCTGCAACGGAATTGGGGTAAACTTTAGAAGAAAGCTTGCCCACTAGTTTGGCCTGAGGTAAGATTTATGTTACATGGAAGAAATGTGAAGAAAATAACTATATCAAGAACAAATCAGCTGAGGAAGGTCAGCTGAGGTGTTGTCACCAAATGCAGATTGTGAGAGTTTGTTGAAAAACAGCATGCGTATATTGTTTGCCAGATAGTGTGCACTTTATATATGCATGTAAAATTGTAATAGCAAAATTGGTTACTTGGTACAATATTTTCAGCACATGTTTATGGTGAATACTGTGCATTACAACACAAATCTTTATTTAAAATTGAGGAAAAAATGTAAGGGAGTCTTTCAATGTCTTGCCAACCCTACCATGTCTAACATATGTGGAAACTAGTACATGTCTTTGGAGACTAAACCAAGTTATTAGGAGATAGCAGACTCTTGAATTCTCTAATGTACTGGACAGCACTGCCTCCTTAATGTGTGCTTGATTTTTAACATGTTTACAGATTGCAAAAAGTAATGGAACCAACTAGGAACAAAGTCTTTGTGGTTTCTTTTGTGGTCTTTTAAAGGTCTTGATCTTCCATTAAATGTATGTTAATGCATTTTCTGTCTGTCTGCCTTCAGTCTGTTTCAAATGCTGCTTGTCTGATATTTAATATGCATTAAGTTACTTAGTAATTATAGTTGCTGGAAAGTAAAGTTTCCTGTAATTGAGTGACATAGCTGTGTAACCAAGACATATTTCTCACAGATACACTTAGTGGAAGATTTTCACCTGTACTTTAGAAGAACTAGAATGACATGGGGTTGCCTTGTTTGTAGACTTCAGTACCTGTACTGTAAGATGATTGAGATTCAAACAATCTGGTTCGTCAGTTGTTCAGTGTGTGAAATCCGTTGAGTTTTGCTGTAATAGAGAGAGACCTTTGTATTATAGGATATTCTTCCTCTTTTCTCTTGTATTACTTTTAGAATAAGGAGTATTAAAGCACATTTGTTTTTCAAGCCTGAATATGTTGGTCTAAGGAACTCAAAAATAAAGGGTATACAAAATAAGCTTGCAATTTGTTTCTGATTATGTCTTGGGGAGCAAGACTTTAGGAAGGCATAGTATCTTTCATTAGACAAACTGATTTGTTTGAAAAAAGCAGACTGCTTTTCAGACGCACAATCCTTTTCATCCTTATCTACTTGTTTTAATCACTTGAGTAACAGACCTAGCCTATAATACTGATACACTGATTTAAGATTAACTTTTTGTGAAGGATCTTGCCAAAATGGATTATAAGATCCAAAAATATTACCTGGAATCACTGAAGAGCTATGCATAAATTTTTAAACTTTTCCTTAGATTCCTTTCTAAAAAATTCATTATAACTTACTATTTCACTTTAAAAATGGCCATATACATATATGTATTTGTATTTTAATGGAAAGTGGCTAGCGTTTATTGTTTATCCCTCTTCTTTCTTTGACATTCCATCTTAATTGTAATTGCTGTTGCTTTGTGCTGCTGTCAGACTAGGACTAGCTGTGTGTTTGTGAGCCTTGTAATGTATTGCTCCCAGAAATATTTTTTTTTTTCCCTTCCCCCCCCCATTTGGAACAAATTAATAGCTGCCTGCCTGGTATCCCCCAATGTTGCTGTTAGAGATATAAGTGATTTCTGACTAACTATATCCTAATCAAGAGGGATTTAACATTCATATCCCTAATGCCAGGGAATGAAAACTATGCAAGACCATCCAGAATTGAAATGATATCTCATTTACTCTTCCTTCAGCTGCAACATAATATGTACTGTGTGGGGTAAGGTGTTTATGATGTAATGAAGAATTTTATGTCACTTCAATGTCTTTCATAAGAATTAATTTCCCTATCTTCAGAGTCATGTGCAAAGCTTGAAACCCAGGTAGTCAGCTGTACATATAATTTAATGTGTTACCTTTCCTATCCCATTTAAATTAACACTTATAAATGAAGTAATCCACAATTCTCTACTAAAAGAGCAGTCACAGTTATAAGGAAAAATTATTCAAGAGGCTGATAAATCTTCAGTTCAGAATTGGGTGTTGAAAGTACAGTGTGAAAAATTATGAGAACTTGTGTATGTAACTTACTGTAGCTTACTTCAAGATGGTCTTGCTGTTGACCACACAGTTTGGATGGGAGAGTTTGTGATTATTTTTTTTTTCCATTTTGAAATAACTCTTATATTAGCAAGGTGCTCTAGCCTTAAAACCTTGGTTTCAGAAGACAAGCTCAGTGTATGATTTAGTGTTAGTGACAATTGGAATGTACTTCTCGTGATCAATTCTCTAAATGCAATCTGATTCTAGCATATGTTAGAAACTAGACAGGATCCAGTATGCGATTTGTGTTGACTGAAATCACTGAAAACTTGCACTTTGAGGGTTTCTTGTCTGTCATACTTCAGATGAACTGATGGCTGTATTTCATTCATATGAGAGCATCAGTCAGAAATCATACGCACAAATCTCCATAGAGACCTTTTAAAGCTCCAGTTCAAGTTTACAACAGGAAAAGTTATACTAGGTTAGGTAAACTATTTTCAATACATTTCATAATGTAATAAAATTCTGTAAAATTACAAGCTTTTAAAAATAGATCCATTTATGAACACTAGTTTTATTAGGTAACCAAATTATTGTTTGCTGGTTTAGAAACCACTATCACAGATGTCAAACTGAAAAATAGGTGTCTTATTCTTGCAATCATGAAAATACACAAAGGTGAATTGGGCATTTTTAATAGTAACTATTTAGGAAATAGTACACTTAGGAACTGAACAGCCAGTATATTTTGCCATTAATGATGAGATTTGTTTAGAAATTCTAGAAGAAAATTGAAAGAACACCTATAGCTAGTTCCTTAGAATCTGCCTGATGTGATGGTATAAAATATGTAAGGGAGATAATAGTGGTCAATGTCAATACAGTTAAAATATTCCATATTTCACTTCTTTTAAAGCTATGCTGAAGCTTTTATTCTTGTCTTTCCCCACCCCATGTAGACTCACACTGGAGAAAAAGAGAAGATTTGCCCATATTGTGGACAGAAGTTTGCAAGCAATGGAACACTGAGAGTTCATATTCGAAGCCATACAGGTACAGCGTTGTTTATTGTAATGAACAGAGAAGACTTTCTAAATATATAACAAGGTATCTGAAGTATGTCTATCTACGAACAGAAATGCACATTTTCAGGTAGGCCCAACACAGCATCTTTTTCAGCCATTTTACCTGCTTAATGTGTAAACCCACATTCTATTCTCAACTGTAATTATGTGTGAATGTGTCTATATATAAGAATATTTATATATATATACGAGTTCCTCTCTGTGGCTGCTAAGGTGTTTCGAAACTCTGATTTTATATTAGTGTAGCTTCTGACCTTATCACAACTTGCATATTACCCAAATTAGAATATTCTACCTTGCGTATGCTGTAACTCAAAATTTGTTTTCCGTTGCAACATCTGACTCATTCTGCTGGTCTCCTGATAGTCCTGGGTCCGAGTTATGCAACTTATTCTATATTGCCACCCAAATTGCAATACTGTTTCCCTGTCATGTTGTTATGTATGTGCTTCTGTAAACACGCTGAAAATAAATTAGTCACGTTGTCATGTTGATAGGTTTCATTTTGTGAGCTTCATTCAAATAAGTGGCAGGCTACTGAAAGGGGTTTCTGTGTGATAATTTGTTTCCAAGATAAAATGGTATAGATTTGCCTTTGGCAGTCAAAGCATCAGTTAACAAATAGCCTACCTATGACATTCCATTCACTTTGCGTAAGCAAATTTGGTTTGCAGAGAGATGACAGAGTTGGTGTTTTTAATCATTTGGCTTTATACTATGTTTGGAAAAGTCTTAATCGCTTCAGTCCATCAAGACCACCTCTTAAGACTACGGGTTTTACTGGGTTTTGATATTTTTGGATTTGACTGCTATACACACCAGGAAATTTTTATCCTGGTCCTGCAGTCAGGATAAAAGGCTAAAATTGACTTTTATCTTTATCTTTTATTCTTTACTAAACTCCATGTTTGAAATCTTTATCACTCATAGCAGCTGTATAAAAACATACACATATAAGCCTCTGTATAGACATTCTGCTTGGGTGGTTCACATATACTGTATAATCAGAGACACAAAAGACACTGAAGGTCAAAGCTGGCAAGACCCAGAATCGCAGTGCAGCAGTTCTGTCCAGTCCTCCTCTTTATTCTTGTTCTTTCTTCAACAACTCCACCTTATCAACCCCTTTCAAAGTCCTTCCTGTGCAATCTCACCTGCTCTGTCTTTCTCTTAAGTCTTCTGTCCTGTAAGCTGTGGGATTGTCTTTTTTTGACTTCCTGAAGATGCAGAGAAGAGGAAGAAAAAAACCCGGCACTCATAGAGCATGTGGTACGAGGATTTAGAAAACCCTTGGGGACTGTGCCTTTTGGAAGGACCATCCACTTACCCACCTGGGCTGTACTTTAATTAATCAGGTAGACAGGAGCGAAAGGAAGCAATTCAGTAGTATTGTTAGTTAGTCACTCAGCACATCAGTCCAGGCTTCTAGGAATATGACTGCCTCGGTTTCTAATCTATCTTAACTTTTTTAATTGAGTTATCTTGCTGTTTTAGTCATGGATATTTCTTTACCTTCACCTTGCCATCCCATGAGGAACTACATTACCCTTTAATTTAATGATATTTTGACGTACTAAACTTTCATGAAAATTAGGACTCTTACAGATTCCTCTCCCCCCACTTAAAGGAATATCAAAATGTTACTCTAATTCTTCATTAAAATCTCTGGATTCACATTCCAATGTTTTTTGCAGGCAAGTCTGATTTATTGCCTTTACTAGTGTGGTGCTTTTGTTTTTTTCTTACTTCACAGTCTTTTTCCTTAAACCTTAGGTATGTTTTCTGTGTACTGTCGATGTTACACATCAGATTGCACGAGTAGAAAGGCCCTAGTTTTTCAGGTTGGTAGTGCAGATAGCTCCTGGGAAATGCTTTATAGCTGTCTGAGTGAAAATGCTTTTCACACATGTGCTGCTACCAGTTACATTTAATGTTTCAGGCTCTCTCAAGCAGGCTTTTCTAAATTTAGGAGTTAGGCTAAGGTGAGTTTCATGAAACCACACACCAGAGACCTTTAACCTTGACTATAGAGCCTTGCAAATTTTGTAGCCACTATTATACGAGAAACAGTAAACGATGACATTTTGAAGTTACTTAAGATAGAAAGGCACTGAAGATTTCCAGTATATTTGTAAATTAAATACGGGAGAAACTACCTTGCCAGGAGATGATACAGGTTGGAGTTACAGGAATATGCAGTGTGAAAACAACTTATGAAAAAAGAACACTGCAGAAGGAAGGATATTTTCAAGGCCTCTTTCTTTACCTAAAAAGCTAGAAGCACTCATTTTAAAGAGAGTTACTAATTCAGGAAAAATGCCTTGCTGAATTAATTTGTAATGGCCTGTGATAAATAAACCCTGGTCCTTTTCCTTTTCCAGTCTGCTACTGTGATGTCAGTCACATTTTTGGTGGAGAATTTTGTGATTCACATCCTTTACTGGGAATGAACTGAAATATGTTCTCATGGTTGTTTTTGATGTCATTCTATTACGATTCCTGATTATTTCTTGATTATCCTGATGAAATGTGGGGAAAAAGAAAGGGGGTGAAGATAGGGGGGAGTTGCCACTGAGTTGTGACTTGTAGTTTAAAAAAAATAATCTGTAAGTAGTATGGCAAGATGCCTTATGTGAGGTTTAGTGAGAAAATGCCAGTTAGATTCATGTTGTACTTCTGGAGAGGTGGTTTTGACTTGTGCTGTACATGAAGATGTCAGTCAACTTGTTTATGATCACAATGCATGCAGACTAATCACAAGAGGAAATTGTTGTCCAGTGTTCAGTGTGTGTGAGGAAACATAGGTTTCTGAGGAATAGCTTGCATCATTTCCAAAGAAAGTAAGGGTAGTTGGTGAAGGGAGTCAGTGTTATCTGCAAACAGTACAAAAAAAGTTGAGTACTCATTTAATGGCTTTTAGTAGTAAAGTTCACTGCATTGTGAAAATCCATGACAACTTTTAAGGGATTTTCTGAGCGGTAAGAAATTTTCAGTTCATCAAACAGTGGAGCCACAAACTTAATTTATTCAGTGATGGATGTTTGGTTTCTAAATTTTTCAGTGTTATATCCTTCATGCTCCTGATATCTATAAAATTCTGTGGTTTTGAATTAATTCAAAACTGTGCCCTCCTTTTTTTTTTTTTTGTGGTCAGACTTCAAAGTATGGCTCTTCATTCTGAGCTAGAAGTGAAACAACCAGCCACTGTCCGTTTTCAAGAGATGATTCATCTTTGTGAATAAGTCTTCAGCTGCGACTAAGCTTTTGGTGCAACTAAGCAGTACATCATAAGTGTAAATATTGCGAAGACCTTCATGTCTTAGTGATTAGGTCCTGGTGCAGACGTTTATGTAATCCCATTCTCTGTGCATGTGGTCAGCTAGACTTTGTTTTATTAGCTACTTTGTATAAGAGGCTTTGTTCTGTATTTACAGAATAAAGCCAGGCAGAGTTCTTTCAAAGAGAGTTGTGTATCAATTTTTATCCTTTTTTATTTATAAAGCTCTTTGTTATAAATGTTGAGGTTCTTGTGTACCCTCCTGGTTTGCTTTAGAATTGTAATTTTGATATGTTTAATAATTCATATACAAAAAGAGAAGCTCAATGGGTTTTCAGCTTTTATTTAATATGCAGCATGTGTTCTTAAATATTGTTACTCACAGATGTATGCATGCTTCCTCGATAAGCAATTTTCTTCCTTCTTTTATCTTAGAGTAAGACTCTGTAAATGAGCCCTAACAGTACTTGGCCTTTTGCAGAAACTGAGCTGGTTTGGGGTGAGTGAACATGTCTGCATGTGCATGTGTAGAGAGACGGGGTTGATGTTTGCATCTGAACCTAGCATATTGCTCTGTAATTTATCATCTGGGCTTCCAGCCTTGGCATGACAGAGACAGCGCTCTGTAGGTCAGCTGAAACACTATAGTGCATTCTCCCTCTGCTCTATCCTGTTGGTTTATGACTTCTTAGGGTCAGAGGGAGCTGGGGTTAATTCAGCAAAAGAATCCTCTGACTGTGATATAAATTCCTTGGCTTGTTCATAAATTGTAAAAGTAATTCTATGGTCTGCTCCTTGGGCTTGAAAACTGCGGGCCAGGAGGTTAATTACTTCCCTAAAGTTTCAAGCAGCTTTTAGTGTTAACAGTTACTGGCTGCAGTTTGTGCAGCTTTGCAGTTGCCTTATACATAGGTATTTAAATATGTTAATTGCTGTCTCGTTTGTGTGTGTATGTATTTGTGTGTGCATTTGTGTGTGCCTATGTTTTTTATATATATATATATAAACACACACATGCATTTTATCTGGCTGATATTTATACTGTTGCTTTCCTAATTGCTTGTATTGTAATCCCTTCCATTTTGGGGATGTAGCGCATCAAATTGTGGAATAATGAAAGTTGTTGTGAGGTAGTTTATATTTGCAGGGTAATTTATTCCTGAGTTAAGAGAATTGAGTGTTTTAACTGTAATTCTGTCCCTTCTGTGCTGTCTTTTACCTGCTTTGTTATGTAGGAACTGGTGAGGGACAACTGATGACATACATGGTTTCCAGAAAATGCTTACATATGCAAATATAGGTTAAAACGTAACCTTATTTTGCTCTTTACATCACATTTAGTCAAAGTCCTGATAAAAAGCCAGTAAGATATCTATGACTTTACATCTGTCTTAAATGTTTTCTGAAAAGATTATTGTTTCTATTCCATACCATTTAAAAGCCTGATATGGCATTCTTACATGTTATATTCTCTGGTATGTGGTAAAAGCAGCTCTATTTTGTAAGCATGAGTTGAGAAGGTTCTTTGTAAATTTGCTTCCATACACATGAATCAAAGATAATACCACGAGATTACATTAAAACAGCAAAAAGCATTCAGACCATGGACTTCCATATCCTTTGTGTCAACACAATTAAGCTTACCTTTTCAATTTCCATTTGCATAATTAAAGGCTGTTTCATAAGCTCATGAAAACTTTTCATCATACTTGTCCCATATAACTAGGTGCTGGTTGCCTTCTTGAGATGTCTCTCATCCTCTTTGAGAGCCTGATGTTATGGTCCTAACTTTGCCATTGTAGTCACATTTCTACAATTTGATTAACTAGGCATTTGAGCATATTTAAAATCATATTTAAGGTCCAACTGTATAAAAATCTAGGTGCAGATTTTGTACTTTCATGTAAAAACAAAAAAAGAATTAGTTGTGGAGTTATAATGAAAATCTTAACAGTAGTTTAATCATCTATGAACATAAAAGACTTCAAAGTAGTTGAAGTAATGAGTTGAAGTACAGTATAACTCTTGTTTTTTACTGTGTAAAATATGTCTCCAAAGTCTTAATAGCGAAACAGGCAACTGTTTGTTTATGTACATAAGAAATAATGTACAGCCAGGATCCTCGTTCTAGCAAATCTTCTGGCAAATTACCTTACAAGTATTTTATATTTTTTTACATTAAAAAAAAAAAGTTAAATGGAAATCTTGAAGGAACTTCCTCTCATATCACAATGAAGTATGTGAAAAAATGTATCTGTATCTAGTCAGTGAACAGCTTGCAAATGTCTACAGTTAGGTTGTTTCTATTCAATAACTTATAAATAATCTCTCTTTTATCTACTGAGTTTAAAAAGGAGCTTGTGGAAGGCCTCAAAGGTAAGGATTCTGCATTTCTAAACCTTTCAGTTTATACATCATTGTCCTATTTATCTCCAGACAACAGTTAAATCTTTAAAAGTACCTGTAAAGTTTCATGGAGCTGTCAGCTTCTTGTTGTCTGCTTCCGTGAATGAAGAAATGTTCTTATAAGGGATAGATTATGAGAATGCTAGTGACATCTTTAGATCAAATGAATTACTGATTGATTAATGCATATACTTTAAAAGATTTGGTTGACCATTGGGTTCACTGAAGTCATAGATGTTAATGCTCCATTCATAGGGAAACCAAATTGCTTAATTCCACTGATAGATGCAAAGAATGAAACTGTTTTATTCTTTAAAGTAAGTCTGTCAGGGGGGTTTGTTGTGACTGAAGTCTTAATACCACTGTAGAACTGATGAGAGTCTCTGTAAGTAAGTAATAGTGGTAGTTAGTTCATGCTTTACTGTGCAGATTCAGATAGCTGTCTTACTTTCTAGGGTCCTTTACTAGTCTTTATAATTCATTTAGTTACAAACAGCTAAAATGTCAAATATATCATGGTAATTTTTATGGACCAGATAGGACAAATATTTTGACTATTGGTCTTAGCTAGAGGTAATCTGAAATCTCTGAATAAACCAAAAACTTTACAGAAAACAAACCTCAGCTGGGAAAATACTGCTTCCGTGCCTCAGAGAATAAGACATGGCTAAGTACTTACAAGAAAGAGTATTAGTAGCAAAAACATGGTTAAAACAATCTGGTTTTCTCTTATTTTGAAAAGAACAGCATTGGAGTTTTTTTATTATTAAATATGTGGCCATTTTTAGTGAATGGAAAATGCAGTTGGTTGACTTATATAAAAGCAATTCTAGTTCTCCCTTGTGCCTGGAAAATACACAAGTATCGGAGCATTCACAGATACACAGGCTTGGTGTTGTTAATCATCATGAAGGAAAAAAAAAGCAGAAATATTTAATCTCTTGTCTTCAGAGTCTGCCAAGTTTGAATGTTGGTTAAAATGAAGAATGCATAAGAAATGTCTCTAATTGACCCATACCTGAGTACTGTTTTTCCATTTCTCTCAAACAGCAGGACTGTTCTCAGAGCAGTCAAAGAGCTATCCTTTTCTTTATCTGGCTGACAGTGAATGTAGAATTACATGTATATTTGGTGTTTCTGGGTCTTGTCTCAGCTGACATCCACAAGTATTTTATCTTTCAAATCATGAAGTTGTTTGGTTCTTGGCACGAGAAAGCTACTCTTGTGTGGGTACTTCTGTATCTTCTAAAGTGCTAAATTTTGAGCGTTTAATGGTTGAAAATCAGGCAGGCCAGAATTTTTTGCAGGCCACAATACTATTTTTATTGTCTAGTCCAGATTAAGACTAGTCCAGGTGTTGTAAAGAGAGCAGCTAGCTGCTGCAGTTGGCCAAGTTTCTTGATCACTCTCCTGTTATTTTCCCTTCCTAGAATCCCTGATCAAAATTAGAAAAAATACTCAAGAGACCTAGGGTATTAAATGCTTTTGAAAATGCTACTTGGTATCTAGAAAACTGCCACCTGTATACAAGAGAAAATTTATTATTTTGAAGAAATGTTTGTCTTCTCAAGGAGTGAGAATGCTGTACAACACCAAGGTGGTGAAATTTACTGAGTATTTTCTTAAAGTATGAATATTTAATCTTTGGTTTTGTGGCATTTTCTAATTTAAATTCTGTTGAAATCACTTGGTTCCATGAGTTCCTATTTAACTTAATTTTAATTCTGAATGAAGTTCTTTCCATGTGGGAGAAATTCAGTTCTGTGTATCGTAGGTTTCTTTGTATCTGTGTGTATACATATTTGTATAGTGTATTGACTGAATTCTGTACAGTTACGGACACAAACTTCTTTTTTAATTTGATGGGAACACCATATACAGAGCAACAGCAGCTGAGGATAAATGTGTAAAGCTGTCAAGTGCTCTGTATGAGCAGATAATGTTCTAAAGCATATGTCACAGATTATAATTTTGTTATATCCGTTAACCTTTTGCCCATCCTTACTTGCTGTTGAATACTGTCATCACCCCAGATTATCTCTGTCTAAAAATGCCTTCTTGCAATTCCCATTCTGGGCTGCCCTGTTGATCATCTGGTATGGAGTGTTGCATGTGTGATCCAGATGGCCCCCTTGCCTCCAAATTCTTCCCCAGGTGAACTGCCTTCTTTCCACCACAGTTGGGCGATGATGGAGTCTCCCTTCTTCCCCTCTCCCCTACCCCAGTCTTAAATTAGGCCTTTAAAAAGGATCATACTTTATTATAACTGTTCTGAAAATTGACATTTTGAAATAATAAACTCATATATATATTTTTTAAAAATAAATAAACTTCTAATCCGTATATTAAGTAGTTTAATACCTGAAACAGAGCTGTGTTTAGAATACGGTAAATGGTCTCTGGAAAATTCTAAGGGACCACATAGCCATAATTATTTGTTAATTTTTTAAAGAAAACTGAACAAAACAATTCCTTTTAAGTTACAGACACTGCACGTGATCTGATGTTCAGTGCAGTCTGTCATAAGTCTTTTTCTGATGTTTGTCAATGTTGACCTAGGCCAGTGGTGCTGAATACCCCCTGACCAAGCACAGACATACTAAAAAGTATGAAAAGCCCCTTGATAACTTCACTGCGTAATTCAAATTCTTAATTTTTAAATACAGCAGTTTAGTTCCAATAAAGACAAAAAGCCAGGGAATTCGTACATGAAGGCTAACGTACATACCTGAGAATTGTATACAAGTGACCAAGCAAGATGCATGAGAATGGGGACAGTAAATATGACTCCAAATTTAACAGAATGAAATAGAAGTAATGGCTGTATACGGTTTGAAAGAGCTCTGTGAGACTGCTTCCAAGACTGAAAGTAGTTCATCAAATGCATACTTCAGCATGCTGTTGAGCATCTTCTCTGTACCTCTGTTTCTTTTTTGGTTTGCTGATCTCTTCAGACACTTTTGTTACAGTCGCTTCAGAGTAGGACTATTTCTCTGTTCTGTGTTTCAGTTGCCTCATTTGATGAGAATATATTTGTCACCTGTAAAGTACATACTTGATCAATCTTACTTGAGATCGTTGTTTCAAAGTAATCACTAACATTGGTGTTTATATCAGGTTTCTGCCTGATTTTGTAATTAGCTTTTTTTGTGTCTAAACTGACTACAGCGAATGCAAAATACAGTGTGAAAATAGCAACGCATATGACTAATTTTAATTATTGTGTCTCAAAGTCCTTATTATATGTCTAGCTGTAGCTGCTGAAATCTTGAAGAACTAATGTGTATTTGGTTTTGTTTCTTAATTCTTTTGCTCCCAGAGGTATGTGAGTTTGGGAAATCTTGGGTGCTAAACTCACTCTAAATACTGCCTTACAGCACCTTTGATTGCAGATGTCTCATAGGAAACTGTCCATCCTGAGTTGAACTGGAATGGAAGAATCCGGTGTTTAACTTTTTATGCTACATTAAGGTCCAGTAGGTATTGTGATCTCAAGCTAGAATGTACACACTTGAGGAAGAAAAAGAAAAAATCAGTTCTATCATGACATGTTTGCAGACCGAAATCCCATATGGTTTTCAATCATGGAATTGTTTTTTGTAATCCTTGTATTAGGGTTAAATTTATTTTTATTATGTTAAAAGCTTTGGTTTTGTTCATACAAAATCTGGAAGTAGAATGTCTAGACTTTGAATTATATTAAATCCACTGTAATTTATCCAAGGATTATTTATTTGGGGTTATTTGTACAGAAGTGCCATTAATGTGTTGAGCAGTTTGTTCTTGGACAGCAGGGACATGACAGTCAGCTGTAACTTGAGGGTAAACACAGCATTTGTTAAGTCTGTCTTGCTTGAATGTTTTGCTATTTTAATGATAGCAATTGTTCTTAGTTATTATTGCATTCACACCATCACTTCTGGGCATGTTGACTGGACAAGCTGTCAAATTAAGATATATTAAATATGCCTACTGAATTTTGATACTGTGCTAAAGTAGAAAGCCTGGTGAAATGTTTTAGTGAAAAGTGCAGATCATAGTCTAAGTTGTGGTTTAATGGCAGAGCTGCAAACAATAACATAGAAGGCCACACGTTTCTTCGGATATTTTTCAAATGTGAAGTGTTAGGATTAAGGCTTGGTAGTGTATTTGGAATTTAAAAGGTTTTCCCCCCACATTATACATATTTTTTTACACAAATTAAATTTAAAAGTACCAACCAACCGCCTTCACTTTGTGAAATAATACCTTTGAAAACTTATTCTACGATTGACTGCAATGAAAAGGCTTTATAATAAAAAACCAGTGCAATGATTTACTTTAGTATGATGCCCCTGGTAAGGATTGATCATTGCCTCCAAACATAAAGATATTTCTATATTTAATACATATTTATATTTAAAAATATTTATATAAAAATGCAGAGTGCACATGGCGTAATTGTTAATTGACATCAACAACTTTACCTAAGGTGACTTCCTGCTCGTTATCACACCTTGACACCGTATCTCATATGCATGCTTCTAGTAGCAAATCCAAGAAGAAAATGTAGTTTGTCATAGGGGAAATAGCTTGCTTTCTTTTTGATGCTTAGTAACTCCTTTTTGTGAGGAGAAGAGAAATAGGGATGCATGACTTGCAACACCATTTCATTTGCTTGTCTCAATCATTCTTACTTTTAATCTCCTCATAACGGATCCTTTCCTTTCCTGATCAGAGAAGTTTTACATCTGGAAATCTCCAAGTATTTATTGTGTGTGAGTTGATCTGAAGTTAAACACTCCAATGCTTATAATTGATTTTTGGTGGTCTTTGCATGATTGCAGATGAGCGTGAAAACACTGATGGATAATGTCACCCTCCCAGGACTTTTTATCACATCACACTTGCTCTCCAGTTTTTCTTAGTGGCAATTCTAAACTTTGTTGAAGCACAAAACCCTCTCATTTGTGGACAATTGCACTTCAGCAAACCTTCATGTGTAGGAGGAATATATTTAGCATTCATTATTTCAAATCTGTTTTTTTTCTGTTGTCATCTTATGCCATTTGCATCTCACAGTATTAGAGAAAGGATCCACTGCTCCTGTTTATTTTACAGGACATAAAGTGGGATAGACTGTGTAAGACTTCTCTTGAGGAACACCTCCTTCCCCAGTAGTCTCATTGACAAATCTGTTACTGGGATCATCCTTACGAGCAACTGACTGGTAGCATGAATAATGTTTGCCTAGTTTAGTTCCGAAGCAAGGAGAGAAGTTAACCAGAGATAGAGAAGTTAATAAATAGGATTGTAATAATCTTGCCAAAATCTGCTGTCCATAAATTCAAACATCTAATCTGAATTAGTTGCCTAGCCTCCTGATACAGTAAAAAGAGAAGAAGATGCATTGACCGAGGGCAGTTCATTCAATTCTCAGACAGGCAACAAAGTTAGTCCCTTTCCAGAGAGCAATTCATCCTAACTTTCTTTTATTCTTAATTTCACTGGGATTCAAAACATCTAGTTAAAAATAGACACTATATTTTCACATGGCTGATGTCAAATAAGGGGAATCTTACTCCTGCTCACAGACCAAATAATTTTAAAATACAAGTTATTTTTTTATTAAAACCAATTATAAATATCCATATATTTCTTGCACAGTGGCACAAACTCATCTTTGGACTGGTTACAGTGAGAGTAAGAAATTTATTCTAAGCAACTTGGCTGTTGCAAGCAGAGATTTGTTTTAAGTGGCCCACTGTTAATTTTGTAAAATCCTAAAACTTTTTGAGGTAGAAGACAGGTTACACGTTTAAAAGATGTGTATGCACAGGGGAAGCAGTTGCTTGTGTAAATGCAAGAGTGCTTGTATATATTTTGGGCATCCAGGCTACAAAGTTTAGGTGCAAGCAAATAAAAAAGAACAACAGTAAAATTACTTGGAGTCATCTTTTAAGTTGTTTTACTGACTATTATTAATGACGTAAGTGCATGAGAAGTTGTTTATATAAATTAGAAAAATAGGATGTAATCAAACAATGTCAAGTCAGAACTCACAGTCTGTGTTACATAGTAAACTTGATTTTTGGAACCGTGGAGTTTTTTCAAAATTTACTGTACGTAACAGCTGCTCGAAACCAGACTTTTTCAGGTGTAACATGTTGATATGAAGTCATACTGTTGCCCTCTACTGGCATCAGCTGAAAGCTCTTAAGGCCTTACTCGTCGAGTACCGTGGTTTCCATGGTTAATTTCTGAAAGACACTGTTAATGCATTTCAGACAAATTCAAAACCATCCTTTGAAAGCAAAAGTCCTTCTCTTCAAAGAGACTCGGGGATGGGGGAGAGAGGGAGGAGGGGTACAATTCCTACCTGTCAACGCTCATCTGCTTACAAACTGCTGAAAGCTTTAACTTCTACATTCAAAAGCCCTAAAACATAAAAATGTCTGCTAAATTAATTAAATATTTGAGTACTGACAACTGTTGGTGTGTTTGAATTTTGGAGGCATGGATTAAAGACATCAAGGGTTAAGAGAGAGTATCATATTTCAAACTGCTCAATGAAAACACAGCTATAACATAGTAATTATCATCATCCTAAAAACAAAAAGCCAAATTCACACAATTGTGCTTTCTGAGAGATGGAAGAATACAAGAGAGAAAAAAATTTGTATTTCACAGGTATTTTGCTACACATTTTTTTTGCTGCTGTCATTAACAGAGTTATCTAAACAGTAATAAAAGACAGAAAAGAACAGAATATCTACTCAATAGGGGGTTTTTTGATCCCTTTTTATAAATCATCTAATCTCAGCTGCCCTCAAATCTCTACATAACCTGTGACTATATGGAGATTTCATGTGTACAGCAGTGTCTATCAGTTGATCAGCCGTACTGTATTCACAACTGGTCCTTCTGAAGAGCTGTTTCCCTAACCTGTCTCCATCACATACTTTTTGTGATCTTTTGGCATCTTGTTCCCAAGAAGGAAAACATCCAGTATCTTCCCTCTGAACAATCATGGAGGAACACCTCATGTGAAGAAAAGATGAGAAGAGGGATGAGGCTTCCTTTCTCCACGTCAAGAGTAATATCACTGTTATTGGGGACCGCGGAGCTTTAAATGCTTACCTCTGTTACTGCCACTCTCTTATACTCTGATCTTTGGCATATCAGTGAAATATGTCTGATTTTTTTTTTTTTTAAACTGTAATATGTAGTTATTTTTACTTACCTATTTTCCAGGATTGAGTATGAGTGCTAATAAGTGTTTGACACTTGGACTATGTTAAATCTCTCTATACATTCAAAGATTCTTTCATGAGCAGAAAGCTGTGCATTGACGTAGAATAGGCTTTGCCTAACTTGTATTTTCAAATAAAAGTTTGTTACATCTTCAGCTTTATGACTGTGTAGAAACAATTCTATTTTGTTAATAGAAAAATATTTATTGTATCTTAATTTGTTGAACTATGTTTTTGCACTAGAAACAACCTGATATTTGCTCTTAAAGTGTTATGTACAGAAAGAGGAGACAATCCAGTCAGATTCCAAGTGCATTGCCTGAAGAGTTAAAAATTAAAATGCCCTTGGGGAATTATAAAGCTTTATCACTTCTTCCAAATTATGGAGCTAGTTTAGAAAGTCTTCACTCTTTAAATCTGAATAGCTCAGTATCCACGTTACACTAATGTGAGTTTGGGAAAATTGATGCTAAATGACACCAGTTTAATGGAGCATTAAACTAAATACCTTCAAGATATGGAATGCTGCAAGGGAGATGCTAAGATCCTTCTGCTTCCATTTCAATCATAAATGGCAATACAAAAATTGCAGAAACTTGATTAACTAGCTTCTAAGAGTTAGGTCACATACAGCATTAAAAAAAAGAGTAGATTATATATTTCATTGGGATTCTGACACCCAGAGGATTCTAAAAACGACCAGATGTGAAGTAGAAATACTTGAGAGCAGTTAATGCTTTACCATAAAAGCAGCCATGTGTAAGTCACTGTAGAATGTGGTTTGGGCAGGGGCAGTAGGTGTTTTCTTTTTTCTTTTTTCTTCTTTTTTTTTTTTTTCCCCCAAGGCTCTCTGTGTGATATATTGCTAGAACAAAACCAAGCAGCAAAGAGTAATATTTCAATCTAGCCCTGTGTCCTGCTCAGGTGGACCTTTGTTTGTAATTTTCGTAATGCTTAGATCTATTTCTGTCTTAATTGAGTATGAAGAGAAGGCCAGGAAAAGAAAGTACTTCTGTTTGACAGATAATTCTGCTGCAATGCCTTCATGTATTGAGGCCATATTTATGAATTCTAATGCTTTTCTTGTTTTCAGGTGAGCGTCCTTACCAGTGTCCTTACTGTGACAAAGCTTTCAGCAAGAATGATGGATTGAAGATGCATATTCGCACACACACAAGGGTAAGTCCCCCACCAAGGGTAAGTGTAGCTTAGTTTTTATGGTTTCTTGAGGGATTGTCTATGAATTGTGTGTGGCGAAAAGTAAATAATTACTGTTTGTTTAGGTTAGGCTGTACCAACCAAGATATTTTATACTTATCAAAACAAGAGGCAAAGATTTAAGTCATTAACTGTTAAATTCTAAGTATGACTCCCTTATTGACCTTCTATTTTTTTCTGTGTTTGATTTCTTATATGTTGAAATAATAGCAATGCTAACTTCTTCCTTTAACCTGTGGTTATTTATAGTTATAAATTAAAGTTTGTGATTGTTTACTGAGTAAACAGTTCTGTAAAGGCATCACTGTTCTTGAAGCTTCAATATCCATTGCTTTGATTCTTACTGTCTCCTTAAAATCTGGTCACTGTGAGCTTTTGTAGAGATTGTACTTTACTAACTGATGACAAATATTAAGCTGTAAAATAACTTTATTTAGTTTAACTGAAGGCAAAATAAAAGGCAAATTGCAGATGTCTCCAAGATTATTTTTGAACCTTGAGTCTCAGTTAGCACAAAGGTTCCCTATTTTATGGAAAAGTCTTGTCATGTATGTATATTTACTAGAGGACAGAGGTTAGTTCTTGGCCCCACTCAGGCAGCAAAGAGATGGAGAGCTGTCTTCAAACAGCCAGATGTGGATTCCCTTAGTAACGGGAGATGTCTAGGTGAAGTTAAGCTGGTCTGGCATTCCACATACTACCTGCCTCTAGCCTCTCCATACACCATAAGAAAACAAACAAAAATTGAGAAGTAAACTGTAGCTTTTACTAGTAATCCCGTGGGAACTGTTACTGCTTACAGAAGTCAAGGCAGCCTTGAGGCCAAACTGAGAAAGTTCTTTGTCTATTAGGAAATAGGGAGGGTGATGGTTAAGTTAGTAGTCCCCCATATGCAAATCTGTGCACAGAATAGCTTTCTAAATAAGTAAAGGTAAGATCAAAACTGTTTCATACCATTCTACCTAGGAGCTCCTAGATAAAGTTTTAGCTTGTGTACCCCAAACTTTCTTTTAGAAGTTATCACTAGTTTGTGCAATACTTCCTGGTGGTTCACTGGGAGCAGGTTAGTCCCATGTTATGCGTTGTTTCTCCTTCTTTCCAGCTGTTAAATCACTTTAAGAAGTGCTATAAAATCTTTTCTGTTGATACTGTCCCATATTATTGGTTTTGCACCAGGAGAAATTTCATTACCATATATGTTCTACGTGGCTGTGAGTGGGAGGAGCGGTAAACAAGACCAGCTCTGAAATAGTGCCAATTTTAATTTTTTCCTGGTTTGTCATACAGTTTGAAGAAAAACAACAAACCCCCCAGCCTCTGTAGAAAAAAAATAGAGGGAAAAAAAGACTAAGAATAGGCCTTTAGAGCCTGTAATGATTTACCTCTGTTGACTATAGTGATTTACACCAAGTGATAATTTCTTCCAAAATGCATGCTCATAAGCAAGGTTAGAGAACTTTACAAACGTTATCTTCATTGCTTAAAAGCTGTAAATTAACTGATAGAAGTATTTACAGTAGGGTTGCATATCCTACAGTCTTAGAAAATGTAGTACTTCAGTAGAGGCAAGCTGTGCATTTTTTCTTGATAATTGTATATTTTTCTGATAGTTGTATACATCAGTCCTTATTACCCACACAGTGCAGGTATTAAAGCACTCAGATATATTATGTTAACAATTTAAAAGAAAAAAAAGTAGTTTTGAAGTAGAGATTTGTAATTGCACTGAATGGAAAACTTAAAATTGCTCTTTAGCTGAGTGCTTTCTTGGGATATTTCTTGCTCTTAGCTAGGCTCTGAAACATAATTATGCACCTTAGTAGAAAATTTGCTATTTTATTGTTGTTTGGCTGCTTGCTACTACCTCTTCTGTGTAACTTGTTGCTTACATATATTCCCATCCTTCATCATATTTTGCCTCTCTTATATACAAGCAAAAAAAAAAAAAAATCTTTGAAATTTGCAGGCTGGCTCCAAAATGCTTCTGTAAGATTGGACTGAAATACAAACTGAGGACTTTACATTAATGTTGAAGCAGGGTGAAAAAGAAAATAATTTAAACACTGCTTATGAATGACAGAAGAACAATTCAACCAATGTTTGTTACTTAGGAAAGGGAAGAGTTAGGAAAATAGATTTTGTGGAGCGAAGATTTCTTTTTAATATAGGTACACATAATTAAACAGACTTTGTATTGCACTAGGAACATAATTGCACTAAGAATATAATAAAATTTGATTGAAAATGTCTCAGAAAATGTTCTGCTGTATCATGTAGTCAAACAATCATCCTTACAGAGAGAAAGAACTCAGTTCACACCAAATGTGATACAAGTATTTTTATATACTTGAGATGTCATGATCATCTAGATCTTAATAGGTCATATTTCATTTTTTTGTGTGAGTGTGCTAAACAGACTACTGGAAATCTTTATAGTCATACTAGAGGATTAAAATACGCAGGCACAACAGGATTTTTTTTTTTTTTTAGACCTTGGTTTGGGGTTTTGATTCTTTTTGCTGTCATGCTGTTTATATGCTACTCTATTCTGAAGCTTCACCATGAAGTTCATTCTTACATGGATGACATTCTGTATTCATTTATCCCCAAATAAATAACTTTTACTTTGAGATAATAAGAATCAATATTGAAAACATCAACATTACTGGCTCATTTTGAAAACTGAATTCTGTTACTATATCCTTGCTTCTCTCAACTTTCCCTCTTCCTCATACTTCAACACCTTATTTGATATCTAAATAGAACTGAATAGCTAAATATTTCAATGTCTTAGGAGGAAAAAAAAGTTGACCAGAAGTATTACTAAAACCAATAGAATAGAAATCGAAGCTTATTATGAACTTTCACAGATTTTAAAGTCAGAAGTGGTTATGCTGAGTCTGTTCTGCTGAACATTATCCATGCACTTCTGTAGGATAATGTTGTTTAATTGTTCAGGTGAGTAAATATTAGTACAAGTATAGGGGAATAAATATGTATTTTAGGTGGTGTGATTCAGACCTAAGTGAAAGAGAACAGAGTGATGAAAGGAGTTTGGGTATCTGGAAAGAATAAGAAGGAAGAGGGAGAGAGGAAATACTGAAGGGTAAATTGGAGAGGCTATTATTTACAAGAGCACTTGTGTGCTTAGCGAGAACACGAAGATTTATTCGATGTTTGTAGTAGGTTGATGCTTGTCAGGAATGTAGTGGTTGACATTCAGGATCTCATTAAGAGACGTTGAAAAATGTAAATAATTGATCCTTGTGTGCTTGGCATTGTTTATGCATGATTTTTAACTTAGTAGCGTGTTGAGAGGGAAAAAAATTATCTAGAAAATTATTATCCAGGAAACAAACAAAAATCTCCTTTTAGGAGAGAAAACAGCTGTTGAGTATGTAGGTTATATAATAGTTTTGTAATATCAAGATCACCTGCCTTGAGGTTTCTCTGAACACAGGGATGCTAGCAAAGCTGAAATTGGCGCACTGAGATGCAGAATTATTGCCATGTAATTTATGAACAGGCAGGTCTGTGGTTACTGCCTGAGGTGTTCTTCCCTTTCCTCTTTCCTACCATTTCATTCTCAAGCAGGTACATGCTACTTGCTGGAGAAAATGGTGGGAATTCTCCAGTAGCCTTGCTCATTTAGTCAGATTCTCTCTTTACTCTGTTTTGTAGAGGTGATTAAGTGTTATGGATATTGTTCACTTTACGAGGTTGATAGCCTAACATATTTGTATGTAGTACTGATAGTTGGATTTCCAGCTTTGAGCATTTCAGATCTTTAACCAAGAACAATATAAGCTGAACTGAAAATTCATGAGTGTCTTTTTTTGAAGTGAATGCTGGCAGTCACATTGCAGCATGTCTCTGGCGCTCAGTGTAGTTGTGGTATAATTCTTCATGTTGCAGTAGTAGGTGTGTAAAGGGAAACAGTTGGTGCTGAGGACCTGATGTTCATTTGTATGTGTTTCAAGGATTTTACTGCAGATCATGTATATTCTGGTCCTATGGACTAAATGCACAATAGCACTCCCTGGAATGCATTAAAGCTTCTGGTTTAATTTTTTCCAGAAGGAATCCAGGTCATGCAGTCCAAAACATTTTGGAAGTGTGGACCAAAGCACAACAATGGGGGACATCTGGGAAGTGTGCTTCAAAAGCATACACCTGCTCTAAATATAAACACTAAAAGAGATGTAATTTAACTGTACTATGTAAGAACTTTTCTAGTGAAGAAAGATTATACCTGTGAAGAAATTTCTTGAAACTCCTCAGCATGATAGTAATTCACTATAGCTTGTTCTGTGATCCTAGGCCATTTAAACAAAGACAAAACTGAAGATTAGGAAATAAAAACATGTAGTGTGTTTGCCAATGTTTATTTTTGTCAGTTCTAAGAACAAGAAAAGCCAGGAAGTCACACTTGAAATTTCTTTCTTCAGGCATCCGATATGTTGACTTTTCAAAAGATTGTAAGGATGTTGGCTATTCCTTTTTTTACCCTTTCCTACACATACATTTTATTTTTAAATTTATTCTTCCATGCAAAATAATTATTCAAAGAATAAATAATAAGATGTATAAATCCAGAAGGTATTTTTGTATCAGCTAAGCCTAGCATTGTGGAAATAAACATAATCATAGCACCCTTCCTCAAAGGCCGTTCTTGTAAATATTTTGAAAAAAGAGTCTGGTCATTTGACCAGAAAAACTGTGAAGTAGCTTAAAAGTAATAGTATGACACTTGACAAGGAAAATGTCATTGTAGAGATTAAATCTAGATATATTTTACCAGTGGGATTAAATGCCAAACCTGATCCTGTGGATCAGGAAAGGCTGCTGGAAAAATCATTGTAGAAAGTTGATTAAGGTCTGGCAGCTGCTAAACTGAGTACAACCTGGGTGGCCACAGGTGTCAGCTCAAATTCTGGAGTAAACAGAGAAGGTGAGCCAAAACCCCTACTGACAATGTAAGGAGAAGAAAATACCAACCACTTAATATTAAAATGTCACCGGAGTACTGATTTGTTTCTATGAAAGTAGATGTGTTTAGTTTATGGTTGGTTGGTTGGTTTATTGGTTTGGTTTTTTTCTTAAGAAGCAGAAATATAACAGCCTAAGAAAACATAAATGAAGAACTCATTGAAGTTCTTGATGAAATGAATTTACAGACCATATCAGCTTTTAGGAAATACATGTATACTTCCAACCTTCACAGGGCAGTAAACTTTAGCTCTTTCCTAAGGCTTTATTCAGTGCCTGACATAATATTACATAGTTTGAGCTTTAAACTTGTAGAGAAATTATTGTATATTACTGCAATATAATTGTTAATGTTTGGAAATCATTGATAGGTGCCCAGAGTTATTGTCATGTGGAATTGATGTTTTCATTACTTCTGAAAATGGCAGTTTTATTACAGTTCATTTCAGTTAAATACATGGCAGTGATGGAAAACAGAAAGAGTAGAAGCCATTTGTAAATGCTTTTTCATCACTTGGTTTGAATATTTCACATTTATACTTTGAAGGTATAACAGATACATGTAAATTTTATAGCTTGTTTAAAAATCTCATTTCTGGTGCTTGGAAGGCTGGTAACTGTGATGCTCAAATTGTACATTTCTGTGGTAATAGTTAAAAATTAGCGACATTACAGTGTATTAGTAGGTACATTTCTTTGTTTCATGCAAAAGTGCCTACTGTTTAAAAATGCATTAAGTATGTTTTAAAAAGCACCTAATATTTAGAGGTTATACTGTAAGAAATAGAGCAAATTAAGTGATAAACATATTTTTATAACTCTGCAACTAACTTTATTTGTCCACACTTGAAATGCTTGGCCAGTGTGTATATTTTTATATATATTTATGCATACACACACACATATATATATGTTGCATGGAACTGGTCAATAGGTTGCAGTTGATGTTATGTAGCTTCTGGACACTTAAGCTATCAGTACTCACAGAACTATTTGGGAAGCTTTGTCTCCTATTCTTTCTTGTTTATTTGAAGCTGGGCAGCTTGGATACTGCTAGTGGTGTAGCCTCAAAATTGCAAGGATTGGTGTCATCTAGTGGCCTTACTATCGGATGTGTTTTGAAGTCAAGTCTTGGATTCCTTAATCTCATAGTTAATTTGTTAGTGGTGGCTGAGAGTATTAGTCTGAAGCTTTTATGAATATGTCTGCATGGGCTGCAGTCACATAAGTGACTTCAGTGTAAAGATATCCTTAGAACCTAAGGACTCAAGGCCTGACACACTACGTGTGAGAGTTAGCCAACCTTGAGTTGAGTTTTCTTTATGAATTTCATGAGAATAGGTGTAAATCATTTTAAGTATGGAAGCTAGTCAATCTCCTGTTGAGGTTTTCCCTTCAAGACAGTGTTACAGCTTGCTGTTGGGACAGTACAAGAAGAAAACTGTGCTCATCCAGGTCCTGAGTTAAATAGGCTTTCCAAGGCACTCATTTGGAACATTACACAACCCCCTTTATTTTTTTTTTAACACAGAAGAATATTAAAGTAAAATAATAATTTAAATAAGTAATGCAAGAACAATATTGACAATTGTGACATAATTTCACTTGTTCTGTATTTCCCAGGAAATATTTGGGCTTAGAAAGTTTTAAAAAAGGTCATCTGTTCTAGAAACACCATACTATGCTATTGCCAAAAAAAAAGTTACATGTACTAAATATAGTATGCACATGACAGTGTGTAATGAAATAGTATGAGGTGTTGATTGAATTTTGAAATTTTTTCAATATTAGATTTTCTCTATGTTTCCCTACTGGTGAGACATGAGTGAGTTCCCAAAACATCTGTCTGAGGATGATGACTTTGCCAGTGCTGTGGTTTCCTTGCCTGTGGAATCTGTGTTTGTATACAGAATATAGAAGGTTTGACTCCCACTGCACCTATATTTTCACACTCTTTTTTTTTTTGTGTGTGTAATGTTGACTGATGATCGTCTTTTCCTTGTAGAGTGAAAATGTATTTTTTTGTATTGATACTGTTCTTTTTCCAAGAGCAGATCAACATCTATTGAATTTTCATCATGGCTGATTAAATAAACCCTCCTTCACTACATCTTAGGGCAGAAAGTACTTCAGTGGTTCAAAAAAACCAAAGAAACAAAAACTTTACAGATTATAGGTAGCAAATAGGCAAAGCTATGGTGGAAAATGGGAAGTTAATGGTATAGTAAAGTCCAACTAATTGCATATACTAAAGCTTCTGAGGAAATACACCTTTTTTCTTCTGGCAGGCATTTCAGTGAAGGTGCATGTTTTTATTTTCATTACAAATTTTATTGCAAGAATTTTAGATTTGTTTTGTTTTTTTTTTTATTTCCAAAACCACCAAAACTGAATTGAGAACTTTTCTAACAAGAACATCAGTCATTTCTAATAAAAGTGAGTTTTTTGTTTAAATTTGACAAAATCCTTTCACATTTGTTTCAACAGGAAAGTTTCTGTACCTGCTCTAATTATTGGAAATATTTTTTTAAAGGATTTTACTTCTCAACTGCAGAAATATGTACTTGCTGTGTTACTGTTTATTGAGTTTTAATCATTATAAGATTCAAAACCCTACTACTTCTGTAGATCTGTAAATTCTCATCAGTATGTCTTCCTGTGTCAACATTAGTAATTTAATAGAAGTCTGATAGTTTAAGTAGACCTCTGTCTGTGGGTGAGCACTTCCAATTACTAAGAGAGCATCTTGTTAGTTCTTGCACAATTTTCGCATTTAAATACAAAACTGGACCCCATTAACTCACACCATCTGTGATCTTAAGTGAGTTAGCCTCTCTTCTCAACAGGGGATGTGTTGCTAGCAGAAACTATCACTGATGTTCTTTTCCTGACATGAATCAACTTAGTCTTTTTTTCAGGCTGAAATGTAATTAAATGTCAGCTACAGAAGCCACCCTTGTTTCAGTAGGCACTTTACTGTCTTTCTTACTGCACTATACCTCAATTCTCAGTCCTTTGATTAAGATGAAAGCTGGTCTTTTAATACATTGCATGTCACCACTTCATTGATAGTGAAACTACCCATCACTCTTCTTAAATGTAGGAAAAACCTGTGCATTGACACTGGAATTTGTTGAGGCTCAAAGGTCTATTACCACAACTGCTGTCTAACAGGTTTTCTTGTAAAGAACAACTCACTTGGCCTGGCCCTCAGCATGGTGTGACACTATCTGTGGGGAGTTTCTAGACCAAGCAGAAATATATGTCCAGTTCTCCAGGACTTCTGTTACTCATTCATCACTGTTCTGCCTAACTTTTGGTAGAAGTTTGCTGCCAGCGAGGCTGCAAGGTAGGTTGCAGGTTGCTTATGGTTATGCATCATGAACCCTGTGTTAGGCTGCCTCTGGTTGGACTCTTTCCAGGACCCTGAGATAATGCTTTTCAGGGTGTTGTAGCCCTGAAACTTCAGTTCACATTGCGGCAGGGTTTTTGACAGGATGATACCTGTTCTGGTCACCATCTTTGATACGTGCTGTGTACAACTGGCTAAAGAGCCCCTGAGTATGGTTTGAGAGGCACATCAACATTAATAATTAGTAATAATTGAAACAAAGTGTTACTGCTATTAAGAAAAGGTTTAAAACACACAAAGCAAAGGGTTTATGTGAAATACACAGGTGTCTTAAACTTAGCATCATTCCTTCAATGCGTAAGTTGCCTGCTAGATAATGCTTCCTGAAGGTTGTATTTGTAAGCAGCAGATAACACTGCTGTCTTTTCTGCATTTTCAGGTTGGCAAAGCTATAGGATTTCCAGGATTCTGTTTGAGAGGTCAGCTCTTGGTAGCTGCAAGCCTGACTAGTATATTTTAATGATGTCTGGCTGGTCATGATTGTTCATTCTAGGCCACATTTATCCATTCTTGCTGATTTTTTCAAAACAGTTTTTTTTACTAACCCTGTGTCCAAGTGATAATGCACATACGTGTAGCAGCAAATGATATTTATGATATTTTTGAATTCTCCACATAAGGTTTGAAAGCAGATAGTGTTACTGTATCTACATCTCATGTGTAGGCATTATAAGACTTTCTCTTTGGGAGCAAAAGAAAGGTCATAGTTGTAGAATAATGAAAGCAATTAAAAAGAAGAAAAAAGATTCGGTGAACTAAAGGATGATCTATGTATTTGGAAATGTTTTGCTGTCGAAAATATAAGCTGATATTTTTCTTTAGCTCTGTGGTTTTTGTTGTGAGTATAAATCTCACCAAGTAAAGTTCCATTTCCCACTATTTCCCAAGGAGTTTACATAGAGACCTTTTCAGGCTTATTTGGGTTTTACCAAGAATCCTCATGTATGTATTGAGCATTACTGTTCATTTTTCAAAAATACATCATGTTTGTCTCCAGATTTGTCTGTTATACAGATCTCAATTTTGTATGTCTCCAGAGATGAAAAAAATTTTTTTTTTTTTTGGTCCTGTATCATCACCATTATTTGTGTCTGGCAATTTTCACAGTCATGTCACAAGTGTAAATGTTTACAAGTAATATAAGATCTGGTATGCTTTTGTTTGTTTCTCTGAACTTCTCTGAATGTTCAGTTTTCAGCATGTAGAAAACGCAGATCCAGCAAGTTGATAGTCATATGAAACTTAACGTGGTCAGTATGTCTTACGCCGAGATGCTAATAATTCTAATGTGTGCTTAGATGTATGAACATGGTCTGCAAGCAGAAATGTGCAATATGTGAAATTCTGAAGTAAATCAGAAGTAAATCTGCTGAATTCAGTAGGATATTAAAAAACTGAGCAAGAGAGAGACTAGATCTTAGATAGCTCTGGGATTTTTAGTATACCCTGTATGTCAGTTAAAACCTAAACGTCAGGAAAGATTATTGAGTAACACTTCTGTAGTCAACAAGTTCACTTTCTGAGTAGTATACATCTGCTATCACTGTAGTAAATTAATTTAACCAAAAAAGTGAAGAATAAGGTCTCCTGAGTGTGGGTTCAGCCCAGTTTTAACTTGCTCCTGCCATCTTTGAAAGAGTTACTGGAACTGTTCTTAACTCTCATTTATCGAACGTTGAACTATGATATATTTGCATATAGTAGTGTCTAGATTGTGTTTTTCTTGCTATTGCACTCATGTAATAGTTCTAAATTCAGATTAAAAAAGTTATTTGAAGATACTCCTACCAGAGTCACCCATGTTTTACCTGTGTAATCAATTTTACCGGGTTTACAGAAACAACCACATGCACTAGTGTTAAGCTAATATACATGATGTATTTATATTTCTTAAGGCAGATACAGTCAACTACAGCAGCAGTTAGCAGTTCAAATATTCTTCATTTAAGTATTTCCATCTGCCATGGTTGCAGGATACTTTGTACACATGTTCTATCAATCTGTTAAAGGTGGCGTCAAATGGCCTGGAGAATTTGTTGTGTTATGATGTCTTTCTAATGCAAAGCACAATTTGCATAGAATCCAAGGTAGTCATTTATGATTCAGCTATCCACAGACAGATGAAGTGTGTATTGCAGGCACTGTTTTATTTGTCATAGTTGTTAAAACGTTGAATTCCTCTCAGTTTAAACATAGTGAAGTGAAAATCATCAGAGACACAAGCTTCTAAGTTAGCATACCAGTCTTACAGTGGAGCACCTTCCAGAATACCAAGTCCCATTTCGGCTCTCCTTGGCCTTTCTTTGTTTAAGGGCAGGAAGGTTATAAATCCTGATCTACATATTTCTATTTATAGCTGGTATACTTAAAACTGTAGTATTAAATCACTGCAGTATCAGCTACATCCTGTCTCTCTCACTCTCCCTGCTCCCTTCCTCATTTATATCATCAATAAAAGAAAACACATGTAATCCTTTGGCTTTGCTGCCACCATAGTCATGACCTGGCAGATGCTTTTTGAACAGAGGGTAGATTTATAGTACCAGCAGTTGCTAACTCCTCTGAAGTCAGACTTACATGATCTTCCCAATGACCTTCTGTTTTGTTGACAGTTAGCAGGTTTTTCCCTTTGCTTGATGTTTTGCATTTGTCCAGCTTTCTTCTAATCTCATCGTTGGTCCCTGTTGTCTTTTGTGGTGGCATTAACTTTCTTTCAGACTTATTGCAGTGGGTTTATCTTTTTTTTTTTTTCTGTTCACGTTTGGAGCAGTGGTGGTTATGCCAAGCCAACATCATCTTTTCCGTGTTACAAATATTGCCTTCTCCAAGTATTGTGCAATGGAAATTTGATATGAGGGGAAGAAAGGGGAAAGAGGAAAAAAAAAAAAAAAAGCACAGAATGTTTTGTTTTGAAGAAATTAGTCTCTGAGAATGATGTCGTCTTCAAAATCAGCAAAAAAGTCTTTTTGTCTGGAGAGAAACTTAGGGCCAAGTTTTGCTCTGGACAACACTACTGATTTTACTGAAATGGACACAGATGTGAATGAAGGGCAGCTTAGCTTAGGGGAGAAGGGGGCTGGTGTGAATCGGAATGGTGTCTGCTGAAGTCACTGGAACATACAGATGTAAGGAATCTAAAATTAGATCAAAGACATCTTTGGATGTGTTTCATGAACTACATATGTGAATCTGAATACAAATGCCAAGGGGATGGTTAGATACACCCTTTTTTGTCATAGAGAATAATATAAATAGCCAAACATAGCCATGGGGAAGATGTTACAGCCCAGTTTGTGACTCTAGCTTCCCAGAGTTTATAATGGCTCTTTCTCCAAAATGGAATCCTGAAGTCCATTTAACTCTGAAATGTATTAATACAATCATAATCAAGTTAACTCTTCAGATACCTGAAGAACAAGATGATAAAAAGGGAGCAAGTACACCTGATACATTTAAACTAATGAATGTTTTCATGGGTGTTTAAGGTGTACACATCATATACTTTACTTTGCACTTTCTGTGGAACAACCTACACAGAGAAAGGCTGTTTTCAGAGAACTCACAGAAGATGTGATTTATGTTAACTACAATGCAAAATCAATTAAGGGGGTGTTGCAGAAACCTGATTTTCATATGGCTTATTTGTACATTTCCTTAAAAATTACAGACCTGCTCCATGAAGTCTTTAGTCAGTCTAGCAAAATTCCCTGTGATGAAGTTTTTGGTCTGGATGATGATTTTTTTTTTTTAAGATAAGCTCAGATCTTTTTTAGGTAACTTGTTATGTTTTCTCTATGCCAAAGAATCATGGACATTACAAAACTAAGATAATGATGAAAAAACACAAATATGATAAACGTGTGAGGAGACTCTTGCACAGAGAAGCTCATTAGCGGCTTCCCTTTAGGCCAGTTCGATTATGTGCAGTTGGGCACCATGTACTCAACCTGTGTCAGTAGAAAGATTTGTCTTGCATCATACTGAAATGTACTTACTTATCTCATGGTTTACTTTGTCTGAAATTGAAATTGCTGGAGATATGCTCTTCCCTATGTACAGAGCTTATGACCTGGTTTTGGTGAGGATTCCTGCCACTTCAGGGTGAGATGTTTCTGTCTGACACTGCCTTTTCTAGGAAACCTCATGGGAGTGTAGTCCAAAGTAAAGAACCCAATCTTCACCTCCACCACGGAAATCTCTGGACCTGTGAAGAGCTGCCCTAAAGAGAGAGCTTGGGATGTATGCACAACAACACTGATTTATAGTCCATTGTTATGTGTACAGTTTATGCTGAGTACCTGGCAGTATTCAGCAATATATGGAGACCTGATTGTCCCCTACATACTGAGAATAGGAATTCAATAACCAGAGAATTTCTTCACTTTGTAGCTTCAACACCTAAGCTGAGTTGTTCCTTCTCACTTATCCATGAATCACACATTATCTCCCAAAAGACCATTAAGATTACTGCCTATTATTTGTTAATTCAGACTTAGCATTTTTATTGCCTATTGATTTTCAGTCTTTGTTTTCAGTTTAATTTAGTAAAAAATGTTTACTTTGTTGCCTAAAATATGCGTCTTTAGAATGTAAGCAATACAGAATTAGGGACAACACAAAAAAAAGTAGAATGAGGGTGAAAGAAGTAGAATTGTTTGATTCAAAAATAAAAGTGCCTCTAGAGCATCAAAATTTTAATGAGGCAATGTGCGTTGCCGTAATATTAACTTTTGCATTTAATTGATCTATTTAAATGTTATTTTCCATGCAATTTTTTTCTAATAAAATAAAGGAGTAAAGTATTTTATTTCTAATAAAACAATGGAATAAAGGAGGAATTACACCTTATATAAGTTTCTATATTAAGGAAGAGCTTCAGAGAATAAAATCTTTATATAAGTGGTTTTCCATACATATCTCTAATTATTTATTTGAGGTCAGTGAGCTTGCAACTTTTAGAACATCATGTGTTACAGTAGCTGCTAACCAATAGTTCTAATAAAAATACAGATGGGTTGGTTGTCATCTGCACTTCTTCTGAGATTCTGCAATGAATATGTGATTAACCTTCTGTCACCACTTCTCAGTTTTTTCTCTACCACAAGCTTGCCTTGTACCCCCACTTCCTCTCCTCACCTCTTTCCTTACTTGGAAACCTGCTAACAAACCTGAGGTTTTTATAGACACCTTACTTGTCTTTATGCTTTAAGCTTTTGTGGAGGATAAAGGAAAGTACATTGGAATTTTATGTTTCTGTACCTTTCACATTACAAAAAACAGACTCCCAAAATGGCTGGGTTTGAAAGACTGGAACAGATAATTAATTCATAAGTGGGTGTTGAAGTGGAAACTGTCAGGCCACAGCTTTCCCAGCTTTCACTTAATCATTTGAAAGTCATTTTCTGTTGTTTTCACTGACTCTAATCCCTTAGAGAGAATATAAAACTTGCACCATCCAGCATGGAATTCCACTCCTTTAATGACTTGGGCTCTGTGTTGACTCACTTTCACTCACTTTCACTCACTGTTGTCATTTCATACAGGAAAAGCCGTACCAATGTTCAGAGTGTAACAAGGCTTTCAGTCAAAAGCGAGGCCTAGATGAGCACATGAGAACCCACACCGGAGAGAAGCCGTTTCAGTGTGATGTGAGTTGATCTATCCCTTTGTCTTCTTGACTTCAGTGCAGCAGCAGGACTTAATTGCGGTGTGACTGTGCCCTTGCACCTACTGGCTGTGGCATAAAGTTACACTTCATATGGTCTTTGATTGCCTAACTAATGAACGACTAGTCAGAGAATTTTATGTACCCTCTTCAGTTGCCAAGAGCATTGCACACCCTTTTATTTTACGGTTTTGGATCCCTTAAGGGTTATTTTCACTATTATTAATGCAATTTGGATGTTGCAAGTTACAAATTCATGCTGGTTGTGTTCCCATATAAATTGTATGACAGGTTAATACAAGGAAAAGTATTTAATACAAGGGAAAGTATTTAATTCATTACATGGAACCTGAATGCTTCTGATGTTGCTGAATGACACAAATACGAATTCAAAATTTCCAATTTCTGTTTAGTGAAATTTGGTCTGATATTTTCAACATCTGCTCGTAGGTTGTTTTGGTTTTTTTATTGTTCATTGAAGAAATCGCAGATGCTGTGTATGCTTGCAGCACTGAAATGCAGCATATCGTATTACAGTTCATAGGTCACTGTCAAGTACCTTTCATTCAGCATACCCCATCCTGTATAAAACTTATCTCACAGCTTTGAGAAGGTAGGTGGGGAGGCTGAATGTGCAGAAACTGTTGGAAAATAATGCCTTTTTCAGAGTTACCAAATGCCAGAGTTTTAAGTTGTTGTTCGAGGATTTAGAGAAGGGCGTCAGACTAGGGTATAGGATTAGTATAGGTGCTTTGTTTTGTGATACTGGCTCTTAATGAACTTAGTCACAAGGACACTGGTAGCTTTCTGTTATACCCTGGACGGCTCGGTCTGAACAGTTGTAAATTCATTCACAAATTTCTGAAATTAGATGCAAAATTAGAATAACCACTTGGCTAAAGTTGCAAGGGTCTGTTTAATAAATAATCTGGTGACATTTCATTGAGAGTAAAATGTATTAATTTAATAAAAATTTCAGCTACACTATTTTGCTGATGTCTACAGGTCAGGAGATTTGCTGTATTCTTTTGGGATAATCTCAGCCTGGCTCTAGATAGCACCTTGAGGATTTCTATAATTCTAAATCATTGTCAGTAACTTTTTCAGCTTTCAAATTGCTATACTGTTTATCAGCTGTTGGCTAGCTTGCAGTGTAAATGCAGTTTTTCCCACACTGTGGATCCAAGTTTGGCTGGTCTTGGATTCACAGTGTGCTTTTTGAGACCAGTTTGGGGTGGTGGTTATATTTTATTCTTTTTTCTTTCTTTAACTGAAAATAGGAGCTGTATGAAAACATACTTTCCTGCTTCCATTATTCCTTCAGTTTTCCTCATTAATTAGATAGGACTGTAGTTTCCCAAATCATAGGTTTTCTAGAAACAGCTGTAATCTGTGTCTAACCCTAGTCCTTCTCTGAGAATTTTTAGGTACCTTAATTTGCTGGAGATTGCTTTTATACTTTAAATCACTGCCATTGCCGTGGTTTAAACCCTGCGGGCAGCCAAGCACCACACAGCCGCTCAGTCACCCTCCTGGCCAGGGGTAGAGAACTGGGGGGCCATTTCCCAAAAATTGTTCTTCAGCAGTAGTTTTTTGGCAGCTGCACATTGCAGAGATTGCTGACTCTTTTGGGGTTTGGACACAAACAGCAGTTGCCTCTACTGTTCATTCGTACACTCCTCAGTTGCCCAGGTGCCTGCCATGGTCTTCTGCACACTTGGACAGTGTTAAAAGTTTTGTTTTCAATAGTTACTCCTTATTTCATCTGGACTCCGCTTCTATGAATGCTGGGGACATAGTAAATGTCACCTAGAGCAGACCATTCCTCCAGAGCTGTCTTGCATATTGCATGTTACCAGATGTTTCAGTAGAAGTTACAGGAAAACCAGTAGTGGACAGTTACAGGAAAATGTACCTATGGGAGACATTTATTGTTGGGTCCCCAACACTAAAGATTGCTTTTTACACTCAAATATTCTCTCCTACAGTTTTTTTTTATGTGGCTAAATATAGCTGTAGATGTTCTCATTATTTTTTGTATAATGTCTTGAGTGGTAATTTAAGGCAACAACTTCCACAAATTCTTAAATGTGGAGAGAGATTCTGGGGAGGGGAGAGTATGTCAGGTTACTGCAATGTAATGCAGTGTCTTTTAGTTCTTTCATTAACAGAAGAGGTTAATAGCTGTTCCATTAATTGCTTTCTGTACATGGACCATGTTCCTTCTTAGTGAACTTATCTGAAGTTGTTTCTCTTTCCAACACCTTGTATGATGACTTCCCATGTTAATAATAATTTTTGTTACTATTTTCTGGACTTTTTTTTTTCCCCATTTCCATTCATGTTTTAAGGGGTGAAGGCATACTACTGGCATACCCTTACTCATAAAGTAATTGGAAAAGACTGTAAGTCCAGTGCCCAGACCTACTAAGAATCCTTTAAAGGTGAAAAACAAGCTGTGTTTTCAATGATTAGCATATTAATAAATGTAATCATACATGAAGCCACACTGAAAGACAAAAGTCTTAAGAGGATTGAGGAGTTTGGTCTTGTTTCCTACCTGGCATTAGAAGCAGTCATAGAAACTGCTTCGCTCTTTCTTCTAAATAACATACTAACATTTGCTGTCAGAGTTTTCTTTCTTTCTTAGTACCGTTAGCATTTACAAACAGGAATTACCTTCAGTGCCAAGGAACTGAAGAAAGAAAACTTTTGGCTATTAAAAAAAAAAGTGTATTTCATGGGCTCAAGAACAGACTTCACTTGACAACACACCTCTCCCCACCCAATATAAACTCTTACATACCAATTTTTTTAGACTGTATCTTTGCTTTAAATAGAATTTTCTTCCAGAATCAGAAATAGAAGCCATGTCTTCCTCTTACTCCCCTCTCTCTCGGGCATATGGAACAGACATTACAGTACAAGATTGTGCTATATGTAAAAGTAATCTTTGTACCCTGTTTGTTGGAGGTGCTACAGTTTATTTATGTGTCTTATCAGTCAACAAAAGCATTTCCAGAACTTAATGATTTGGAGCCCCCACATCCCACTGATAGTAGTGAAAATTGAATATTCCCATTTTAAGGTGAAAATTCTAATATATATCACATAGAAAAGTGAAAATAACTGGAATATGGAAATACAAAATGTGTTTTTCACTAGTATATTAGATTTCTGTCCTTGGAAGACCAAGCTGTTTTTTACTGGAAGGCCAATTGGACTTCAGTTGCCTCAGAGACAGCAGATTATTCTTTGGGGGCAGAAAGGTCAGATACTGCCTGTCCTGGTTTCTTTCCAGTACAGTATTTCCCTCCAGTCTGTCTTTAGTTGACCCTACACTTACTTTCAAATGTCAGTCTTTTCCATCCTCCCTACTTGATCAAAACTTTGATCATTTTCAAGAGACTGATTAGAGTTCAAGTGCACATTAACAAGCATGGTTGTAAATCTATGAAATGTCAGTCCTGCTTGTTGAAATACGAAGCAAACTTAAAAAAAACCCCAAAACTTTTATACAAGCATAGCACAAGATGTATCATATCTTTAATGATCCTGTGCGTTCCATGCTGTTGTGAAGGGGTAGCAGGACACATTATACTAGTTATATGAGCATTATAAATGAAAAAATGTACTTTAAGACTGTGTTATAAACTATTTACTTTACAAATGTAAGATACACAGAACACATATGTATCTTGTATGTGCGTATATCCTTGATCAGCTTCCTGGACTCCGAGAAACTTGTTTACAACTATATGATACTTTTAACATGTTGAGATGTGTGAGCAAGCATGATGGTTATGATTAGATAAATGTTACAAGTTCGTTTTGTGTGTTCTGTGGAGGAGGTATAGAAAAGGGTATTTGGCAAAAGCAATATTAAAACCTGACCAGCGGATGCTTTAAGTGAGGTTCACTGTTGCATAACAAAAGGGTGACTGTTGCTTGGGTCTGAAAGGGGTAATTATACATTGAGGAAAAAAAGTTAGAGAGTTACAGTTGCTGTATAAAAGTCCTTGGTATTACGTCATGTCATAAATTCAAAAATGTTCCATTGCAACAGCACATACAGTGTACAGTGTTCTTGTCTGGGGAAAAATTATTTTGGGTACAAAACTTGCCTCTGGCAGTTGCCCTTTTTATGGTCATTGTATGGTTTTGCCTTAATTGGCATAAAATACATATACTGCAGGTCAAGATTATCTACTTGGATTGTCAGCTCTATTTGTCTGTCTTGCTTTCAGAAGGAGTCAGTAATCATTCAGCATTTTCATTACTAGTTTGATACCAATATGAATTTAAAACTTCATTTTCCTAAAGAGGGATTGTGCTGGGTTCTCTGTTTCCTCTGCATGGAAGACATTTTTTGTCTGGAATGAACCTGGAATTCTAAGACTGCAAGCCTATGGATGTTCATTCTTATTTAGTTATATGACTTTCGCCTGTTTCATTTGTCAAATCAGGAGCATGCTTTCTGTTGTTTTTTTTTTTTTTTTTTTCCCCTGGGAAAATCATGCATACAGTATGTACGTGGATGGAAGATTAATGTGACGATATAATTACGATTTCAATTGACTTGATGTCTTGCCTTAACTTTTCATTCTAACTTGTCTTGGCTGAACTTATTCTTAACCTTTCATTTTGACTTCAGTACAGGAACTTTTATAAGAAGTTATGTAGCATGGCAGAGTCCCTCATCTCTCTATCCATTTATTCAAATGGCAGAATGAACTGGACTGCTTGGAGTACAGTAGAGGAAGGGAAGTAGCACAGCAGATAATATAGCGAAGGAATAGGAATTGCACCTTCATTTGCAAGATGTCTTCTGTTTCCTTGGCCAGGCAGAGGAAGACTGGAACAGTGAGGTTTCTTCTGTAATAATTATTAAACTTTCTTGCAGTCTTGTAACTGAGCAATTTGAACTGATTTTTTAGGAACCTGCAGATGTCATTCTGGAATTTAGGAAGGAAATGCTTCAGTTGAGGTTGAATTGCCAGAGGCTTGTGGTGTTTTGTCATAATTCTTGCTGCATCCCGGAGAGAAGAATAGGTTTAAAAGAAAAAACAACCCACAGTGTAACTGGGACACCTCAGCATGTTGATATTTTGAAGATTGGATTTTTTCTCGTTTTTTTTTTTTTTTTTTTCTTATTTTTCTTGTTTCTTTTTTCTCGTTTCTTTTTTCTCGTTTCTTTTTTCTCGTTTCTTTTTTCTCGTTTCTTTTTTCTCGTTTCTTTTTTTTTTTTTTTTTTCCCCAGTGTCTGTAGTACCACTGGTAATGTACAACATTGAAAGATACCAGACAGAGTAATAATCTTTAAGGTACTCTCTGAAGGAGTTATTTTTCCAAAGACCAGCTCATTTGTTAAGTATTGCAGGTATGTGTGGCTGTGGCCTCAGTGATGTAACATAAGGAGCTTTATAAATGCTTGAAAGACTTCTTTTGTCTTGTCTTCACTGCCTTAGGTTTGTGATCTGTCCTTCAGCCTGAAGAAAATGCTGATCCGACACAAGCTGACTCACAACCCCAATCGACCAATGGCAGAATGCCAGCTTTGCCACAAAAAGTTTACAAGAAATGACTACCTCAAAGTGCACATGGAAAATGTCCACGGTGAAACTGACGGCTAATTACAGCCTGTATGAGAAGAATGGATCTCACGTTCTAAAGTGCTCCATTTGTACGTGTACAAACTCCAGACTTCTCACCTGACTAGTAAGCATAGTCAGGAGAAACAACTGTAATGTGTTCACATGTTATTTTTCCCACTTTTTTTTAAGTATACTAGTAGGATAAAAACCAAAGACAGACATTCACCTGAAGTAAAACATAGCTTGAAAATAAAAAGTTGAAGATAAAAATAACTGTGGGAAAATTTTATCCTTATTTTTAAAAAAAAGAAAGGCAAAAAAGAAGCTTTAAGCAAACTTCACCTTCTCAGTTACATCCTTAGAAACTTAGATATTGGTGGCCGTTACCTGGAAATCCTGGACATTTGGAACTCAACCCTTGGCCGTCTGCAACTTTATTTCTGTATCTAAGTTTTAAGACTCCATTAAAATTCTTTGATTTGAAACCATGCAGGATTTGTCATTCTGACTGACTGCTGATTGTATCCAAGCATATTTTATTCAGATCTTAATTCTGCATTTTGTTGTTACATGATTTTGTCTCATTTTATTTGCAGCTTTCTCATTACTAGATGAAACTCACTAACTTGAATTGGTTCTTGAGATGCCAAATGTACAGAAACTGTGGAAATCTATCATGTTAAGTATTTCCATATGAGCATTGAGGAGGATGTATTTCTTCTGATTATGTGAAACAAGACTGAAGTGCAAACTTTAAGCAATTTAGTTTAAGTAGTATATTCATACTCATCATTGTGGCTGGCAAGGCAAGTGGAAAGACATCTTAGCAGAGTGACGTCTTGGGCAGCTACAGTTGCCTGGTTAACGTGTATTTGATTTCCTGGTGAGCAGCTGGTTGCCAGAGCATTTCTTCCTGCTCAGTGAGATGCCTCAGATTTCTTCATCCCACTTAACTACCTTTGTTTTCTTAATTCTGTTAATGAGCACTGGGAAAAATACTGCTTTACAATGAAGTAACAATGAAATTCTTCACTTTATCAAATTGAGTTGTTTACTGCAGTAAAATTCTTGAAGAGAATTCCCACAGCCCGCAGCTAGATAACCAAGAAATTTTTATCCTCAAGGACAGTAAAAATGTAACTTCAGAGGTTGATTGCAAGTGAAATTCCTGAGTTATCAGCAGTTAATATTAAGTCTCTGTCATTAGTAAACTGTTCATATTCATTTTGGACCTGTCAATGTTTTGTAAAATGAACTTGCATTGGGACATCTTGCTTCTAGATTTCATGGGAAAATAATTCAGCTTTTTTCTGAACTGTAGCGGGGACAATTATGCTGAAATGAATAGCATAATTCTTTATCTCACAGGAGACTAGTCAAATCTGTTTATCATGTGATAGATCTTCTGAGTAGAAGGGCAGAAAAGAAATAGCAATAATAGTATTGCTAGCGATGGAAATAACTAGCAGTAGAAGATGTTGATATATTTAGTGATTAACAGTTCCTTCCTTCTCTACTAATAGTTTGGATCCCATTCTTCTGCATGGACATCTGTATGTTACATGTTCAGTTTTGAAATCCAGCACTGGATCCCAATAGTAATCTTTTCTAAAGCCATTACTTGTCTTCAGAAAATAAGCAGAGATACTTTGTGTTTTTCTCAGAAGCTGAAGAAGGCATGCCACTAATAGGGGTAGTTATAATTACAGGCTCTATATCAGAGGGTCTTAGTTTTTTCTAGGAAGCCTCCTGTTTTGTTATGAGACTGTCTTCAACCTCCTTTCTTCTCTTTTGGAAGCCTATAATGCTCCATGACAACAAGCTAACAAGTTTACAGGTGTCCTTCCCATTTAAAAGGAGGTTGTACACTCAAGTTTACAGGTTCCCTTTCTTAACAAAACCAGGTCACTTAACTGCTAACAATTCTAACAAAGTTGTGCAGGGACAAGCAGGAACTGTCGCTGTTTTCAGCATTATAGAAAACTTCGAAGTGATGTCTTCCTGTTTATTTCAAAGGTCTGTGACTCAAGGTACATATGACTAGTTAGGCTTGAATGAACCACCTGCAAGGTTTCTGCGGGGGGTAACCTTTAGCTATATCGGCAGATTTGATGTTGGAATCCAGTGTCCCACAGGCTGATCTGAATTGAAAAATGAATAAAGTGTAGTAAAGCAGCTGACATATGGTCCGGACCATCATGTAATTGTATGAAATAGGCCACAGCAGTTACAGTGCTGTAAATTCATGGGAAGAGGGTCCTGGAGAAGACCTGCATATGAAGAACCTAATTTCGTAGAATGTTATGTATCAGTTCAGCATGGAACAAGTGACTTTGGTGTAACCCTGGTGTGTGACAGAAAAGCATGTTACTTACTACATGTATGTGTTATGTTGTAACCTCTATGGTGTTATGTAATAATGTTAATGCTCTTTCTAATTTTAATTAAATACAGAACTTATTTTCCTATCCTTTTAGTAGTTTTTGCACTATTAATTCTGAAGGCAAACTGCATGGTTGATGTTTCATGAGTTATACTTGTTCAGTAACACTTGAATATTTTATTGCATTCAGTTTGTCTGTTGAGATGCATATACTTAATTGTTTCTACATCATTTAGGATTCCTGCAGATTTTGAAGAAGTCTAATTATGAATGTTTCTCTTGTTTCTGACAACCACCTATGTGTAAAAGCATACTAAGTCTTCATGCCCTTTTTGTTTCCTGAGACGTAGGTGAAACTTGGCCTTTGGCAGTTCCATACAAATCATTTTTTCATATAAATCAAATATATTGTATGTGTGTAAGACAAATATAGTAGAAGTAGGCATTATAAAGTTGAGTAAAGAATACTTCCTCTCCTTATTCGGAGAGCTTTTGTTAGAGACTTTATCAGACTAGTATATTTCTAGTCCAGAGAACTTAAATTATATTAATTTTTATAATAACTGTAGCAATAAGTTAAAGTGTTCAGGCAGCAAAATCAATCAGTGTCATATACTGAGATGCCTGATGGTGTTTAATGTTCTTAGTTATCTGCAAGGAGAGTTAGGTTGGTAACTTTTTTTGATGTGTCTGGGGTGGGACAGCATTGCAGAGGTGACTTTATTTTTTTGTTTGTTTGCCTTTCTGACATCAATAAAAATCAAGAATTTAGTCATAGAAAAATTGAGATTCCAATTTTTTATATTTTTCCTTCTTATGTTTGGTCAATGCAGACTAAGTCACATAGAACAGCAGAAGAAAAAACCCATAAAACCAAAAAAAAATTTCAAAAATGAAGATTTTTCTAAGAAGTGTCTGAGGGACAATGCTATTAAAACACAAAGAAGAAAATCCTTTTTTGAGGGGAAAAAAAAAAGGATAATATATTTTACATATTTTGCGTAGGGTTTTTGCCAGAGATCTTGGCTGCAAAGTTGTGTTACATGTTTAGGATTTAATAACTGTATTTGAGAAGAACAGCTAGTTGTGGAAAGTCAGTACATGAAGAGGAGAATGTACTTTTTTGGTTTTAATTATTGCTGGATAAATTACAACATACATATGAAGATTAATCATGCTGTATGTTATCAATAGCAGCAGCTAACTAGCTGAAGCTTTGATCTTGTTAATGGCTTCAATAAAATGAAGGATAGACAGGATCAATGTGCGAGTGAAAGACCTTTGTGGGAAACACGAGAAGTTGGTGTGGGAGGTTGAAGCCCGACTCCAGGTGGTGACTTTTCGGTCGTGTCCTCCAGGAACTTTCCTTGTGAGCAAAGTGGCTGCAGATCTGCTTGGACTCCTACAGAGCCAGCACCTGGCTCGGCAGCTGCACGTGTTTCCATGGCAAGGACTGACCTGTTCTTTCCATGAGGTGCTTGAATTTCTCTCAGATTACTGAATTCATGGTGGTGAACTGTGTAATTGAGTTTATATGCAGTGCAGACTTACCATTATGCATTATATTTCTATTTGGTCATAGCTTTCTTGAATAAATCCAATCCAACAAACACAAAACCAAGGAAAAAACAAACCAACAAACCCTTTTCCTTTGGGTAAAAATTTCCATTGACAGTCTCCCGCTTGGTATTACCTTTGGAAAAGATAGAGAACGTTCCCTTCAGCTGATTTTGAGAAATGAGAAATTGAAACGTGTTGATTTAAAGGTAATGGTTAATTTTTTAGTATGTGTGTGTTTCTGTGTTTGTTTTGCTTTACTGTCTACTATGGCAAACTGACAAAATTCATCATTAGTTAAAATACTGACTTTTCCATGGTAAGTTTTGCCATGCAGGGTAACATGAAAAGCTAGAGATATTCCTGAAATAACGTATAGTCACTGCAATTTTAGAAGGCCATGATTATTTTTTTTTTTGCCCCTACATTGTATAATTTTCTGCAGTAATAACATTCAATCTGTTCTCTTTATTTTTCCGTTACAGTTGATCCCTCTTGGAGAGAACTCCATCTCTGATGTTAGAAACAGCAATCTGGCTAGTTCCTTTTGCTTTCCATTCTGATCAGATGTATGGCCAAAAGCTGATGCAAATCATTAATATGATAACATTAGCAAGATAATTCTGTTTTGTCTGTATGGTTGTGAAGAATTTGATGCATCCTTTGGTTTACACTAGCAAGTTCTAATTAGAAATCAGACAAAGGAGGAAATCATGTAAGTTAACTTGTGTGCCAGGCATTTTATGTCGTTGTATTTGAATGTACAGACATAACGTAGTCAAAGCAATTTCTATGTTCTGTGAATTAATTTGTGATGTTGTTACAAGAATAAGTTTCTGGTCTGTGTTTTAATGGCAACCTTTAATGCTCTGCGTTTGAGTTGGTATGTACCAATATCATTATTCTTCAAAGACCTCTGACTATAGCTTATATTAATTTTTCAGTTTAAAAGACATAGCATAATAATCCCACTAAAGCATCAGTTTTAGAGGTGGAGGAGCTTAGTATGCTGTTGTCAGTGCAGTTTTAAGTTCAGTTACATAAATACTCATTGCACAAGAATATAGGGATTCCCTTCACAGTGAGATTTGGAATCTGCCTGTTTTGTTTATTTTAGGCTAGTGCTAGCTCAAAATATGATAACACTTACAGCTGTAAATCTTTATTCTTGAACACATTTGAATTCTGACAGCTTATTTTTGTTTCTTGTACGTACTGTGGCACATCAAGAAGATGGAGTAGTTGAAGGATGTGCAGTGACAGCTGAAGAGTTGTCACTGATAAACAGTTTCCTTGACCTGGAAAATTATTCTTTGAACATTTCAATTTGGAACTGCCAGTCTTAATATTATTTAATAGACTAAAAAAAATAAATTACAACTTTTTTTCTCCCATCCCCATTCCCTTGTAAGCAGGTTCTGGATCTGTAATATCTGGTGAACAAGGGCAGAGAGTATACTGGCAAACTGAGTGTTTGCAAAGCATTTGCTACTATGCTGTGTCATTCTCACTGAGCCCTATTCGTTATGTTCAAGTAGCATGCATCTTTGAGTTTGCTAACCTCAGCTGCCTCTTGTGTTACAACAGGAATGTGATCAGAGGCTGTACATGACATATAAACTGTCATCACCCTCCAGTGATGAAAGAAACCGGGGGAAACGGCTACCCATGTCATAAGTGGAGGAGAGACTTGATGGTCCTTTTGTCTCCGTGGACTCCAGCTGAGGTAGGCAAGTAAATATTCTTGGATCTCCATCACTGCACGTGTCCTGGGCCTGATCACCTCAGAAAAACCTAGGCAGTAAGATGGAGAAATGAAAGCAAAGCTACTTAGTGTTTCACTTACTGACAGAAATGTACACAGTAATATGTTTTGATGCCTGCCTTGAAAGTGGTGGCAAGTGCTTTGTAGGTTAAACAAAAACAAAACCCCTTTGATTTGAATGTGCAGCAGGAGTGGGCAAGAGGTGTGTTATTGGGAAGTACATTCATTTTAAAGTGGAATTTTCACGATTGTTGGAATTTTGGTTATCGCAGTCATTCTGCACTAACCATGTAATGATCAGTTGTAACCAGCGTCAAGTGAGTCCTGATAGGGTTCTCACTGCTCTCAGTGTGTCCTGAGTGGAATAGGATTTCAATAAGTTACTTAAGCAGTGTGTCTTAGAAATGTTCGTGAGATGCATTGTACATACAAACTGAAACTGTTTAATTCAAGTAAATAATTTAGATGCCTGCCACCTTTCTACTGTGTACAACTGAAATCTAAGATGGGGTGTTTTTGAAGGAAGAGAATGAAACCTTCTGGTGTTAGTCTGTAAGACTGTGAGGTCCTTCCAGCAACTGACCTGAAGAAAACCTGGAGTTAGGCATTATTCTTCAATTTAAGAAAGAGAAAAGCAGTAAGAGTTGCCACCTGGGTTTTTAAAACGGTGTGATCTCACAGGCATTTCACAGACAGGTATGTATGCATATGCATAAATCGTTATATAGGTCAGATATATAAAAGTATAGCCTGAAAAGGTGAGATCAGAGTTTTGTAGAGCTCTGAAGCCTGATTCTGTGTGTGCTCCTGGAAATCAGTGGAATTTAAGTAAATTTTGGAATTTGGATGCATTCTTAAGGTTTTTCTTAACAGGATGTTCTGGTAAACAGGAATTGAAACCTTTATCTTTAAAAATAAAACAAATCATGATTAGCTGAGAAGACATTTTAATAGAACCATGGCTTCTCAGACCTTTTTGCTCTCTGGAACAATCATGAAGCCCAGGATAGATGGTGTCTGAGGAACTCTGAAGCATGCAGGTATTCTGTTCCAGGATCTGCTTGTTGACTGTCTGCCACTTGGATGCTGATTTCCTCTTCCTCTCTCATCACTGTTTTCTTCCTGATTACAGAATCACAGAATCATCAAGGTTGGAAAAGACCTTGAAGATCATCTAGTCCAACCATTAATCTAACACTGATCATTCCCAACTACACCATATCCCTACGCGCTATGTCAGTGCGACTCTTAAACACCTCCAGGCCCTGGGCAGCTTAGCCTCTGAGCTCAAATTTTCTCTCTTCTGCTTACACAGCCAGTTGCACTTGCCTTTGCTTGGTTATTGTACTGAATGTAGTAGTAATAATAAGAACATTGATTGATAATTGCTGGCAGAGTAGTAGGACCTGATGGGGAAACCAGTATTTGAGACTGTGAATGTGGCTACGAATGACCAGAAAATGACCCAGTTTTAATTAGAAATTTATTTTGTTTAAAAAAAAAATTAGAACAACAATCAGACAAAACTGTAGCCTTTCATTAATATGTCATGTTGGTTCTATGTAAGATTAATTTCCCATGAGACATACACATCTGCACCACAAGTGAATACATGGTTAGCTATGGTGTTTCAGCTGTTGAGCAATACCGTTAACTTAAACAGCTATATTTCAAATATCATTGATCATGTGTTCGTACCCTATAGCTGTAAAATCCCTGAAGTAATGAAAGGGTCTCTCAGCATGTTTGTACAGCAGCTAGCAACAGGTGGATCTAGCATGCAGTAAACTGAATAACTGGTTCACAGTTTTCTTGTTCCATTTGTTGCATTGACGAGAGGTTGTTTTAATTCCTGTATTTCTTTGAAAAGGGCATGCAGCAAAAAGGAGCCATTAATAAAAGATTGTAAGCCCTTAAATCCACAAGTTTATTTCCAGTTTAACAGCTGTTCAAACAAAACTGGGAGGAATTGCTACAATAGGTAATGTTGCTGCTGCATTAGACACCTTCACAGCAGCATTATCCAGGTTAAGTCTTTGATACTAATATTGTAGTTATTTTCTGTGTCATGCCTCAGACTTTAAAATATTCTTTAACAAACTTTGTCTGCCAAATACAAGGTAGATCATAAATCCTTTTCCCAAGTCAAGAAGCAGCAAAATTGTTTCACAAAATTTTATCTTTTTTATAAATGTTTTAAAACATGAAAGTCCATTTGTCTGGTATGTGCTGACTTTTTAAACATTAGGTCATTTACACTGTGATAAAACTCAGAAGGATTCATCTCTACGTTATCTTCTGCATCTGTATGCAATTTGTTCAGTTTCATAGTAGGCAGACCAGGGATTGAATCTACTGAGATGAAATAATAAAAGCCCTTTGGGCACAGAAGAAAAAAATTTATGATTATAGATCTCACTTTTGCTTTGTTTTATTCCTTTATCACTTAAAACTAAATGATTTAAAACTTCAAATAATAGAATTAAGGTTGAAAATATCTATTTAATCAAATTCAATCTAGAAAATGCAAGAGGAGGATGAATTATTAAATTAAAACTGCGCTAATCTTTACAAAAAGACAAGATGCCCATTTTTTGTGTTTTTTTGTATTGGAGCTTGCTGTTTTTAACAAGGGCTACGTGGTGCCTTTTCTTCTGGTTTTAAGCACAGATTTTAGTTTATAACTAAATCTTATCAGATGACGCTGTCAGCTTATGCAGAGGACATTTTCTACTGTTTCGATTTTACAGAAAGAAAAGGTTGTTGAATTACTCAGTTATTCTGGACAAAGGGTGCCAAGGCCTGAACTTTCATATCCTTTCTTGCAATTAGTTCTGTTAAATTTCTTCCTATACTTTTGTTTTCTAAACTCACTCTGTGTGTCTGAGAGAAAATCCTGCAGTTGTTTATAGTGATCTGGCCTAAGTGTCTTTCTCAAATGAGTGCAGTGAAAACTTTCATCTGCCTTGAGGGTAGCTATTGGTAAGCAAGGTAGATGAGGTTATCCCTTTCTAAACTATCTCCTCACCCGGGTCCAAAATATTTGTGTAGGATGACAGGGCTAGGCTTTAGTTCTTCAATGCAGAAAAAGACCATAAGATCAGCAAGCCCTCTGGTAGAGCTACAAATGAGGCCAGCTGTACTGATCTGCAAACCAAAGCTTCTGTAGATTCTTCTGCTTGCTCCTTCACAGTGCAGCAAGGATGTCTGGAAGCAGTGATTTCTTCTCCTTGCTTTGATACTTTTCATCAGCTTAGCGATTATAGTAAGATAAGTAAGGTTTGAATGTGGCCTCAGAATTCAAATGAGAATTGGAGTGGAAAAAAGCCATGAAAATAGTGTTTTGGACTTAGTTTTTGTTTTCCTGATTCTAAAAAATCAGTCTGTAGAAAGCAGGCCTTCCATGACACCACAAAACTGAGTGTCACTCAGCTAATCGCTAGAGAGATGTCAAAGGGGCTGCCTGTTGGTTAAAAGTTAGCAGTTCTCAGTCAGTAGGAAAAACTACCATGATTAGTATGCAAGTTTAATGGTTTGGGTTTTTTTAAACTTAAAGAATTGACAGCCCATCTAATGGTTTGGGTTTTTTTAAACTTAAAGAATTGACAGCACATCAGAAGGAAAATTTAAAAATGTTGGTTTTCCGTGGTTATAAATTAGTGCATTTGCGTTGTACCAGAATGGTACCTTTCTGCTGTGTGTTTCAGGGACAAGACAAATTATCTACCATTTCAGCTGAGGTTGTCCAATTTATTTATTTTTTAAATCATCAAGTCTTATGAAGAATCATCCTACACAGATTTCAGCCTACTAGCTACCAGCCATGTGATTGCTCACTGTGGATGATGAACAGGGTTCTATTTTCTGAGTCATATTATATAAGGACTTTATTATATATATTGGTATATCTTTTAGGATTAGCTCATGATTTGATTTCTTTTTAAAAGACTAACGGTGGAAAACAGTATTTTCCCATTCAATCATGTCCCATTTATCAATATTAAAATGCGATCAGTAAGCAGAAATACAACTCTTAGCCAGTAAAACACCAGTTTCCAGTTAAATGTTACAAGGCAAGATTTTTCCATTAATAAGAAATTAATAGTCAGATTGTGGAATCCTTAGTCGTGATTGTTAATTTTTACTCCTGAGCATAGTGCTGATCATTTTATCAGGTTATTAGTAAGGTGAATAAATATATTAAACCTAAGAAAGCTTAATGGGTGTGTGTTTTCTAGCAGACTTGTTTCGTAATTGCTGGTAACTTCCCTTGTGAATATACAGCCCAGTCAGTAGTCAGTTCTGTAATTGCAAGTTTCCTGTGATTAATTGTGCTGTTTCCTAAATTAAAGTCCAACAAGGTCTGCTCAGGATATGGGCTACTGTCATGTCCACAGGGATGTTGCTCATTTTAGCTATAGTTCATCTCTTTTATCAATAGAGGATAAATACTTAAATGTTTTGCTTCAAAAGACATTTTCAGAAAGATAAAAACAACTTACAAGGCACTTATCTAAAAGAATTTAGAGCTACATATTTGCTGTGCACTCAAAATGGCTGTGGAATTTGCCTTTGCTTTTTCTAAAAGCAGATCCTGGCTGGATAAAGTGACTGTTTTTACCATCTTTTTCTGCTCAGTATCCCTCATGCCATATTTTGAGAAGACCCAGACATAAAGAACAACATTTTCTAGAAACCAATCAAAATAGATCACAGATACATCCTTGGGTCTGTGTTTCAGATTCACCTTACATGAATCTGAAGTTGCTGTAGACTTTGGCAATATATAGCCTGAGAAAACTGAAAATGTTTTCTTGTTCTCATCTTGTACTTCCTTAATTTTGCTTTGGGAAGTTGATTTATACTTCTGTAAGAAAAAGAAATTACTATAGTCAATACATATGCAAGTGTATGTTTATGGAGTTCACTGTTTACAATAGGCACAGCAATATATTTAAGTTTAAAAGTTTACATATGTATGCATGCATGCACAGACACAGATCAAAATGTGTACACAGTAGGAAAGAGATGTTATGAATATGACTTAAGTTTTACATAATGACTGAACAAGACAAATCAGGCCCACCTTTTTTACTGGAAGGGATGAAAACCTGCTCTGTGTATTAGGCTGAGAACAGTCCATCTCTGCCTTGCAACTGTGAGGAAGAACTGACAGTAGCAAGGTGACCTTTCATTGATGAAGTTCATTGTACAACCTGATAATGAAAGACAGGATATGGCTTCCATGTCCACAAACTAACAGAAGCATCCCTGTGTATGAATAGACTTCTCCAAAGTGTGAGTTACACATCTACTTCAGATTGACCACTGGCTTGGATTCCCAAAATAGCTACATTGGAGCCCTTACTCTAATGGAGAAGAGTGAAAACTGAAAACAAATTTTGCATCTTCCAGATAATGATAACATTAGTGGAGAGGCTGCAGTGGGCAGGTTTCTCTCATGTCTATTTGTGTCCTTACTTGGGCACCACAGAGAAAAGAATTTAGCCTAGAGAATCCCTAATCAGGTAGGTGCTTACCTGCTTTGAAATGAGGTGTCTAATCATTCTTCTGACTTTATACTGATTACATGAGCCAACTTCCCTCTTGCACTTTGTTTTCATATACTTCCCATGTGGTTTACAAGATGGATCTTGGCATCTAATTCAGGACTGTAGGTTCTGCTGGTTGAAAGAATGTCTGGGAGTAAGTCTATTTATAGCTGTAGCCCCAAGTACTTGAACGTCTTTTGAAGATTAGTTTTAGGCTTCCAAGCCAGTTAGGACAATTTTGTCCTGTCCTGTCCTGTCAGCAAACACCATGAGATACTGTATGTAATTCCAGTTGCAGCTCTGTTTGAGTTGGGCTAGCTGTTGTACAAACTGATCATATCACTGCCAAGCTGAGGATGCAGGCTTCCTCTGTGTGTTTTTAAAAGTCATTATGTCATTGGCACCGATTAATGACTTTCCAGCTGAAATCAGTGAACAAATATGAATGATTACATTGTGGTTATTTTGATTATCTGTGGAACCAAAGCAGGCCAGTTTCAGAGCAAATGAAGGATTGCTCAAACCTGGATAATAGAATTCATATTTTCCCCATATGGCAAGGTTATATGTTTAAGTAAATGCAATCAGAAATCTAAATGCAATTATGAATCTAATTTCCCCTGCCAGCTGATAAAATTCTCCTTAAAAAAACAAAGCAAACCACATGTATTCCAGAACACCGGTGTCTTCAGCTTCTTTTTATCTGCTGCCTGTGTGTCTTTTTTACATTCGTCAGTTTATCTGTGCCTCTGCCCTCTTGTGGATTTTAAATGTATTAAATACTGTAGATTTATATTATCCAGGTTTTAAGACTACATGTCATTGTAATGATCTTATGACTAATTTGCATTATCTAGAAAAAAAAATGAGAGTACGTGTTCTATGATTCTGCTGGATTTCTTCTGAGTGCATTGTTTGACTAAAAGAATTGTTCTACCTACCCTGTGGTTTGGGGAGTTCTTTTGTTCTGCTTTTAAACCATATTTGTCAAACTGGCATAGCTGCCAGATCTTTTACATGTTGTTCTCATTTCTCATCCCCCTACTGTCACACAATTGCTCTTCAAACTTGACTGTCTCAGGAAACCATGAATTGAAAGATAATGACAAGGCATATGAAATACCACTGATTTATGCAAAGCTTAGGGAACTTTTTCTAAGGTCATAAGTTGAACAGATCAGAGCCTTCTACAGTATAACACTTTGCCAATACTACCTATAATTTCTATCTAAAATATTGCTGTGTGTGCAGAAGTAGTAAATTGCTTCAAAGCTGGAGGCCAGGGATCACTCCCTGTGCTGAATACATCCAGGAGGATTAGTGTATGTAAGCCTGCAAGGTAGAAAATAGTAAATAAAGCATAAAATGGAAATCCAGGCCCAGATATTCAAAACATTATGTATACATTCTGTGGTTTTCAGAGTAATTCAAATTATCTGTCACTTTCATTGTGTTTCTGTTTTTTTAAGTCAATGCAGTTTTGAATTTTGATACAGAACTAAGAGAAAGATGAATGTTATGTTCATAGTGTGCAGCTGAGAACAGAAGAACTCAGCTAATGCGTAAAATGACCTATCAGGCAATATCATTGTGGCAGTGTAATGGTCAATGCAAAATAATTTAGATAGCCTCTCAGCTTATATCTTGTAAAATGTAACAGTCAGAGGACAAGAAAGAAGAAATAAATACCATGGGGTCAGAGTTGGGAATTAAAAAATAAGCGTGGAAAGTGAATTTTTGGATAGAAATTTGAAATAAGTTGCTGGTTTACTTGAAGGAGGAGGTATTCTAGGACCTGAGAGCATTCTGAAGGAGCAGTCTGAAGGGCTTTGTAACAAAATAGAGGTAAAGACGAAAGCCCTGCCTGATCCTGCTTTTTTCCCCTTCAGTTTTCTACCCCTGCTGCTGTCAGCAGCTCAGTGAGCACAGCAGCCAATGATACTAGGAAGCTGTTTCTGGCAAGAGCTTGCACTGTTTTATTGGAATCCTGTTCTTTTCTGGATGCACACAAACTGGCCTACTGGAAAAATTCAACATATTTCTGCTACAGGCCATGAAAATTCGGGCAAAAAGCCATAGCAGAAATGTCCGTAAGCCGTGGTGAGGTGTGAGTGGGTGGCCACGGAGGCTGCTTTGTTTGCATCTTGTGTGTGGGGAGCGGCATGTGGCACTTGTCAGGCCCAGGCTCACACTGTCCAAGGTGCTGATGGCACCTGAGACGCGGGCAGCCGCAGGGCCGCAGAAGTGGGGACCTGCCTTCTGGGCCCAGTAAACCCCCAGATAAAGGAGAGATCTCTGAGCCAGGCATTGTTCTGTTCTGCACAACAGCACGGGATGTGACTGTCAGAGCCTATCTTACCGACAGTGTCGATATTGTGACAACCTCTGTGCAGTTATAGAATACAGCCATCACAAAAGCCTGGCTATCTGCATTTTGGTCTGAATGTCCCCATTATCTTAACCTTATTCCTCTCTGCTTACATTTGCATCATTTGCATGATGTTGCAGAATAATTTTTCTGTTTATTTTTCGAAAAGTAGCAAAAATATCCCAAGCTCATGAAAATTCATTTCTTGTTGGTAACTAAGCTTTTATCATGCAGTGTTGCTGCTTCATGTAGACCTGGTTTCTAATCTCTGTAATTTCTTAGGTCAAATCCTGCTTTTGTTGTTTGTTCTTTGGCACTTTGGTGAAGGTGGAGGTAGTAGCTTCCTGTTATGAGTAGTGAAACAACAGATAGAAACTGAGAGACAAAAAGACGTTGAAATAAGCTTATGCTATTTCTTTAAGCTTATGCTATTTCTTTGGCACAGGTCACATAGACCACAACTCCTGGACCCAGAAGATGCCGTTAAAATGCTGTGACATGTACAGAAATGGAAGTAAAATTTCATTAGTTGTATTTGACATTTTTTGTGTTTGACATAACAGACCATTTAAATCTCTTGAAACTGTAAACTCAGTTTTGACTGGGAAAGCTGGTGGTCCTCTTTTCTGTGCTTTTGTTTCTTTTCTACTTAGCACCAGAATTCTGAGGTGAAGAAGCACAAAGCGTATCAGAAGGCTCTGTTTCTAGGAACGTACTTGAAGGTTGAGGGGAGATCTGTTATCAGGAGGAATTATCCCAACTAATAATGGAGCAGTGGCTTTCCCATTGAGAAACTTTAAATACTTGACAATGTTGTTAGGAGGAACATGTGACATGGAATATTCAGTTTCCTAAAAGGTCATCTCATTTTCCCTTCTTCTCCCCTGCATTATTTCATTGACACAGGAATAGAGAATAAGACTTTTCAGGAGAACAAGAGTAATTGATCATCTAGCTCACTCAAGAAGACTCTCTTTCAAGCTCAGAGAGACTATTTCAGAGCTGTGGGGAAACTGAAGGAGGATATACAGGTGTTTTAATGTTTGGCCAGGACTGTCAATCACTTCTGCTAACTAAAGGGCAAACAACAAAACTGAATTAAAATGTAGTTCCTTTGAAAGAAAAATAATGATTTTGAATTAAGGTTGTATATATTGAGAGTAGAAATATGCAGCTTTAGGGGCACATACTAGGTTCTTTTTCCCATTGTAATATAGACAATTGCCATCATTGCAGAATTACTAATGGATGGTCCAATAATTATGAGACTTCTAATTACCCACTGTACTGTTTTCATGATTCTGAACGTGGATTCTGGAAGCTGAACATGAAGATTTAAGATATTTTACCTTTTCTCCAGCTAGGGGAGAGAGAAGTGTGTTTTAAAAGAACAAAAGTTGGAATCTCAGAATGGCACAATTTCTGAGTAGAAGCTCTTGGAAAGATGACAGGTACCAGAAGACTTACAGAAAGTCCTGATGACTGTCCTAGAATGGAAATAACATTTGTTTAATTACTTTTCTTTTTTTAAAGCACATTCATCTCTACACATGAAAACGACGGCATAAATGTTGAATGGTGTTTTGATGATTAAGTCTTTATTGTAGTTTTTACTATAAGTTTGTGTGTAATCATATGCTGCCCTGCGGTGCTGCTCTTTATATATATGGGTTCTTTTGCTCACTACTTAGCACACACATGTGTATATGTGTTCACTGCGACTCTGAGGAAACGTTTAAATGCATGCTGGACTTCTGTGAAAATCCGTAAGATTCAGATGTTTTTTAGAAAATAAGGAAGATGCATTTGAACTCCATCTTAAATAGGAAAGTAAGGATGTGAGGAACTGAAACTTCAGGCTGTTTTTGACATACTTGTTCTTGTTGAGTAACAATTTATTTGTAAATGTCTTAGGGGATTTTGTAAAGTGCTACTTATTCTGAATTAGTGATAAAAACTTTTCCTCAACAAATTCCCTTATTTTGCCAACATAGCATTCTCGTTTTGCGGAAGAAAGCTTGAAGTCTGTTGCTCTTTTTTGCATCTCAACTTTCAGTTCTACTAAATCTTTCAGTCACTTCTCTTTACATCTTTATTTTCAGCACATTTAGGTAATCTGTAGGGTTTTAAGTTGTTTTAGCTTGGGTCCATTGTGAGACATTAATATAGCTTTGACAAGGTACATGGTGTGGAACGTTTTGGTCTATAACACCAATAAAAACAGATGGGGCAGCAGAGCCACGTATGACGTAAGGCACGCAAAAATGTGGATCTCGCCAATTAATCATGGCATACTGCTGACAAATAAGTGACAGTAATTGATGCAGCCCTTTGAGAGACAATCTGGAACTACTGCAACCTGGGAAAACTCATTCATTTCTTTTCCTTTGCTAAGTTAGTGGTGAATAACAGCCCTACTTAATTGCTGCCCACTGTTGCTTTATAAGGTAACAGTGTCAGTGACAAGTCAGGAAATAAAAGAGTCTAACAGTTAGAGCACTATCTGCCGAAGTCCTGTCTGCGTTCTGTTTCTGCAAACTATTGGTGTTTTCTTTTCAGTATATTGGCCACCAAAGGGCTGATACACATGCATCTGAAGTGCTTTTGAATATCTAAATGTGTTCTATTAGATTTTCTGCTTGACAGTCTAATTATCAAATGTTTTCATTATTTCTATTCATCTTATACGCTTAGGCTGTAGTGTCAGGATTTCTAAGATGCCCAATAGATTCCAGCCATAAAATATGTGTACTCTGACTAGATGTAATTGCACTCTGTGCTTTGTTTTAGGTGAACTTGTCTGACTCAAGAGTAAAGACAGAAGGTCTTATGGCTGCAGGAAAATGTCTAACTGTTTTAATAGGCAATATGCCAGACCAAGGCAACATATTCAAGCCACTGTCTACTGCTAAGGTCACGTTTGCAGAGTATTCCTTGGTTTTTGACAGCAGGGAGAGAAATCAAGACTCAGTCCAGAATACTAGAACAAAGAGATATTTCTGCTGAATTTTCTCTCTGGTAGGCAGTGGCTGCTTCCCATCACATTGAGGAAAATTTCCTTCCAGAGCAACAATAGCCTGCCTCAGTTATTACTGGAGTAAGGCCAAAATATTTCACTTCAGTGCAATAATATTTTTACAGCAAAAGAGCTGCTGAATGGAGCCTGCTAGGACTATCATATTTGCTGGCAGGGCCACCTCCTACCCAATCATGATTTAGATCCGCTGCCATTTCCTTGTAATTATCAGGCTGGGTAAGATAGTATTCATATCCCTGTTACTCCTGAATAAGCTCTGTGACAGCCTCCTTTTTCATTTTCTTACCTTTTTTCTGCTACAGCAGAACAGGTGTCCCCAGCTCTGAGAAAAGGAGGGGATAGCCAGATAAAGGTGGCATAAATAGCTGTGTGGGAAGATGGGCGAGTAGGAAGAAGGAGTGTTGAGGACTTCCAGCTCATTGCTCTGGTGATTTCATTAAACAGAAGGGCAGCTAGTCAGGCGGTAACACTGGATAAAGAAACTGGCATAATGACAGACCACCGTGGTCTATAGGAAAGAGGAAGTTTTTGTCAGTTTTTGTGTAAGATTCTGCTGGCACTTTAGAAAGAAGGAATAATTGCTTCCACTTTATGGATGTGGGAACTGAAGCAAAAGGCAGTTAATTGTCCTATTCGCTGGTAATCCACACTCTTGCATCTTCCATTGACTGGAACAAGAGCTGCAGAAACTTATGACCTTTGTGAACCAAGTTGGTTACATGTGATTTTCCCAACCTCTGTAGTGATTCAGCAACAGAACAGAATAGAGGTCTAGGTATAGATGTAAGGAGAGGAAGAGAGGAAAGCTGCTAATGAATCGTGTTCCCTTACGCTAAAATCCCTGGCAGCATCACTGTCAATTTAGGTCTTCCTAGCTAAGCACTGCAGTTCCTCTGTGGCCACAAGTGACTGATGTGAAGAGCTGGAGAGAACTGGAAATGCTGCACAGAACTGAGAAATGCAGATGTAGTCACCTGCATGTGAAGTGACCTGGGAAGAAAGGCAGCTCCCATATTATCAGAGGGGCTGCACCTACCTCCAGTCTAATTCTCCAGAGCCCCTCAACACGTCAGGGGATAATGCCTATTTCACCTGGGTATAAATGAACATGCACTGACAGGTTACCTATACAAACCTGACCATTTGCATCCTTGTCACCAGGGTTGTGACCAGGCCTCAGAGCTACTGAAATCACAGCACAGCACTATTTCTGGACACTTGACAAGTTGGCAACATCAGTGATAATATCCCTAGATTCAACCCCTCCCTCACGTTCTTTCCAGGTGATGTTTTGTGGAACAGGGACTTCGGTAATGAATGTCCATTACTCAAAGTATTTCATAATCTTCTGCTATCACTGCCATCAATCCATAAACACTATCATCTGTGTCCAGTCTGAAGGGTTTTGAAGCACGGATATGCCAAGAAAGGAGCAGTCACAGGGGTCTTTTTCAGCCCTTTAAAATCTTAAATCATTCTGCTGAATAGTGGGCTTATAGTATTGGCACACCCAGAAATAAACCTGTAGTTAAAGCAGTGATGTACAGAATTACACATCTGGGAGTGCCTATGGAGGTGGTTTGTTCAGTGCAGTGTTGTGGGGGTTGGTCTAGTGGTAATTCCCATCTTGCTGACAGTGTGTGAAAGCTAGATCATCTCTTTTGGACACGTTACAAACTTTTCTGGATTTAGCTTCACATTGGCAGAGTGCATTGTAAAGACATCAGGTCTTTTAGCACGCGTCATATCATCTAAGCACAAAACTGAATGAACCATGCTTTATTTCTACATGCCACTCATTGTCCAGCCTTTTCTTCTGGAAACACACTAAATGATGCTTTACTTTCTTTTGTGAAATCTCCAACTAGTGATTTTTGCCTTTTTTTTTGTCCCCCAGCTTGTGAGGTTTTTTTTTCCTTTTTCTTTTTTTAAGCTTCTGTTCTGAGGTTCGAAGTGCTGCAGGCATTGGTGACTGAGCAGCAGATTTTTTTCTTATTTCCATTTGGCCATATTTGTTCTTTGAACACAAATTTCTCTCTCTAGAGCCTGAATTTTTTCCCCACATCATTCTTGTTGCTGTGATATTGCAGTGCTGTTGCTAGAATAACTAGCCAAGAATGTGCTAGCAACAGACTGCAAGAATGTTATTCTTTAGGAGAAACAGTCAAAATGTGGGGCTTTGCAGGGAATTTCCAGTAAGAGAGGAAACTGATGGCAACGTAAAGAAAATCTTCAATGAAATCTTACTTGTTTACAAGGAAGGTACAAAACTCTGTTGTTCTGAATACAGAAAAATTAAAAAAAAAAAAAAACCAAAACCCAGACATTTAAAAAAAAGTCTGAAAAGTCTTTGAGTACAATTCCAAGAATTTTCTTGGTAGTGGTCAGTATAAAGTACTCTTCTTTCATCAAAGCTTTTTTTTTTTTTTTTAGGTATATGCACACGATTCTTGCTCTGACTTCCTGACTGGCTTTAGTTTTATCTTGTCTGTACTGTTTTGCGTTCTCATTTCAGATGCACAGATATATGGTTCTGCCAAAAAAAATATCCATTGAAACACCTCCACCTACACAGCTCAGGTTTTGAGGTGGCCTTGTGTGCGGTTTTGCTTTGCATGAAAACACATGTAATGTTTTATCTATTTGCCTCTCTAAAGCAGATTTAATGGCTTTATAAAACTATCTTAAGTGAAAGGCTAGTGTTATTCTTAATAACATCTTAATGAAGTTTAATCCAGTCTGCCACCTAATGACAAGATACTTTTGACCCCACATTTTACACTGGAGTTACTAAAAGTAAAGATGTACAATAACAGAATGGCTTTTCTTCTCCTTGCAGCTCAGGTTATTTGTACCATCTGCTATTGTTACTGCGCTACCTGCTGAAAATTGCTGATTTTATTGAAACAACTTTTGCTGTCTAATACCAAAGAAACCTCAAGTATTTATGTGGTTGTGCCTGGAGGGAGAACAGCAGAAATCCACAATTTCTGTGGGACATTTTGGATTTAGTGTGCTTACTTTTAGTAAAAGTACATGGTGAAGGGCTCTGAGGTGTGTGTAGGCTACAAGCAGAAAGGCTACAGGAAAGAGATGTTTATGGAACCCTAGGTAGATCTCCATAGCTTTGTATTTAAACTTATGAGATAATATCTTGGAGACTAGGAATAGCGTAAATGAGATGCAGAAGGAACTCATCATTTCATCTAAGTTGAGGTGGTTTTCCATGTGAAATAGAGGGAACTAGAATTTTAGCTGTTGCAAAAGTCCTGGCAAAGGCCAGGAGTGTTTTCCTGGGAGATTCTACCATTGTGTTCTCAGTTCCATTGAACCTTTTCTCTTATTTTAGTAGAAGAATTCTTGGAGTAGATTAGGTATGATACAAAATCTGTTTCCCTCTAAGTTTTTTTCCCTCTTTGCCTTTTCCCTTCAGGTTATTGTTGCTATTACACATGTCAACTTCTCAACCCTTCCTTTCCTGGCTGTCTTTCTCTGTGTTTAGATCTTTCTCCAAGAAATCTGGAAAGATGCACTCGTCTATTTTCCTTCCAAGCAGAAGAACAAAAGCACAAAATGAGTGGTGTATTCCCTGCTGATTCCACAACTTGAACCGATGTTTTTCACAGTGTTTTTGTAGCCTTCCTCCAGAGGCACCTGCCAGATCTTGATCCCTGCTCAAACTCTCATTGCTGTGGCTAGACACTGCTGTGGATTACTAGGATAAGATGTGACCTAGGAAAATGTGACTGCAAGTGGTAAAAGGAATGTTTTTCTGTAGAGAAAAGTTAACACTTCCTTTCCATCTGAGTTTGTTATAACACAAGCGATGATGCAGAGTTCAAGGTCCCTAGAAAACTACATTCTGGTATCTTTGACACAGCTTATAATGTATTTCTAACTTTGATGCAATGTAGCTGTCACTGTTCCCTGCATGATATAGGTGTTTTACTGAACTGCTAAAGTACTGTTCTTTTTAAACCATGTTTTTCTACCGTTTTCAGAGCTGCATGATTAGAGGCAGTCAGCATCGGTCAGTTCATTCAGAAGAGCACTTGAAACTGGCTGCTTGTGATTATGAGTCCAAGCAGTGACTGGGAATATAGATACCGAGATACTTAGTTCCTTACTACGTTTGTAGTTATATAACATTTCAGTATTTCCAAAAGAAGAAGCTGCATGAGACCCACAAGTATTCATGAGAGAAGGAGGCGTTGTGTCAGATGATTAGGTGTCATGTCCCTCTGGGAGCGCTCAGCCTGTTGCGTGGCAGTCCCTGTGTAGGCTACAGCTAGCGGCAGCATTTTCTTAACATGACTTCTTGCATCAGGAAACTAGCAAAAGCAATTACAAGATTAAATGTGGCATATTTATTGAAAGCGTTTGTTAGTAATGTCATGGTTTATTTTTAGGTTTGTTTTTTTTCTTAAAAAAATCTTATTTGTTTATTGCAGATATTTTTATTCATTATATCTTGTGGTGTTTTTTCCCTGAAGCATCTCCAGTTTGCATGAATGCTGCTTTTCAAAGTGTCAGTCAGATTCTGCATGTGAGGAGGGCGTTGGGTGGATTTTTGTGCATGTTTTTCTGTTCAGTGAAGTTAGTACTAACACTGTAAAATAACATTTGTTCTGAAAACCTTGTTTTCAGCTTGGAGTAGTGCTTGGGTGTTACATGAACCGTGAGCATTTTCCTGCCAGTTTGTACCTTAAACTAAGTGTGACTCTACGTAGAGTGTGATTTTTTTTTTTTTTTTCTTAATGTGATAATAGTTCATTACTATGCTAAAAGATTTTGATTTGGGAAAAGATGTTTGCTGAGTGATTTTTGAACTGAAACCTCACTCTCAATTGAAAATGTTACTCTGAGAATTGCAGTTTTATTTGATGCGCACGCTGTGGTCTTCTGCTTGGTCTCATTTACAGCCTGGGATGCTATTTTACTTTGTACTGTTTTGCACCTACCTAGTTAGTTATTCCTAACTAGTGAGGTTGCAGTTTAGATAAATAGTTAAGAAGAAAGAAGAAAAATACTGTTCCTAATTTGTGGTTGATAAATGAGGAATGACATAGTGAATTGGCCAGACCGTGCTCTGAAGTCTGTGGTAAAGCTACAATTTGAAACTGTATTCTGAGTCAGCTATTACATCCAACTCCTTGGCTGGGAAGAGTTTCAGCTGTACAAAACCTTTTTTAATAAGGAATAGTTTGAATGTCACCTAACAAACCAAGTTCTTTTCTTGTTTTGACATGAACAACGAGATTTCCTCTTTTGCTGGCAGACTTCATTAACTATGTGGCTTTTTTAATCACCAGGCACTCACCCAAAATAGCCTATACATTGTTGGAGTGTCCTTACTGGTAGGAAGCATGACCTTCTATCTGATACTGGGCCACCAAAAAGAATGTAGTAAATTTTAATGTGATTGTAACTTAGCCAGCATTTGCATAAAAGAAAACAATGATGTTCTTGTTATGGAGATCATTAATGAAACATCAGCACAGCTCTGCAAATGCTACCATGTTGTGATCCAGCTGAAAAAACAGCCTTGTGTAACTTGAGTACATTGCATAACACAGGAAGTGGAAAAACAAACTAAATTTTCAAGGGTTGTTTACATTTTAACTAGATCAGAATGAAAAGCCTACAGTGAATAGCTTTTTGAGTAATTTAACTTAGGTATCCTCTGAAGGAGTATCTATGAGGCTGAATATATTCTTTCTCGCCTGTTCAGTGCTGGTATTTGTGGTTGCATTTTTCAGCATGTTAATCTAATGTTTGAAATTCAAATAGCACTGAATTTCAAATAAGTCATGTGGCACTGTTTCTGCTTCCTATTGGAGAAGGGCATGCGTGTTCTGCGGTTGGGATGTGTAGGTGATTCAAAATTCATTATCTTTATGCAGTCAGGTATGTAACTTTGAAATTTGCTTACCAGTTAGTGTCTTGAAAGATAAAACCAGTAAGTCAAGTGTTTTGATAGGTGAACTCATGTTCCAGTAAAGTCGTGGAAACATAATCATTTGCAGAACTTGCTTGATATTTTTTATCTAGCTATAGTTCAATGTGTTCCAGTGCAAGTACATTCAAGACAAACTCATTTCCCTTAAATAATATTCTTCAGTTATATCTCACTGTAGAAAGGCAAAGTTGCAAAACTCAGCAAGATTTCAGGAGGCAGTCAATCAAGAAATTCCGCCATTTTCAAAAGTGTTAAATTTCCATGAGGATCAAGTGTGTAAACAGTGATCTGAACTTAGGTTTTGGCATTCAAATCTGAAATGTTTGTTAACAGCTTTAAAAGTCCTCCCTGATATTTTTAAACTTCCCAGATCAGAGATTTCTTTAGGATGAGTTACAGCCTGTGGAAGTTTATCTTGTTATAAAGTTTTTGAAGGAAATTGCATCCAGGCAAAAAAGGGTAAAAATTGAATTTAAAGACTGAAAAATCAGAAAACTGAACTGCAAAATTAAACCATCAAGTCTTGTTATGAGTGGTGTGTAAACTAATGTGCACAGAGTTCAGCAGACTTATGTTGACTTCATTAGCTGAAGATCTTTTTCTGTGACGCAGCTGAAGGGACACAGACATAGCTGACCGAAAAAAAAGATTGCTTAGCATCAACCAGCAGATTGATACTGGCACAAATGTGAATTATTAATGCATAGGACAGCCACATCATGAATTGTATTTTGTCTTCTATTAGTGGGAGAAGAGGAGAGGGTGCTGTGCTGGCTTATTTTAGTAAATAGTGTGGAGTTGTAAACTTTAAATTTCTTATGTAGTGAACTGAACAGAATTGCAAGGTACACATTCTAGTTTCTTTTGTTAGCATTAAAATTAATAGCCATCTGGTGAATATCAGCTTCAGTAGAGATGTTCTTTAGTTTTAGTCAGCCTTCAGTGGATAAGTGAGAGGCACAGACGATCTGCGTCTTCTCAGACATTGCTTGGCATTGGGTATTTTCCACCAGCAGGATCAGGATCTAAGAACAGAGGATGAGAAAGCACTTGACAATGGATATAATTACTGTATACCACAGGGCTAAAGTAACATCCTCAGCCTATATTATCTGCTCAAATAAACTATGTAATATTAAGTATGCATTAAGTGTTGTGGTCTATTTGATCTACAGAACTCTCCCATCTCTCCCGTCCCTGCCCCCCAAGCCACACATGTGGCAGTGGCTTTTCAATTGAGTGAGGGCACCACATAATTTATGGTTGCTTGGGGATTATTCTTTGGATTTGGGTTAACTTAAAATTTGGCTGTGTTTTTATAATTATTTTTTCCTTTATTTTATTTTCCCCATGTGAAAAAAATCTACTTTTGATACATATTACTACCTATGTATTTAAAATATATGACAATATGCAAACTATATTTCAAGTGGTGCAGCACTGGCCAATTTCCAACCTGGGTTAAATTTATAGGAATACAGTATATTGTATTGTTTTGTGTCAAATTCTTGAACTGACATGACACTTAGACACCCTCCCCCTCGCCCCCCCATCTTTCTTTATGTAAAACAAATATAATGAAACACAGCAAATAGGTGAAAGATGCATGCTTCTTTTAAAGGGCTGATTGTTTCAGGGAAAATATTATGTCTAGAGATTTCTTGAGATTACACTGTGTGTGTTCCATTATCTTGTGTCCTCTGTATTTCAGTAAATTCTAGAGGTCCTTGACAGTTGTGCTAAGTGCTTTAAGCTCATAATAAGCGAAGTGGACTTCTGGGCAGTTGAAGAAGGGAGAAACAAGAGCTGGATGTGAAGAGCAATTGTAGAAAGTATAGTGTGTGCTTTGTGAATGTATGTTTTCTGGTTTCCTACCTTTATAGCATACATGTGAAAACAAACTTTCTGTTATTGTTGCTTCATTCCTTATTTCTCTCTTGAGTTACAGTTCTCTCTTCCTGACATTCATGCTTCTGTCAATATCAAGTAAATGTGTAATAAAGATTTCATAAACTCAAGGGGGAACCAGACATGACAACTGAGATATGTGATTCACCTTTGTGAAAATCTGACCCCATTCAGGCCAAAGGCTTTTTTTTGTGCATGTCTGCCATTGCATTTGCAGTGATGTAGCTGGGAAGATCTCTAAATCAAATATTTTTCAAGTATGCCAAGAAATAAACATATGTTTTAAAATTTTATCCCTTATGCGCCCATGTCCTGATATAAAGTACTCATATGAGACTGAGCAAGTCATAACTGAATGTGTGTGTGGCAAAAATTATTTGGGTACTACGTATCTTAAAAGATTATTTGATTGTACATGTGTTCAAAATGTATATCCTACATAATTATGGGTGGATCCAAAAGTTATTAAAAATGTGGGTCCAGCTCCACGAAATAAAAGTCGTAAATAGAAGGGGAAGTAAAAAAACCTGAATAAAGGCAGAAATATGGATACATTTTAATTCCATTTTTTTTAAAAAAAGAACTGTATTAGATTAACTATAATTTTCTAGAAAATATGTACAAATGAAAGGGTCTTTGTAGCTCTGTTTAATTGCTTCCTAAACCTAGAAGGATGTTAGTTGTTAGTGATGCTGTTCTAGAAATCATTAAAGTCTTGCAACTCTTTTGTTGCTGAAGGTGCCTTACTCTTGACAAGATCAATCTTTCCTGTCATGCTTGCAGGCTGTAGGGTGCATGTATTAGGTATGTAACTTCCTGTATCTCTTGAAGGCTTATATTAGAAGGAGTCCTGGCAATATAATTAATAGGAAAATGCTCTATATTCAGCACAACAATGATTGCCACTTTCACTTAGTACAAGTACAACAAGTTGACATCTGTTCTTTTTATCCAGTATTTCAGTGACTGGAACATGTGCACTGACCTTGGGAAACTTGGATTGATTTTTGCTCTCTGGTCTTCCTATTTTGCAGAGCAATGGCCCGGAATAGAAGAGCTTGTTACAGTCTGGGGTGTGCCATTCTGAGGAGAGAGGAAGAGAGACAGGTGCATCACTGTCCTTAAAAGATAGGTTTTGTGGCTGTCTTTATCCCTGGAAAAGCTGGTTTTATAACCCAAGGCTCTGAATCCCAAAGTGGCAAAGGAATAATCCCTGAGTTTCTTTATGAACCTTTGCTTCTGACACTACAGCAAAGATGGTGTCATAATAGCCAGATGGGATAGAGACAATTTTCAGTTGGAAAATGTGCATTGTTTTTGTGCTGCACTCTCTGTTTTGTTTATTTTTTTGTCTACTTGTCAGTTCATTGTCCTCATGTTTCTCCGTTTACAAATCTGATCAAGAAAACAAACCCCTGAATGTTTGCAACACTGGGAAGTAACGCGCTAGAAATCCAAAATGAAAAATGGCTGCATGGTTTGTTTATCCTCTTTTTTAAAGAAAGAAAGAAAAAGGTATTTTCAGTGCAAAATGCTGTTTGAGAACTGTGAACTGCTGAATGCCTTATGTCCTCAAGTTCAGTGGGAATACTTTAGAAACAGCTATAATCGAGCACTCTGAATAATTTACTGTGGCTACTTTATTCTGTGATCTATCAGAGCCAGGCTGCAGTAATTGAAGCTGAAGTAGCTTAGCCACTGGAACTGCATAAGACAATAGGGGTGAATGTATTTCAACAGAGTATAAGGGTTTGATCAAAGTTCTGGGCATTATCAAAAGTAATTCCCTGTTGTAACAGGAGATTGCCTGCTGATATATGTTTTTAACAGATACTAAAGCCTATTTTCTATTATTTTTGCAGGAGGATGAACTTCTGTTCAACAGCCCATCCTTTAGTAGAAGTAAGTTCAAAGAAATGTCGAGCAAATGTTGCTAATACTTTTGAATTAGTGGTGCAAGTTCATGAGGTCACTTGTAAAAGTGATGTAATATGCAGAAAACCTCTAATAACTGAACATATGTTGTATGTAAAGCAAGAAGCAAACTAAACTGAAACACTGACATGAAATTGAGCGGCATGTATTCTGTATCCACATCAAAGGTCTGGATGGAAGGCATTTGAGACAAGGACATGGAGCTGGTAATGTGTCTGTTTTTCTGACTGTCGCATCAAGCATGAAGGCATTGTATTCCAACAGTCTGAACTTGAACATGTTAAAAGGGGTTTAGACTTGAGGAGATTTAGCATTAATGGCACACTTGCAAATAATTGGGGGTATTTTGCTTGCTTGTTTGTTTACCTCTGTGATCAAATTTATTACATTTGTGGATCTGGTTATATGCATTTAATGAAATCCTATATATTAAATACCATTCAACATTTTTCTTTTTTTTTTCTCCTGAATGGGCTAAGAGGTTGCATGCAAGAGTTCTGATGCTTATTGCAGTTGTATTAAAATGTGCAAATTTATTCTACGTTAGTTAACACTACTATAAAGCAGCATGCTATGAATTTATCATCTTTTTTCTTGAACTAAGTGGAATGCATACCCATTGAGCCTGGTGCTTCATGACATTCAACACTTTACACTTCCTGCTTAGGTTTCTCTATAAACCTGTGCTCATAATTAGGATGAAAGTAACTGGAAAAAGGAGTGCAAAGACCTCTAAGTTAGCTCGGATTTGGAGAGGCCATAAAGTGCAACTCAATTTCATGTAGATAAACTAGCATTCATACTTGAAGAGCTTTGTTCTTGGCCTGAGTTAGCAAACCCACTTTTCAGGTCGTCTTAATTTGGGAAAGGGCTATTGCACTCTCAACTATATGGTTTCCAGGTTTTGAAGGTAGCTCAGTGCATCGTAGCTTTGGGTGTCTGCAATGTGAATTCCTCTGTGATTTCCTTGGAGGAGGGACAAAACATTGTCCACTCCTAGAAATAAAATGAGATTACATTGTCTGTAAGATAGGTCCTGTTGTTTTAGTGCATATACAGCACGGAATGACTAATTGGTTACTTGCCTATGCTGGATGTAACCATTTTATACAGCTGCAAAATGAGGTTAAAACCCTTGGCTTACACTGGGAGGATTTTAAATGCACTTCACTTTTGTATTTATGGCTCTGTCTATGTTTCTGAGTTTAGTGGAGCTTCCAGAGCAAAGCAGCTCTGGCAGGCAGCCCAGAGAGGCTGCCCAGTCTGGGCAGTAGGCAGACTGGGATTCTTACTGCCTTGCACTGTACCCCAGTATCTAGTCATGATGCACACTGTACGTGTATGGACAGAAATGGTGAATGCAGACTGTAATATTCTGCACTTGCTTAAAATTGAATACTTTTTGGAACTTATGGCATATATATATGTGTAATACCTGTCTTCTGAAGATGTAATTGGCGTTTTAACTGAGGATCTTTGTACAATATAGTTTGTAATTTGATTTGACTATCAGCTGTGGTGATCTAAAAAATCGCTCTGAAGGAAGTCAGAAAATATTTCTCAGGAAATAAGTCCTTTGATATCTTCAAGGCGTCAGTGTTCTTCTCCATGCTCAGAATGAATAAAGAAATACTTTATGTTCACTGGGGTCAGTTTGGTTTTTTTCAAGTGCAGGAAGAGCACAGTGCCTCCAAAACAGCTAAGCATTACTGTGTGCAGAATATGTGTTTAGAGAGCAGAGCTTTTCACCCATCAACTGTCCCTAAATACATCAGCTGGAATTAGGTGGCTACGGAGTCAGTAACATTAAAATTCAGAGGGAGATGCCAGCATTGGCAGAGGATGATTTCTAGTCCCGGAGTCTTCATGCAAAGTGTACAATATTCCTCCCCTGTAATCAGAAGCAGATCCTCCCCTCCCAGCTGTCCCCTGTACTCTTGCTCACATTCTTACATTAGTAGTGTGGGCCAGGCAGTGAAAACTTCCTTTCCCATAATATCTTCAAGGAAATCCGTGGGATTATCACCACCTGTTACCACTGTGCAGCACTCAGATGCTGTTCCACTCTGCAAGGTGAGATAGAAAGTAAATGCAAATGTGAATGACAGTTGAAGGAGTGGATGACTGCAAAAGAGAGCCTTGCAGGTAGGATTTCCTGCTGCAGGATCCCTGTCTGGATGTGTTGGGACTCTACACTGTGGTCCATGTTCTTCATCTGTTTATTTTCCTCCTTCATCTTTGTATACCTTTTCAGGTCTTTCAGTGCTTCACTAATGCTTTTTGCTCTCTTGTTTTCAAATTGTTTTCATAACAAACCAAAACCAACCCACAAACAAAATGTTGAATTTATTGTAACAGATCTGAACGTGCACTCTGATACTGGTGAGGCATACACTGTGGGTGGGATTCAGTTGCCTAAGCATTAAGCCCTGTTGTGCTCTGGAAGATGCCCTAGGGCAACTCACTTGGGCCTGCATTTACCCAGAAGGGCATGAGGTCCTTTCTCCTTTGTCAGCCTCATGGAGACATTTCCACATACCCTGAGGCAGCTGAAATGCCACTGGACACCTATGTTTACACAACTGAATCTCGCCCACAGTGAGGCATTGCACTCTGTGCAAAGGTTGAGAGAAAGTTTCCTGATGAGTCTTTTTGACACAAAACTGGGATTTTATTTATTCTTTTCCGCGGTATGTGCCTTTCATGGGGGCAGAATTCCCAATGTAAATTGGTTGTTCAGCTCATGGCACGCAAGCACCCTGCCAGAGGGGAAGGAAACATTTTCCAACCAGTTTTGTAGCAGCAGCTCACTTTGGTGACTCCCGTGCTCTGTTGTACATTATTGCCACTTACAAAGCCTTGCATTTATAATGGAATAATGTGCTGTTTGGAGGATGGTTTCTACTGTTTGTGAATCCTCCTTTTTGCCAGAAAAAAAGAAAAATAGGAACAATTAGCAGAATAACGAGCAATAGCAGGAATGTTTGTCTTGCTATCATAACTCTAAATTGGTATAATAAGAGTTCATCTGGAAATTAAATAATTGTGTCTTGTTTTCTTAGTGATTTTAGAGCAAATAATGAGAAGGTAAAGAAGACTTTAATGTTTTAAAACAAAAGATAATATATTCCTGGAACAATATGGAACAAATTGCTGTTCTGGCCCCTTCTTTTTGTTCTCTGCCTTGCCTTGTGTAGTCTTTGTGGAGAGTGCATAAGGACTTATTTAGAAATGCAACCCTCACTCCTGTGATCATCTCCACATGGGGGCAGAAGTCTGTCTGACTATCATTTTTGCTGGGTGGGGTATTAATTTTTGAAAAGATCTGAGTAACAGATAGTGTATATGTTTCTGATATTTCTTAATGTGGTTATGGTGGCTTGTGCTTCCCTCCCGTTGGTGAGGAGGGGATTTTCAAAAGTGCTCTGTTGGCCAGAGTGTATTCCTATTAAAGACATCAGGGAGACTCTTCTGGATATAATGGAAGTTGAGATTGGACAATAATAATCAGTCCTTTTAAAAATCTCATAATTTGTAATTTTGTAGACAGCAGGTAGAATAGTTGAAATTAATACTGTAGCTGCTAAGAAAACGTGTACATCTGAATTCTGCACTGAGAATTGTAGCTACTAGTATGCGCTGACCAGAAATGTTGCTTGATAATTTTTGTTGCTGGACAAGAATGGAGGGAAAAGGGAAAGTGAGGGTAGAAATATATGCTGAGAACATAGATGCTTATCTCAAAAAAACAGGTGAAAGTTACTTTTTGTTTTGTTACTTATATATGGGAATTCTTGGTTTCAGTATTCTCGTCATTATCCTATAATAATCCCCCCATCTTTTGCTGTGATTTATCCCACAGTATGCTTAAGCTGCATCATCCATGGTTGAAAAATATTGCTATCATTTATACAACATATGAATAAAGAATGTTGGTGGGGAAGTCCACTTAAGTGACCTAGAACAGGTTAAGTACAGAAAAGATCTGAAAGTGTATATTATGTTTCTTCTCAGTCACATCATATTAGCTACGACATTGGTTGTAGCTGTTCTGGTTGCCTGAAGATCACACTAGCAACATTTTAGCTGTAGCATAAAACATAACATGGACATAATATGCATAAGTAGTGCCTGTCTCCAAGGAGAAGTTATAAGTAGAGGAAGTAGATGTACTTGAAGCACTCATGTGTTTTGCTGAAAGGGACAGAATTTATATCCATCTGTTATATCAGTGCGCTTTATATAGTATTTCAGGCCTTTTGGATGTTAGTCCCAAGCAAAATTTTTTTGAGAACTGCTACAAGATGTTATAAGGGCCATTCAGTGCCATCAGATGCTTTTCTGATGACCTGTGATAGACACTTAAAGATTAATCAGATGATCAGGCCTCAGGCATTAACCATATTATCCCTTGAACATAGCTTTTAACACCTGATTTATGAAACGCATTTGACCTTTCTGTACATTTATGGAAACCTGGTAGTGCAGTCTGACAGCCATGAGTTTTTGTTACCTTTTGAAATTTAGTTAGGAAAGCTATTAGCTGGAAATCCCTGATGTGGTTTCCTGTTTTATCTATTTTGGGATTAGTGTAATCAGATGAGTTTTCAAATTGGCTTGGACAGTGCCAATATTGAAGTATTTCTTCTACAGCTATTCTAGTATCATCAGTATTTGTTAGTGATAGTTTCTCTTTACACAGTATTACATTTCTAGCTTATCTGGGTTTTTTTCTAGCCTCTCTACATACATAATATATATCTCAGCTATTTAATTCATGTTATTTTGTTAGGAAAATGGGATATTTATCAGTCTATATTGGTAAACTTCTTAGAAAAAGATAAGGGGAAGAGTTTTGTGTTTTTTTTAATGTTGGGCCTACAGATGTTTTTATTAATCAAGTTACTCTTCCAGGAATATTTTTGTCTTTATCTGCTACCTTGAAAGGGAGGGAGAAGTGATGCTGAATTTCAGATTTGCTTAGTCACATTTATTTTGTAAAAAATTCCTGCACTTGATTGGAAGTTGCTGTGACAAATGTGAATAAAAGAGGGAGACATAATTGCTACTTTACAATAATAAAAAAGATAATTGCAGAGTCAGTGCTACTGGTTAAATAAGCCAAAAGAGAGCCAAACAATGTGCTAATGCTGCAGAGTTTGGTTCTGGGTGCCAAAATTGAATTTGATCTTCCCCATTGGTATTCTAGTATAGTGTTCTAATCTCATCTCATTCCAGAGAGAACTGTGGCATTTTGATTTTTTTTTGATACACAATCTACATTTCCCTAAGCTAAGCAGAGTTTCTGGAGAAGGATGCAAGGTGCTTATCAGAGGACATCGTTCCCAAGTCCCAAAGTGGTCCTCTGCTTACAAAAGTGAACAAGGCATGCTCTGGCACCTAGGTCTTTTTTCATTAGGCGTTATGGCAGTAAAATATTACCTCTGTCAGGGAAAAAAAAAAAAAAAATCCACATCTGACATCCTCTAGCCTCAGCTATAGGTCCTTCCTTGGGTTTACTAAGCTTCTTGTATCTGACTGAAGCCTGGAGCTGTTTAATGCAAAAGCTGTCAGGGTTATCTTCACCATAGCATGGCTAAACTGGGAAGTGGAGAACTAGTTCATCATCTGTCTCCTGGATGGCTTGCTTTGGGGAGTTCCTGGAGTCCCAGCTGGGATTTAAATCTTACTGGCTTTGGTGACAGCTCCGTCTGTTAGCAGTGGTGGCAGTCTCTGGGAATCATTCCTTCATGCTCACGAGGACTGTTTCTTCCCTCTGGTTAATTGCAGTGAAGTGAATTAAGTACTAAAGCAGAGTTCATCAAGGAAACACACACCTTTCAAAAATGAACACAACATTCACTCATTATTTATACTGATCCACCGTGAGAGTTCTTAAAAAAAGTTAAATTAAACCCTTATATCTTAGAAATATGCAACTCATGGCTCTTGTGATGAGTTGTGGGCATAGAGCATATTTGGGATGGGATTATTGTGACAGGTGTGACTTGAAAGGCAACATAGTGACCAATGTTTGGGAAAAGAGATTTTTGTATTCTTTGACCCTTAGCTAATTTTCGCACTTACAGTGACTGCAGACCTACTGGTGCTGACAACAGATGGCTCAGAATATTCTTACAGGAGAGCGTGAAGTAAAAAGGAGATGGATAATTGCATTCATGCTGTTGGCCCTGAAGTCCAGAGTTGTTACAGGCTGCAAAGTGATGCAGAGGAAATAGTTGACCACAATGGATGTGTAGCAGTAACAAGGTGAAACTGCGTTACCCTTTTCACAGAACTGATAGAGTGTTTTAAATATTCCACTCTAAATCATTTACTGAGGAGTAAGTGAAAAGTCAGAAAGTCCTTAGGTGTCCAGTAAAAATGTTGTTAATTCAACTACTTAGCTGGGGTTGAACGCGCAGATCTGAGAAGGACTGTCTTGTGCTTCATTTGTTTATGTTTAAAAGTTTATGCTTCCTCCCGTTTGATTTGGTCATTTTGTTGAATATATTCAACAAAGAAATAGGAACTGTGTGCAATTGGAAGCATTTCCAGATTGGTTCTGTGTTACAAGTGGGAATACACTGTGTGAGATATTTGTGAGAAGGCATATATGCCAATATACAGAAATAAAGAGTATACCTATGGCTTGAAAGTACATTTAGCATAGGTGCTCATAGAAAACCCCCAGAATATACCAGAAGGAGTGGAATGCACTCTGAAAGTGATGCTTCATCATTGTCACATTTCATTACTGCTAGTGCCTCCCTCCAAATAAAACTTTCAAGAAGGCAGGAAATGTGGAGTGACAGTATGCTAAGGCATGCCTTGCCACCTCTCAAGCCACATGGCAAAATTTCTGCAGGCGAATTGATCTGTTTTGCTTCTAATCTTATATATGTAGAGCTGGGAAACACATACAAAGGATATTACAGAACACAGCATCAAAAGAAATCCCCGACGTGTTGGCTCTGCAAGCTTCCTCTAGGGGATTTTACAGAAACCATAGCTTCATATCTCATTGCACATGTCTAAATAAATATTAAAGACAAGCATTTTGCATAAAATATGCTATGGTACGACAGCAAGATTATTAATTTATTTGCCCCTGGCAAAAGCATTTTAAGGCTGTAGTCATAATCTCCAATTATTTGTTATAGTGTCCTGACTTTTTTGAGTATTGTTTGTCCAACAGTATTTACACAGAAGCTCATTTGTGAGAGTTTTTAACATTTTTAGAGGTTGAAGTTGGTATGTGTTTGACATACATGCAGATTATTTTGGAAGATGAGGGCAAGACACACGGATCAAAACTGCCTGTAAACTGCTGCTGAATTCACAACAGGGAGTTGGACTTACATGGGTTTTAATACTTCAGATTCCTCCCCAATCCTTTTCTTTTCCCTGTAGCAATTTCCAGCAAAAACACATCTTATTTCCCCTTGCTAAGACAGACCTAAGCATTCCCTTTCTTTGAGAACATCCAAATTCCCTAAGGCAGACACCCAGGAATGTGTAATTTAAAAAAGGAAAAAAAAAAAAAAAAAAAAAAAAGGGAAGTAGGGGAGAAAAAGAAAAATAAGATAGCTGAGAGGGTAGTCCTGCATTCATAACCAATTCCAGAAAATAGAAACAAATATAAAATGTCCTCTGAGTGTAAAAACTTTTAGTCCGTTGTATGTATTTGCACTTGATAGATATTTGCACATGTACATATTTGATAGGTAAACATTTGATTTGCACCTCATATATGCATACTATTAAAAGATAGGTGTTTTTCCATCTTGTCTTGCAACAGATACTGCTCTATGGAGATGACAGATGGATAAGTCTCTGATTCTCTGATCAGAAAGAGAATTTTATGTTTTTGTGCTCCCTCAAGAAAAATGAAGCATTCTCATTTCTGCCTTGAACATCCTGTGAAAGGAAAAGTTAGTGTTTCTAGGGTAAGTTCTCATTTTGTTATGGAAAATGCTGGGGGCCTTGTTCTATTCTGTAGCTACCTCCCTTCTGCCCGCAAATCCCAGACCCTCCCTTAAATGTTTTCAGAAATTAACCTCATGGCCTATCCTTCCATGTTTCCCTCTGGAGGTCAAACGGCTGCAGGATAGGTCTTTAGGTAGGGAAGAAGGGCTGCCAGATTCACAGCTGTGCAGCTATCCTGTGCTCATGTGTGCAGAACACTTCAAACAGTGCACCGAGGGTGTGACAGGGTTGGTTCAAGATGGACCAAAAAGCAGTTCACACCATTCCAGTGAGGATTGCCAGCGAGGGCAAACATCTGATGTTATCCTGATGAGGATGCAGCTGATCATAATGCGGCCCAATTTTCAAGGTCAGTCAATCAAATCTAAAAATCTTGTAGGATGAACGTCAAGTAGAATTGTTCTTGTTGTTGGTTTTTCACCCCGTCATTTGTGCTTTCTACTTCTGGTCTAAGCAGCAGATAAAGGGTTTAACAAGCCATTGAGAAACCTGCCATTAAGAGTTTTGGTATTGATCTGATATAAATGAATCTTTAAATATAGCTAATTTATTTATGAACAAGAGAGTATCCACAGAGGCAAAAAGTAGGGAGACCTTTAAAATAGCAAGATTGCCTTTTTGTATTTTGTGTGCAGAAGGGACTAATGAGGCTCTTCCTCAGTCTTGTTTGCCTGCTCAGATTTTGAGGGAGAGTTGGTTTTTTTCTAAAATCATCTGTGACCTCAAAGAGCCATGGTGACAAAGATTCTCAGATCATTCACAGAGTCATTCAAACCCCAGGGCAATGTTTGTTCTGTCTCTAACAAAGGCCAAGATATTGGATTATAACATAGTCCCTGCCATAAATTTAGTGTTTCCTCTCTTTAAAACCATCAATTTAGGTCGTACTGCCATTGTGTTCCTTCAAAAGTCTTCACAACTGGAACCCCTCCAGAAGTCAAAAAACTAAATTTCCTGCCTGAGATGTACTGAGAGATAAAATCTGCCTTGTTTCCTGTTTCTGTTTAAAAATCCTACTGTTGGATAAAATATGCATCATGAACCGTTAAATGAAAGTTTTAATTCATCAGCCTCTGATTAATTCTATTGGTGCTATGTACACTATTTTAGAAATGGCTTTGTATATCAGATTAAAAAAAGTTGCTGTGACAATGAGAAATGCATGTGCAATACTTCTGTAAGCAGTTCAGATTTATGATAACTCCAGGCTTACTCCTGTTCCCTAGTCATTCCTTGTGTAATGTTGTTCCTTGTCTGACGTGAAGAGCAGACTTTCTGAGAATGGAAGATGTCTCCCCTGTATTAAAGCCCTGTCCAAACTAGAAGCACTGCAATGACTTCATAATTAGGGACAAAGCTTGGAGTTTTTGACTGTCACTTGGTCCTGGAATTGTAATTCTTGGATATGTGCCGAACTGCTCCATTGTGTAAGACACGTGTCGTGAAGGTGATGTTCTCCTTCCAGCAAGTTTTTAGCTTGAAATGATACAGCAGAAGTAGAGGTGTGAAGCTGTGTCACAAGATGAGTCAAAGAATGATGAAAAGATTCGGTTAATGAATCTGATGTAGACTTGCACATGAAGTGAAAAGTTGTTTTTTCCCCGAAGCTGAAAAATTTACAGGATTTTCTCAAAATATTTCTTTTATGAAGCAGATGTGTAAAGCAGATAAATTCTCAAAAAAATTAGCCAACATAATGCTTTGGCAGGGAGAAAAGGACTATTTTTCTATGACAGCGATGTTCCTGAAATATGGTAGGTGCAGTTATTTTCATATTTGGTAGTTATTAACATTTATGAAGTGGCTGAAGCAACTGGCTTGGCTCTAATGTAATGTACTCTTTGAAATGATAGTGTTTTGTAATCCTGTTGTTTGGTGATGAATATTTGCACATTTTCTTGGACTTGTTCCAGTAATTTACAAGGAGATGCTTTGTAGACTGTGGAAAACCCCAGAAAATTTCTTGGCTGGGTTTACTCAGACAAAGTGAAATAAACCTTCAGTTCAAAGATATGATACATGCTATTCCTATTTTGAACACTGTACCTTCATCACATGTGACCTTGCTGTTTGATGATTTGGCACAATGCCACAGCATAATTCGATGATCCACTGAAAATTGTGATTCTTTCATGTGGAAAACAATAAAAAGCGTATGGTATCAATTATACTTCACTATTTCTCTGAGAATTCAAGCACCAGAAATAAAAAACACTGTCTGAAGACTTTGAATTTCGATTAACCGGAAACAGTTGGTATAAATTATTTTTGCTGAAACTGCTCTACCAGTCCTGGGTAATAAAAGAAAAAATAACATTGGCATTTGATTGACTTCATAGGTGCAAAATATGTCATGTTCAGAGGGAGCATAAAATTCCGTGTCAGGCGGTGGAATCATTTTATTGAATACCATATTTGTCATAGAGAAGCTTGGAAGAATGGGTTTCTTGTTACCTTAATTTCTACTGTATCTCTACTGAGCATGGTGATCTGTGTGATCAGATATACTGAATAATGAATGTGATGGATAGCTACAGTAAAAGAGGAGGTAAGAAGGGAGGCTTCTAGAATAGTAAGACTTTTGGTGGAAATCAGAGCTGAGTTATTCAATGAAACAGTTTTACGAGCAACGTATTTCTAAAGCATGGCGTAGATCTGGGTTTTAGAAATTTCAGAGCTTGAATGTATTTCAGTGCCTTACTCTCCCAGTAAGTACTTTCATTATAACTGACCTTACAGAAGTCAGTTATTATTCAATGAGGGGGCTTTTGTTTCTTTGTTCTAAGATAGAATTACTCTGCAGAATCTAGAGTAGTTCTGGTATGGTAAAATCTCCAGTCAACTGCAATCAAATTTACATTACACTGTGTTTGTCTTAACACCCAAGATTTATCTTTATTGATTACTACCACATTTGGTAAATACCATTTTTTGCTGTAGTTACTGTAATAGGAACAACTCTATAAAAGTGGTAGCATGTACTCAGGTAGAAACTTATACACAGTGCACCTGGAATTATTACAGTAAAGCAACAAGCAAGTCAATAAAATCCTTGTTAACCAGAAACTAAAACAGGAAAGCGAGTTAACTTCTGGACTTCTAAATTTTTTACATGAGGAATACACTCTTATCCATGTTAAATATGACTTAAATCAGTAGAATTGCTTGTGTAATTAAATACCACCTAACATTAAGAGTTTATGTGCCTAAAGATTTACAGTGTAGGTTTATTAGGCAATACTTATTACTTTCTATTTTTATTCTAGAGGTGGAGTTGCATGAAACAGAGAACAGAAATTGGCCTTCAAACTTGGTATAAGTCTCACTGAATGGGTTAGCAGAGGAAGTGAATAAGTCAGTGTGCAAGAATAGCTGAAGTTCAGAAACAAGAGTAGAACTTCAAAATTGTGAAAACAGCAATAGAGAGAAAGGAAACAACGTTACCCTGCAGCTTTTTGTCTGTGGGTAAAATCTGCCAGATGACTGATATCAGTAAAAGTGAGAAATTTGCTGTAGGTTAAAAATAAACAAATAAAAAAGCAGGTGGAGGTGATGAAAAGAAGTTAGTAAATCCCTGAAAACCCCAGATGGGCCTCTGTGGGCTTCTATTAGCATTTGTTGACGAGCAGGACTCCATTTGCATGTCTTTTGTACTGCAGTTAGGATCATTGCAGTGTTAAAATATGCTATATTCTAAAGCTATGGTGAGAGTAGCAGTAGCACTGAAAAATATAAGTGGACAAAAGAACTGTGTCCAATGAATTCGTGATAAAAGATTTTATTAACTATGTTGTCTTTTTTGCAGAGGGTCTTGTAGGACCTTGGGCACATGGGAAGAGAGACCCTATCTAGGAGTTTGATAAAGACTCATTGAGTGGTATGCTACCAAATTCCAAAATTAAAACCAGCTGATTTTCAAGCTCCTGCTCATATCAGTTTAATGGAGTATCCATTATCGTGTGTGCTGGTAAAATACTGTGCCAGTGATGAGGGGGTGGCACTAATGTAGCCTGTTTTTTTAGTTCAGGAAGAGCTACAACAGCCCTTTGGTTTAAGGTCTCTGTGCACATCCTTTCCTGATTTATGACTTCATGAGCCCAACTGCATAATCCTGGAAGCTAGTGTTGGTGGTAGGAGCCTGGATCTCTCTCTTCCTCAGAGCTCAAGGTCTGTCAGCACACGTCCTGTTGTTGACACTTGATGCTGGCTGAAAGTCTGCTCTGTTATCTGGGGTGTGTTACCACTGAGAACTGGCACTTGACTGCCCAAATGGACTAGTTTTTTCCGGTATCACTTCCAGTAGCCTGTGATTTGAATGGTGACAAACAAAGCACCTTCCTGCTGATTCCTTCTGCAGCTTATTCCCTTTTAAGCTATAAAGAAGATACCAGACCTTGGCAAAATGGAACTTCTAGGACTGTACCCATAGTATGACTTACTTCCTTTAGTTCTGATTATTTGAAGGTGGGTGCATAGTTGCTTACACCTGAAGCACATTTAGGCAACACACATCCGAAGTATGATACTGAAGTCCTTATACTTGTCTGCTTGCCCAACCAATTATTTCTGGACACCCCCAAGAACAGAAGGGGCATGGGTAACTCACCTGAGAGCAGTCCTGCTCCATAATGTCCCTTATTTTGGTCAGTTAACCCCCAGGCCCACCTGGGTCACCAGGCATGGGTGTTGCCCTAAAGTATTAACTGGGCAGTCATCAAGGTGTAATGACCCTCTGTCTTTCTTCTTCTGAGAGATGAGTGACAGTGATCTGATGGGAAATAGTGACTTTTCTCTTTGAGGTATTTGGTGATAGAGAAATTTCATAAAATTAACTGTAAATGACACCTATTTTCTGCAAATAGTTTTAGCTTCAGTACTGATGGCCCAATATACAAATGCTTTCACCAGCATAGCTAAATTTACTCATTAAGAAAATCATATGTATTTGGAAAACATTAGGATTTATTTTTATGAAATAGCATCTGATAGTTAAACTGCCATATTTTTTCCAGGCTTCTTTCATTAGAGAGACTGATGACTATTACTACAAATATCCCACAGAGTATTCAATTATGCTGGAAGGAGGGTGAAAATGACATGCCAGAAGCTACGCAAGAGAGATGATGCACATTATTCTAATTTTATGAGGTTGTAGATCTTGGGAAAAGGAGAGATTTATAATGCCACTCCCTCCAATAATTAAGACAGTGTGTGTCTGATTTATGTATATGTAGTGGGAAGATGCAGTAATTTGCTGAAAATATCACAGAAAGCAGAATCTCTGAATAAAAATGATCTGCGCAATCTTTGTTTTCTCAAGATACCTCGCAAAACTCCACATTTTCTACACTAGTCATGAGATAAAACTTTATTCTTCAAATTGAAAATTATCTTTCTTTGCTTCGGTCATTGTTTTCTCTTTTGTTTACAGTGATTTGAAGCTAGCTAAAAATACATGTTGTATTCAGTGGAAAAGCACCCCTGATAAGCCATCAACATAATGTTTTGTAAATCTTGCCTTCTGAATGAGAACAGAAATTTGGTAGTGTTTTTTTACTTCAAACTAAGCATTGACATGATTTAGCAGGTCAATTAAGTGTATGCTTGCTGGTAGTTCATAAATGCCAGTGAACTAACATTTTTTTTTAAAAGAAGTCGTCTGTCTTTGGAGGAATTACTCCTCCAAAGCAGAGAACAGTGGCAGGCTTATATACTGTGTTGACTTGAGGTCAGGGACAACTGTATGTATGCAGATTTTGAGGTAGAGTTTAAGGCAACATACTTTTCAAAATCTTTAAGACCAGATCTTGTAATTTTTTCCCTTCAATTGCAACTCAGGATTCAGTCTTCAGATTACTATGTGGGCAGTGAAATAGTTCAAAGCAGTTGAACTAAGTATATTTTGTGTATTCTTCAGGTTGCATTCTTTGATAATTTGTGCTTGTTCCAAAATCACATATGGAAAGAAAGCCCTCATTAAGACCAAAATGCAGTTTTTAGGGGAAATTATAGATAAAATTCGGCTGGTTTCAAGAGAAAGTGCAGGAACAATAAATGAATAATACTTCTTCTCATAACCATTAATTAACACATTGGGCTGTGTTGTAGGATTGATGAGACTCTCTCATCTGGCAATGTTTTCAAGGGAAAAACAGGTCTTAAGGTGTTTGGTTTTTTTTCTTCAAGTCTTCTTCATTTTCTCCAGCAAATTTGGATTTGGCTGATCTCGCTTCCAGTTGCGTTAGACTAGGGAAACTCCACCAATGTTAAATAATGTTATTTTGTTTCAATACAGGATTCAGTCAGAAAATTAAAAATGGCACCACTGTCTGTCTCATATTTCCCATTGTTTGTATTCAGAGTAGATACCATGAGTGCAAGTCTGGTTTTGACTTCTTTCTGTGCAGCATTAATCGACTGTTTATTAATTCAGACTTTCTAAGAAATGTGAAAACTGGCTTCATTGCCTAATTCATAAGTTCCTTGATATCAGTGGTGGGATTCCCACTAATAGCAGTGACCTTTTGCCCCTCATAATTATTGCTAGTTTAATAGCCTGGGTTTAAAGTGTGGAAGTAACTAATAATCTGGGTTCATGCAAGGGCATTTGGTGGTTTTGTTGTGGTTTTTTTTCCCAGCAAGACCAAAGAAAACAAACATCAAAACCTTTTTGTTTGTTAGCTAGGAACAAGAGATCAGAGGAATTAAAACTGTGTGTATGGGTATCTATATATAAATATGAAAACACAGCACCTGAAGAGTCAGTTCTTTCTGAAAGTAATTTAGTTTTTATGCTAATAACTTTTCAATGTGCTGTTTATCTTCTAAAGCAAAAATCTGTAGCTGGGAGATACAGATTATATATAATAGTGTAGCTAAGTCTTTTAAACCCAAGTAGGGTAATCTAATTACAGTTAAACAAGGAAAAAGTAAATGTGGCTTTGCAAGTTCATTTTCTTACATGATTCTCTAAAGAAAGAAAGCATCAGTAAATGTCTCTTGGATATGTGATGTGACACTGTTAAGTTTTAAAGGATTATTTTTTATGGTTCTCCAGAGGTATTACTTTTTGTTCCTACAAACTGGATAAAATCTTATGACTGCTGTTACCTATATTTGTATTATTTATTTTCAATTAAGTGTTCTGTTCCTAGTATTTTTAACAGAGAAGGAAATATACTATGTGAAAACCTTGAAATACATTTAAATCATACAGTCATACTGTTTTATTCATATGTATGTGCCAGTCTGGCCACTGGCATAAGTTACGTCATGTATATAATGCATTTATTTGATGGTCATAGTAGTTTTTCTTCTTTCCTGTGAGTAGCTCTGAGCTTATCTCTTTCTCTCTTGCCAGATGTGGTCATCCACTGGGGAGTGAAAAATTTAAACTAAGTGGACTCTACAGATAATATTTCTGTGATGATGTACTTGTGTAAGTATAGTTCTGTGTTGTTTCTTGAGGCTTCTCTTCCCCTAATCTCAACATTTTACTTCAAATTTGTGCTCTCATAGAGATATTGCTGGCCTGTGCCAGAAAGAAACAGCTTTGTGCATCTGGTCATCTTCCTGGTAGCGCACAGAC